>NC_135524.1:17500-317500 GCF_051989575.1 Stigmatopora nigra
TAACATATGTTGAAAAACTCATTCCTCAGCATTTCTTTGATAACATCCCTTTCTTTACCGTACCTCTCTGCAGCCAAGATCTCAAATGTCTTTGTCTGGAAAAAAATCTTGCCCTTGTGTCTGTCTGTAAAATGCCACGAGAGTTTACCATTTAACATATTGCATAATGATTCTAATGTGTATGCGGGTCACCAGTCATGCATTTCTCTAAAGAACCAACCCGCTCACTTATTCAGCATTCTGTCAGAGAGAGCTGTGGGGCAGAATTCAATTTACTGCGCTAGATTGCTGGCTAAGGGCAAAGAATGTCGCCTTGACTGTTGCTTATAAATATGGATTTGGCATACAATGCCTCCTATCGCAGGGATTTCTGAAGGCTAAAACTTAGGCTAAAGAATATGGTCCTGACTTTAACCCAGATAGCAGTTGTTAAGCATTTGAAATGACTGGTCAATGGTGTCAATGGACTTTAAATTTGATAGAGGGCTGTTATTCAATCATGTACTCGAATCGGAGTATCATTTAAAATGATATACGTGCTACATTGCCATCCAAAAGTATCGGGTGACCAGGCCAACATATCGCCGGCAAGGAGTTGTAAAATAGACAGACGGGATGTGTTTCAACATGAAGTTTGAGACGGGTATCATTTTGCAACACCTGAAAATTTTGAAACTGTAGGTAACTGTCTTCCTCAAATTCTGACGCACAACTTGGTGAGAAAAATGATAGAGATTTGCCACTTTCCAATCAACTGATATTCGGAATATTTCAACAAATGACCCATTTTAAAATATAATATAAAAATAGCACACGCACGCTTGCACATGCACACACACAAGCGCACAAACAAGCACGCGCACAAACAAGCACGCACGCACGCGCGCATAGAGCTGCACAAAAGCGTATGTTGATTTAGCGTTTTTTGTCATTTTTGCTGGATAAAATGTACCGACAGTAACTGGGACTGTAGTGCTTTGCATAATGCAGCATTTGCAAAATGTATCATGTAAATGAATCCACATTCATGCAAAACAGAGGGGCAACGACGCGTGACACTAAGTGTACATAACATGAGCACGTTTAATGGGGCCAAAATGCACTTTCACACACGCTTGCAAAACACAGAGGAACTCACTGTGCTTATACCACCACGTCCATAAATCTTGTTCCTGCAGATCTGGATTTAAGACTTGAGCAGTTTCTAAAATCCATTTTGATTTCCACAATGTCACCAAGTAATAAATCATGAAGCACACTCCCGTATGCATCCTCTTAAAGAGCAGTGAACATCGTCCCATAAATCTTCCGTGACTTTGCCACCCCCCGCCTTCTCTAAGGTCTTGGGGACAAAACAGAGCTCTTGACGTTCCAAATGCTGCGCTCTTCCACCTCGGGCTCTTTAGGACTTTTTACGCCGTGCCGTGGATGGCTTAAGGACAGAACCCCCGCCAAATCGGAATGCAAAGCCACATCTTACCCTGATCCCTAAAAGTATGCATGGGGAATTAGAAAAGCCAAAGCACAACACCATTTTGAATAGGGCTTTACTTGTCCGACATCCAAAAACAAAAGGGGAAAAAAAAGTGTTTGTGGGTTTTTATCGAGGGATGGTTCGGCAGATGACCGGCAAGTCCAGTGCTTCTCAATTATTTTCTGTTAGGCCCCCCCTAGCAAGAAGAAAAATATTGACGCCCCCCCCCCCCCCACCGTGACTATAAAGTCATAAAATCATTTTATAAAATTGTTATAAGGACAACATTTTATCCTTATTAACATTAAATAAAAGGAAAAAAGAAAGAAATAGTCAAACTTACAAAGAATAGCTTTATTAAATCTTGTTTTAAGTCTGCAACACAAAAGATTTTAAGTGCATCAATGCCTGAAATAAAAAATAAATGAGAGCGCCACTGCCAGCTACTGTAGTGGATGCGCAATTACACTTTATACCAGTACAGCCAAATAAAATCCTGTTCCCCAGAACGACCCCCCCCCCCCCCCCCAGGTATCGCATCCCCGGCTCTGGCCTTCCCGAGTCAATAGTTCATTTCATCACCGTGCATTCTTCTCTGACGGTATTATCTCGAAAAAGGCACCTGCAACTTGGATAAATGTCATGCTCAGGGAGAGGGGACATGCATTTTACAAAGATCCCAATCTGGACTGGAATGATCCTTGCAGCTTGCAGCTGTCACTTTGCCAGACCGTTGTGTTTGTCTTCATGCGCTACAAAGCACGCACTCCTAGCAGACTTGCTGACAAATAGATGACGTCTAACAGTCTTTCAAGGACGCTGCACATGAAGACGGCGTGTTTCAGTTCTTCATTTACGCTAGAAAACACAAACAACACTCAATGTGCAATGCGCGCATGCTACGCGCAACGGGAAATACAAAATACCCAAACAAATGTCATTTGTCCACTCACCTGTCAGATATTCAAGAGTTTCCTTCTTTTCTTTGCAAACAGCTCCCAAATTGGATGAGCCATGCCTGAAAAGACAAAAAAAAACCAACTGCTCACGGGCGTAGGTCGGGTCTTCTTGTTTCAGCCCAACCCCCAATGTGGTTCAACTGTGTGTCTGTTTCTGTGCTGGGCTGGGCTCGCTTACAACAAAAGGCTGCATCCGCCGCCCTCGAGGACCGCTTTGGCAAACCCTGGCAGAGGTCGACGGATGCCAGCGTGTACTTTTTTGAAACTTCCATGAAATACTTTTTCAACTCCAAGCAAATATATGGTATAGAAAGATCACACTTCCAATTTCCCACACTCTACTAAAACATTGAATTTGAGTATCTATCAACTCCTGTGTATATTTTGTCTCATGAATAGTCAAGACAAAAATGGCCTTTGACATGAATTGTTGGCCTCTTTTTCAATTAGTCACACTTGGTTGGCCACGACCTCGGGAAGGCTTCCTTCCCTTGTCAATGTTTCTGTCTCAATCCACCCGAATCTGCCAAGTTGCAGTGTAGGAAACAACACAGGCAAAGCAGTGTACTTTATGAAAAGACTTCCACAGCACCATAAACAAAGAACGCTACGTATTGCCGACATTTGTTCATTTCCGCACATATTCCTTGATGGACGGCTATTGCCACGCCCAAGGAGAGAAAATTGGGGCCGGCTGGCTGACTTGCAATGGCTTGGAAAGTGGGGGGCCAGTGTCGGGTATTGAATCCGACACCGATGAAATATGCAAGTACTTCTTGACTTTTGGCGCTGTGGAATGACCAAGCTTACGGCTTCCTGAGGGTTTGATTTATTGTGATGCTTTTTTTCCTCATCAATGAATTCAGGTAACATATGGAGTTTATGTCCCAACCGTTACTACATGTGCTTGTTTTTAGAGCGTCATTTGGCAAACGCCAGGCAAGCTGTCATGTGCCATTTATTCGGCAGACACTTCCATCAAGCTTTAACACCTTGAAGATTAGAGGGAGGGACAGTTTGCAGAGACGATCGCTCTCCTCTGTGGGCGCCGCAAAAATGTTCTGCGAGCGTCAATGCTTTCAGTGATGTTGTTGTTTTTGTTTTTGTTGCATACAAAAATGTTAGTTTCATAACTACAAACAGTTGTAGGCAAAAGGAGGAATTGAAATTTGCTCAAAACTAATACAACATAGACAGAACTGATTGATTTATCTGTAACGGCTCACAAGCCACACCCCTTTGTCACAAAGATTATACGATGTGGACACCAATAGTCCATTACGGTTTATAAACCAATAGTTTTGTTGTAGTCAATTTTTGCGGGTGTGACGTGGAATCAGGTGAACTTTGTCGTCAAAAACGGTGTTTTGTACCCTTCAATACAATTTACCTTGTAGCTGAACTCAAATTGAACATTATCGAACGTCGGAAGCCAAATGGAATGTGAGTACAAGTGTGTGTGAGTGTGTGTATGTGTGTGTGTGTGTGTGTGTGTGTGTGAGAGAGTCCGTGTGTGTGTGTGTGTGTACCCATGAGCCTTTGGGATGCATTGCGAGTGTGGTGGCAAAATGCTGCGTCTGGTGATCCTTAAAGTTTGCCCTTTCCAAAGGCAAGCGTCAGTGCGTCTGTGACTGTCCATCTGCTGCTAAAACGGGAAAGCTCCAGCCGCACGAGAGGTTGCCTCCTTTACAGAAGGCTTGCAAACTTGGAGAAAATGTGGTGGATGGTGGACCAGATCCAATTGAATGCTTTAATTGGCATTATGCAAGGAAAATGAGACCCAAATTGGAAACAGCACATGCATGCATAAGTTACGTTTCAAGGGAGATGCCTCTTTTGCCCACCTGGGGTGGGTTCTACGTATTACGACATTTATTAGCACGTCCGCCCACACTTGACACCAGCAGCACATAGGAGGATATTATGGAAAAGATGGATAGGGGCTCTCCAGGAGCGTCCTCCCTTGAAGGGAAATCTTGTCTGTTTCTTGGTCAGAGCTACATTCCATTGAGCTGCATTACGACGGTGCGGTCGCCGGCCTCGTGCGTTACCCTTCCTCGGTACAGAAAGCCATCGGGCAGCCATTGCGAGGTGAAGATGCTGCCCCGGCGAGGTGGAAACGCTGTCTTGGCCTTTGGAGCCAAAGCTTCTCCATTATTCAGCGTGCCAACTCCCACTGCCTCATTAAGCATTCGACCGCGCCCTCCTTGTGCATTTAAGGTTATTTCTCCGCGGTGTGCAACAGCCGGCTCCGATTTGGCGGACCACGCGTCACAAGTTGGTGGTCATTTATTTCTACCTCTCTTATTTTTCTATGCTGGGATTCAACATTGACAACTATTAGGGCAAGATTCCGTGGCAGGCTAATGACCATGCTGAGTGACTGAGAATGGCTTTCTCTGCCATGTTTCCGGTTGGTGAATTTTAAAGTTGAAAATGAAACTTCAAGTCACTTTCAACTTGTCCTCAAAGCGCTGGCTGTGCTTGCTGCCGCTGGTCCTTTTATCACTCAAATCTGTTGGTGATCTTTGAACGTGGCTTGTTAGTCTTCCCAGGGCCTGCCCATGCGGGAGAACTGCTAATTGGGCCTTCCTCGCCACGTCTGCTACCAAAAGCGCTCCGGTTCGGAATGCCTATGTTCTTTTAAATGGCAGCGACGCTATATTTGACAGTTTTGCGAGCAGCCCGTTTCATTGTGTCATTGTTTGGTTGAAGAATGCTTTTGGTTTGACAGGCACGCAGACAAAAAAATATACACGCCTCAATGTACGTGCATGCATACGGTAGCTCTTAACACACAGCCATTTTTTTTTGCCAAAGAGCCTGACAGTTGATGGAAGGAAGGATCTGAGGAAGCGCTCCTTCCTGCAATGAGGGTGCAGCAGTCTATTGCTGAAAGAGCTTCGGAGGGACTCCAACGACTCTGGCTGCAGGGGGTGGGAGCTGCCCGTCATTTGAATGGAGCTCTATTTCCACAGCGGTTCAAAATGGAACGCGACATTTGTGAGGCGGCGGGCGGAGACGAATAAACAAGCCCAAATGAGCCAGCCCAAATGAGCCAGCCCCGAGAGCGCTGTACTCCCACCTTGGCCCCTGGTGTGAAGAAAGCCGGCAGATAGTCAGGCTCAAGGCTCCAGAGTGGTCGCAGCTCTCTCGTTGGGAGCCCAAATGCAAATGGCCTGCGCCAGACCAGACTCCTATTTAGGAATACGCAGATGGTATATATTGACAGCCGAGGTTCACGGGCCAAGTCCGCCCGCCCGCCCGTCCGTCTTATGTAACAAATGGAAATGAGACGGGGCGGCCTCGCAGCTTCCTTTAATTGCCTGGCTGACCTTGCATCCCCGCAGCCTTGCAATTTCATCCAAATGGAATTTGCGACACTCTAATTCTTCATTAGACGCGCCGGGGGAAAGAGGAGCGTTGCTGAAGAAGACAAAGCGCTTTGTGTTACTCGCTGCGAAAAGCGCCCTGGCTCTTGGTAGCTCTCAAGCTAGTATTATGTACGCCAACTAAATGATATTAATGATGAAGAACGGCTCAAAGCTTGCAGTTCAGTATGTTCAAGAATGGTTTAGTCCACAATCACATCTTTAAGTAAACATTTAGAAGTACTCTCGAGCAATTTTGAGCAACATGTAATGTGTGAGAAAGCAATCTTTGATCGCACGGGCAGGCCAATCAGACAGAAGGCTGGATTTAATCTCCTACGGAGCGCCCGCAGCTATTTCTTTCCTTAAATCCTCCTCCAGATGCTGAAAAAACGACAACAATCAGAGTCAATGAAAGAGACGGTGATTGTTGCCGCTCGCTGCCACGACATAACGCCAGAAATGTCAACAATTACATTTCATTATATTTCTACTTAAATGGAATCTGATTTCCCACGACTCTCTTTCCGTGTCACTGGAGTGGTGGTGCGTTTTGGTCTGGAAAAGCTTTGCGATTGGCGTGGGCGTTAAATGGGTTGACTTCAGCTCATGCAGTAAGATAACTCGTTGCGCAGTGGATCGCTGGGAGACGTTCTTAGTTCCTGCCCCTGCACTCGGAAGTCCACACGAAGCATAAAGTGGACTGTCACTGCTGACACAAAAGTCTGTAAATCAAATCAGTTCCGCGCGGTGGCCCAGCGGCGGGTCCCCGGGCTGCCGTCCTTCAAATGACCGGAGACGGCTTTCGCCGATCCCCCGTGGCGTCAACCAAAGACAACCTTCCTTTTCGGGTAAGTAAGTCAATGCAACCCAACGGCCAACGCGCTCCGCAAGGTAAAGACGCCAAGGCCTGACCGAGTGTTCGCCGTCGGCGCCCAACTCCTTCAGAAGCAGCGGTTTGCGTAAGGCATCCTCTGCGCCGGTTGCTTTCCGTGGGGGTTGGTTCAGGTGCTCGCGCTTGAGTTGACTTGTGGGCGGGCAGGCCAAGCGCAAATTCCTGCCCGCATATTCAAGCCTGCCCGTACATCCGAGGGGAGGCGTGAAGGAGAAGTCACCTTGATTAAATGTGTCGGTCCTCTATGGAAATGAGGTGTCCTCCACTGGGAGCGGCTGACGCGGAGGGGTGACTTCTTCTGCGAGGAGCGACTGGCCGACTTTGCAGCCGATAATATTTTGTAGACATTTACTTCGACTTGATTTGCATTCCAATTTGGACGTGGGTGGGCTAGTAGAATGGAACTTCAAGGTGTGGTTTTCTTCTCTGGTCACATGACGGGAAAGCTCTCGATACACTGTCACAGCGCCCAGCCTAACTTGAAATGACCTTGCATCACTACGAGGTGTTGGCTCTCTTTGAGTAGTGCGGGTGTCATGACGCGCAGGGCAAGACGAACGCTGTTGTCATGTCGAAAATAGCCGATATTGTGTGATTTGTATTTCTGGGGATTGTCTCTCAGCGAAGGGGGGTATCCTTTGAGTGAGTGAATGCCATTCCAGGCCAATTGAAATCTTCTGATAGGCGCAGGTATTAACACGGGCGAGGAACACAAGGGCCACGGCCTTTCGTATTATCTCCCGCTCGCAGAGTGCAGGCTCAGGACATTAATCATTGCAAAGTCACTTTACGCCCAACTGGGGAGACACCACTCTCACTTTCCCTCCAACTAACTCGAACGCTCTATCACTATCTCTCGCTCGCTCTCTCTCTCTCGCTCTCTCTCGCTCTCTCGCTCTCTCGCTCTCTTTCCACAAACACGCAAAGAAAACAAAGACAGACCGGGCCGCTTCAACGTATGCAACAGACCGGTCCTGATGGTAATGCCCGATAGAACAAGTATAGAAATGAGTTTTCCCAAAACAGAAGCGGATGTCATATTTAGGCTGACCCCAAAGGTAAGACAGAACAGAGATGATGAAAGATCACCACTCGGCCGACAAAAGTCTTTGAGTGCACGAAATGTTATTGGGCGGCGGGGGAGGGGGGTCTGTCAGTCAGATCTCCTAATGACGGGCGCTGTGGTCATTTATTGAGATTCCTCCCGATGACATCCGTTCACGCCCGGGGTGTATCTCCGAGTCACCGTCCTCCCTCTTTTCCATGGGCCGCTCGACGCCCCCGCCGAAGGAGCGAGCTCGGACGAGCACGGAGACACGCTGGCTTCTTGAGACCTTCTCTCAAATTTGCTGTCATAATTATCCTGGCAGACTGCTGACTTGAGGTAAAAGGATGGCGAGGGAGGGAGGGAGGGAGGGCTGGGGCACTAATGATGAAGCACTCGCCTGGAGCGGCTGGGTGAATTTATAGTATCCTCTACCAGTAAAGCTATCCCCTCCCCAGCTAAGGTGGAGGCGGAGGCAGGAAAGAAAAATAGCGGAACGGGACAGAAAAATCAGAGCGCTTGCTTGGCTGGTGAGGACAAATGCAGTGGCTTTGAACAAGCAGTGGTCGTGACACATCCTTCGACGTTGATCAGTCATTTCACTCATTTGAAAACGATGAATTCTCAATTGGGGTTGTATTCAGAAGAACCCGTTCGCGGTATCGTGACGAGCGGGAGACTGCTGGGTTATGTCCCGTGGGCGTGTGTTTGAGGCAGTGGTTTCCAACTGGCGGTCAGACAATAAATTTGGACTTGTTTTTTTCTTTTTCTTTTTCGCCACCGGCGCGTGCGTGAAAGTGCACACTCTCCACGTAGTCCCCTTGCCTCCTTTGATGGTTTGAGGTGAAAGTGCAGGTTGCTAATAGAATGCTTTGCTTTGCTTTCCGGGGTGTATACGGCGTAGGCTGTCAGGGGAAATCAGTGTCAGTGCACATGCAGATTGATGGGACTTCCACCTGACTGTTGCAAAAGCTAGATTGTGCAGCGCGCCTGACCATCATTCAGGACTACTATATTTGTTGTGTCAGGGGGAGACGTTTCATTCCAGCTGAAATCTGCAATGTTCACTAAACTCTGCGCTTGTGATATTCAGAGCCATTCTTCTCTCAAAGCGTGTCATTAATCTTAATCAGCCAGCGCCAACGCAGACACCACACTTTGGCTTCCACGCTTGTCGGATGAGTGGCTTACTCAACGTTTGGCAAAAAAAATGTGCCTTTGTGACTTTTGCCAAAGATAACAAGGGGTCTGCAGCCTGCGGCAGCCCCGAGCATACGCTGCCTTGCTCATTGGAGTGGCAAGAACCACCCAAGTTGCAGCAAACACATTCAAATGGTTATCCCATTCAAAATACAAAAGCACACATTGTCACCTTGTGTACGATGGGAGGAATGGCATTTTGCTCCGGAAACCAAACGGCCAGCTGGAGCTTCCCCTGTTGATGGAAATATACGCCGGTCATCCGCGGGGCCGCCACGTCCGCATTTTGGCATCACCAGCCGCCCAAGTTGCAAAACCTGACGACACCAGACAAGCTTTGCCACTGCGGGCGCCGAATGCTATCCAAAGCTAACAGACATCGGGCCTGGCTTTGCGTGACGCTACTAGTATTCGCATCGTGGAACTTATTTTCGACTTTTCAGGAAAATAAAAGCTCCCTGGAAAAAAGGAAGCCCGAGGCAAATATTAGCTGGCCACGGCCAAGAAGAAGAAGAAGAAGAAGAAGAAGAAGAAGAAGAAGAAGAAGAAGAAGAAGAAGAAGAAGAAGAAGAAGAAGAAGAAGAAGAAGAAGAAGAAGAAGAAGAAGAAGAAGAAGAAGAAGAAGAAGAAGAAGAAGAAGAAGAAGAAGAAGAAGAAGAAGAAGAAGAAAAAAGAAGAAAACAATTCCGTCGTCACATCGTTGTTATTATTATTATTTTGCTAGTCGAAACTTCTCTTCTCCTTCCTTAATTGTTTTTCACTTTAATGCCATGACTTTGTTTGACCGGCAACGCTAATTGTTTCGGGCAGAGCGGCTGAGAAAATCTCAAATGGGAAAGAGAGCGACCAGAGGCCACGCCAGGCGCGCTGACGTTTGTGCGGGGTGAAGGAGAGACAACGTGGGGATCCGTCTCCGATTGGGCCCACTGGCAAAAGCAAATACGTAGCATATTTGGATGTTCTAGTGAGTCACGGACTGGAAAAGCAGAGAGGAGGGTGTCAAAAAACAGACGTTTTCCTCGGGCACTGGGGTGGCTTTCTCATTTGTTAATAAAAAAAAAAAAAAAAAAGGATCACAATTTCCAAGAGCGTGCGTCATGCTGGAAAGACAGAAAAGAGGAATATTGTCCGTCTTTGCAGCCGAAGCCCCGAGCGCGGCGTGGCTTTTCTCCCTACGGTTCAGTCGACTGGCCCTTCACTCATCTATATACATGTTGGTCAACCTCACTTCAGGGGTATTCAATTCAAAGATTGCTGCTCTCTCCTCAATGAAGATCTCTTGAAATCTTATTTTTGTTGTTGTTGATGCTGTTGTTGTTTTTCCTTTGCTTCCAGCAGTTCACTCTCCCGGCCGGCTGTATCATAATGAAGTGGATACATGAGCCGTAAAGACCAAAACCCCTGAAATAAAGTGGAAATTTTCACCATCTGTTCCTTTTTTTCTCTCTCTCTCTCCACCGTGGCTTCTCGTCATCACAACTCCATCCACCCGTGCTTCCCAGATGTCTGCAAGAAGGAAATCCTACGGTGAAAAGCAGCCGTGGTTTGTAAAAATGACTCCAAAGGGGACAGGAGCAGAAGGAGTAAAGACAATTGTACTCCTTTTCTTTGACTTTGGGGTGGAGAAAGGCCCGCGGGTCAATACGCTAATGTGTGGTGCAGGTGCAGGTTAATATGAAAAGACCTCCCTACCTTCCTTCCTACCTTCCTTCCTTCCTTCCTTCCTTCCTTCCTTCCTTCCCTCCCTCGTCTTTGCCCGGCGCTCCTTGAGACGCACCTTTGTGTTTCAGGGAGGCGAGGCACACGGCCAGCCTTCTATCAGAGTTTTGCTGACTGGACGGAATGCTCCCCCCGGGAGGCTGACGCAGAGGAATGGCTTCTTCGCGCGACAGCGAGCGAGCCGGGACATCCGTAGCTGTCGTGGTCTGAATTTGCCAAATGTGGGCTTCTTGGCCAAGAGGAAAGCGCCCGCCCAGGCTCGTCCGACAACCTCTCGGTTCTAGGGCTCGGCCTGGCCAAAACCAAAGCTAAAGCTAAAGCCAAAGCTAAAGCCAAAGGTCGGCTGATGCCGGCAGAGGGAGGATGAGAGCCCTATTGAAAGGGGTGGAATCCAGTCCCCATTCCACCATGTTTTTGTGGCCCAGAGAGAATCAAGGCGCTATTCTTTGTCAAGCAAGGCGACATTTAGCGATGGCTTCTCCATGGCCTTAGCTCTTAATCAGCTTAGAAGCTTTGGCATTTGACTTTGGTGTTACCGAAAGCTCCATCGACTTATCCTCATCACTCCATCTATAGTCCACCTGAAATGCATGGCAAATACTTTCAGTGAGTTAATAGAGGGATGCTATGGCAAAGGGTTTGCCTTGCTTTGTCCAAAGAGCATTTGACCCTCTTTCTTCTTTTGTTATTGCAAGTCGAGGCACTTTTTGGGTGGACTCCATTGGTTACAGTATGGCTTGATAGTTCAAGCCAAAAATGAAAGGCTCATAGGGATTTCTCCAACTGGTGGATCCAACTTAGCTGAAAGATTGTCCAATTGCCATATTCTTGTCCAACCAATTCAAGACAGAATTTAGAGCTACAAAGCGGAATGAGAATAACTAGTCAAGGCAATCTCGCGCTTCATTGCCAACTGCGTTTCCAGCCCGACTCCCGCTACTCCCGCTACTGCCGCTACTGCCGCCGCTGTCGCTGCACGTCGGTCGCCCACCCAAAGTCGGGAGGCTGTCTAAGTGGAGAAGGATGGGAGAGTTGTTGGCGTGGATTAAGTCTGCTCGACTTCATTGGCGGCAAATTTTTGCTCTCTGCGGCAGCCCGCGGGAACGCTGGGGCATGAAGCTGAGTCAATGTGAAATGTGGGCACAAGCTGTGGGCGAGATCCGCTTCCTCTTCCTCCATTGAGCCGACAGGCGGACGGCGAAGGCGGGCGGGCCTCTGCACGCCGGCCCGTCACTAACTCGAGATGGCAGCGACGGTCACAAGTGCTGGCGTCCAATGATAACGTGTCTCCGGAGGTCACTGCTGGTGACGAGAGAGAGAGCCAAACATCTGTTTGGAGAAGAATATGCGCGTGATGGAACTTTACCGGCCTGCTCGCCTGCGCCGTACAGCCTACGCCGTACAGCCTGCGCCGTACAGCCTGCGCCGTACAGTGCCGTACAGCCTGCGCCGTACAGCCTGCGCCGTACAGCCTACGCCGTACAGCCTGCGCCGTACAGCCTGCGCCGTACAGTGCCGTACAGCCTGCGCCGTACAGCCTGCGCCGTACAGCCTGCGTGCAGAGGCCCGCCTGCCTTAATGCAATCTCAGCAGCTGACGTCGCTCCCGGAGAGCGCAAGTCTCTTTCATCCGGCTCTCTGTGCAAAGACTATAGGATAGGTTTTATTTGGAAAATCCCCGCTGGCTGGAGACCATACGTTCTCAAATAAATAGGGTCTATTTTTGACTTGACTTCATCTTTGTCTCGTTTGTGGCCTGTGACAACGCGGAACCGAGTTGAAATCTGGCCCGTAAGGTCGTTATCCGTAGGAACATTAGGATAGCATAACAGATACGCGCGTTGGGAGTGGGAGGTGTACCGCTCTGGCTCGTCACGTCCATTCCGCCGCTGACGTCGGCCCTTGAGGCGACGTCTTGACGCTGGATGTCTCTGAGTCACGGGGTGTGAGGCAGAGTGAGAGGATCTTCCGCTTCCCACTCACACCAGCGCTCATCTGATTCACCGGGGCAGGGCGCTGGCTATTTTGGTGTCCTGGATAGCATTTGGATGGAAACTTGGGGGGGGGGGGGGTAGGGTTTGGTCCTGGGGGGAAAAAAACTCATGCTAGGTATCTGTGGAAATGATCCCTTGGCCTTTGGGAAAGGGACAAAGGATGCCTTTGTAGCATTGGCCAAAGCCAGTCGTGCAAACGCACAAGAAGGTCAAGAAGGTTGGATGGGCGAGATTCCGAGCAGAAGCGCTGCGCTACGATGCGCTACGATACGCTACGATGTGCCGAGCAACTGCACTTTGCCTATCCGGGACAGGATATCCCGTACGGGGGAAGAAAGAAAAGGGGAATGTGCCAAACCAACATGCAAGGAGTGGGGAAGGGGTTTGTTGTAAATCACGGCACTCTCTCTCTCTGAACTATTAAGATATGGAAAGCTCCACCGAAAAAAAGGATTCAGACAGTCAATCTATTTTACTGCTCTTTGGTCTCATTGCTGCCATCAAGGTTTGTTCTTTAAATGCCTTATCGGTCAAATGCAGCTGCTGCGTCTCCTAATACCAGTATTGCTTTGCCAGAAATATGCTCAAAGTCGCCATTATATTTACAGCATATGAAACGTAGATTAGCACGTTGGTTTTCCGTGGTGAAGAAACAAGATGTAACATCCTTCGCTGGGCTTTTTATTTCCTTCGGGGATCAGATGGCAGGTTTCGGGTGGGAAAGAGTTTTTCTTTCTTTCTAAATACTTTCCATTTTTCAAATTCAAATTCATGCGGTCTGTGATGAGTATTTGTTAGCTCTAGACTTGAAAACGTTGCCACTGAGTCCGAGATTCCCTTTCCCTCGCTCCCTCCTCGTCTTCCTCCCTCCCTCCATCCCTCCCTCCCTCTATTTCCCCATCAAAAAGCTTTGAATCAATTTCATGCGCTACAAATACTGTTTACCCTCTTGGGTGTGTCAAACAGCTGCTGCCTGCTCCTGACTGCCTTCTTCACTCTTCCTTGCCCTTTTTCTCTCCTTTGCGTGCTCTCCTAGCTTTTTTCGGCAGGGGAAGGGGTGGGGTGGGGGGCTCAAACAAAGACTTCAAAATGACATCATTAAATGCCCATTTAGACGTAGTTTGGCGCCTAAAAGGCAGGATTGCTCAAGGAACAAAGGATGCCGACGCAGTGCAATACATTTGGCTTTTGCTTGAGCAGGCTTGAATTGTACTCTTGCGCTACGGTGGGAATGTGGCTTCGAAGGAAACTCTCGGCGTCACCTGAAAAGTCTTTGGAGCGGAATGAAGCGGGAGGTGGGCCTGGCCCCGTCTCGGGCGCCATTGCGTCACTTTGATTGACGAATGCAAATTCGGGAGGCCCGTGGCGGCACTGTCCGTCAGTCACGGCGTTGCCCGGTGACGTGAAAGATGGCCCGTTTCCTTTAAGCCACACCTGCGCCATAAACAGATCAGCGCTCGGGGGAAGTGATTATTCTCTGGCCTGGATTGTTAATGCTTCTGACTGACTGACAGCGCTTATGAACGTAAATTCACCACAAGATGACACACACACACACACACGGAGGAGATAGGCTGCATTTTCAGCCGGCGGATCGAAGCGCACGAGTTGGCTAGGACGGCGTCTTCCGAGTTGAAGGAGAAAACAAAAAGAAGGAAAAAAAAAAAATCTCCAATCTGTGGGGCTGCGTTAACACAGGCGGCATCGATGAAATGGCGCCGGCACTATTCTGGCCCCGTGGGCAGGCCGGATGGAAAGGAGGAGGAGTAGGCAAGGCTAAGTATGGTGCCGTGTCGTGCCGGAGCTCAGCTTGGGCCTTGAGCCGCTCCCAATCTCATTGGTGCGCATTATTGGCTGACTGGCAAAGTTGTGATCTCCACAAGATGGATTGGCTCCTAAGCCTACTTTTTGTCTCAGAGATGAGGAAGAGCATTGGCCAATAATGGAGACCAGACATGGCGGCAGTCATGGGAAAAGCGCCAAGTACGAGGAGCTATTGAACCCGACTTTAGTGTAAAATAAAATGTCATTTTCTTTCAATATAGATGAAGTCAATCCAGAAAAGAAAATAAAACAGGTTGATGGGAGTATTAGTCCAAGTCCTCCTGCACAGTTCATACCTTGAAAGGCAGATGAGCGAGGTAACAGCTTCCAAACAGTCCATGAAGGCTTTTGTGATCCAAGCTTTCCAGTTGCTCATCCATTAGGCAGGCAG
Organism: Stigmatopora nigra; assembly: GCF_051989575.1. Taxonomy (NCBI): domain Eukaryota; kingdom Metazoa; phylum Chordata; class Actinopteri; order Syngnathiformes; family Syngnathidae; genus Stigmatopora; species Stigmatopora nigra. Next base: position 32,372 of record NC_135524.1, read on the forward strand.
AAACTTGTAGATTTAGACTGGTTGCTATAATGACAATAAAAGTATTCAATTCAATTCAATTCAATTCCCATTCAATTCCATTCAATTCCATTTACCATGAATCCAGCAGCATTCCCACACGCGTTCCGTTCATCCTCTTGTTAAAAACCATTCTCTTGAATGATGTGAGGGGACGTTCCTTCGACGTAGCGTTTCGCCGCATACACCGCCGTCGACCAGGACTGGAGCCCTTGATCCGAGAACCGTCAAGCGTACGTGTCCATCACGCCAGCGTACCACCTAAGAGCAGAGCAGCGGTGCAAAATGCATTCAATGAAAATGGCCAAACAACAATCAAGTAGCAGATTCCAGAAAGAAAAAAAAAACGTGAGGAACCGTTGCCAACATTAATAAAACCCCGTTTTCTTTTTTTAATAACTAAAATAACAGGTCCAGGTCGTTTGGGATGTGTAGAAAAGAAAGATTTTGTTGGGCAAACGGAGGGAGCGCAACAAGAATTTCCTTAGAGGCCGAGCGCTCGCTGCCGTGGCTTACGGTGAATAATGGAAGCACGAGAGAAATCAAATGCTCGCCGACTCAAGTGACCCAAGTCACCAAATCCCATTTATTGACATGGCTTTGAAAGGAAGGATTGGGCGCATTGGCGTTTAGCCACGCTCCCCCGTGTGGAACGGGCCTGGCCGGGACCCTCTGCCATTTATGATTCCCTGCCAGCCCCCGCCCGGCCAGCGAGCCGGCCGGGCTGAATAATTTACATTGTGCTGAGAGCCACGTGCCCAGAATGCCAGATGCCCAAAAATAGAGGAACCGCGGATCCGCAAAGAGCCGCAGGAAAAGACGCTGAAAAGAGGCTGAAAAGAGGCTGAAAAGAGGCGGAATCCGGCCGGGCGTGAGTGCGGCTATTATTCTGCCCGTCTCCGCCCTCCTCCTCTTCCAGAGGATGTGAAGAGTCGTCACGTGAGCGAGGGGATCGTGGATCCGACATTTAGAAAAAAAAAAGATTTCTTTCTTGCATCAAATCCATCAATGTGGAGCCTATAACACTTTGATGAACGGATCTCTCTGGTCTCTCTGGACCACATGGACAATGTGCCAGCGTGAAAATCCGGGCGCCTAACCCGCCCGCGTGACTTTGGAGTCCACCTTTATGCCTCTTGGCTACAACCTTGGATGCATCTCACTGTTTCACAGGTGAATACTCTTTAAAACAAGTTAGCAGGCTCCAGCTACAAGTCCCCAAGGGAGAAACAAAAAAAAAAAAAAAAACAATGGATGATGTGGAGAAACTGAAAATGTACTCCCACGCGAGCGTCTTTTCAAGGGCCACGTGTAAATGAACAATTAGCGAGCACTTCAGAGAGCACTTTCCAAATGGTCGCTGATAAATGGCCGCATCTGTGAGCGAGGCAGCCTTTAGTCTTCTTGAAAAAGAGAATGTCAAAGTTGAGCTTTATGATATTCTCAAGGAGACAAAATGCAGCAATTTGGCTTTAATGACTGATCCAAGAGAGCAATGATATCGGAGCTAAAGCGGAGACTCTGTGTTTCCCCCATGTGTGCACGAGAGACCCCATGGGCAGTTGGCAGATGGCAAAAAAAAAAGAAAGGGCCATACGCAGATGCCCGTCTCCAAGCTGGCTCTTTTTGGCCAGGGGAAAAAGACAGTTAGAGAGAACGATGGGCAAAGCGTCCCACTCACCCCAAAGCACACAAACACTCGTCTCGTCTCTATCCCATGATCTCCCACGTTCAAATCATAATTGTGCCGCCGTAACCTTGATCTGGCCGTGAACCGGATGATGTTGTTTTGGTTTGGGGGCTGATTTGCTGATTTTGGGAGGATGCGCGCGCGTCAACTCGCAGAGCCGCCAGAAGAGGGCATTCCCATTCTGCTGCCTTATTAAAGTTAGCTGGCTAGGCTGCAGACGCCCGCGTCACGACGGCTCTCTAGTGCACCGCACAGAGCCGCAACGCGCGTGTGTGCTTGTGAGCGAGCGAGCGAGCGAGCGTACGAACGAGCGAGGAAGGCAAAAGGTGGATTATTGTGGATGTAGCGCTTCTTTTTTCCCCTTTCTTCCACTTGTGGAGAAAGCAAACGACGGAGCGACGTGAGCCACGGGCGGTCCGGGCTGAGCATCCCTCCGGGCACACCACGGCGAGAGGAATACTAGCCGACTGTTTGCTTTCTTTCTTTCTTTTTGCGAGCGGGGGACGCGGACAAACGGCTACAACATTCAAAGCTCTGCCACGGGCTCTCTGGTGAATCTTCAGGCGCACTCACAGACTGACTGCCAGGGTCCACTCGGATGGGACTGCGCCTGCTGCAGTGGCCAAATCCAGTTGGCTGCAATTTGAACAGAAAGAGCTGGATCCGGGAAGGCAGGGTCGCATCGGCCTACGGTGGCGCTAATTGGACGCCGGCCGATAGAGAAGCATTTGGGAAGCGGACCGGGTGGAGGAGCATTCGACAGACGGACGCCGCCAGAGGAGCACTTGGGAAGCGGCGGGCCGGGGACGGCAGCGGCGGCCCGGGGACGGCAGCAATTGGTGGACATGCGGAACTCCATCCATTAACGGGACTCGAGACACACACGCGGCTATGGGTAAGTAAAAAGAGTCCTTGCGTTCTACGCCACTTGCATTTGCCGTTGAAAGGCTTTCCTGGAATGCCATTGCCTGCGTCTTCCCAAGACTACATGGTCAATGGAGACGCTAGAAGCACACGAGTCAGCCTTCCCTCCCGCGCGCGCCTCATTTTCAGCCGAGGCGCCGCAGTGCGCCCTCCGACGCCAACGCTTGCCGTTGGGCTGTGGGCTTTACTATTAGCCACTTGGTTGGCAATCACGTGCACTCCTAATGCTGCGTTTTGCAAATGAGAGGCACCCCCGCCTTCTCGCCTGGACCCATTTGAATGGCTGGCTCACCCGCGCGGACGGGAGTCCAAGGCAGGAATGCTAATCGCAGCAATTAAGGTCGCCGGGCGGCCAATGCTAGAAACGCTCAAGCCCGTGCCCTTAATCTCACGTGTTCGGTGTCAACACGGCGGCAAAACTTTGCCACGGGTCGGCACGTGCCGCAAATTCCGAGACTAGCCAGTACGCAACGCTCATTCTCTCCCATCGATACGTTCGGTTGACGGCGTGTTTTACACCGTGTGCGATAGACAAAGTGCTCCAAAATGGGAAGGGTTAGAGGCCATTCTTAAATTAGTAGAAAATGACATCTATTTCCAGGGAGAAATTTAAGCCCCCACTCTTCCATTCAACTTTGCTCTGCTCTCTGCGGCCTGGAAATCCCCGGCCTTTCGGGAAACTTCCTTGCACTCCAAAAGTCTCCGGGTTGAACGGGATTGAATGACCATTCTGAAAGTAGAATGAGATTTATTTGAGGCTCCAACCCAGATAAACACAACAACAAAGAAAGAGAAAAATTGAATAAGGAGAACCAAATAGCCAGTTTGGAGCGGCCGGTTTCCTCGAAAAGACCCGGACGGCTTCTCCGGCTTAGGAGACGTCGTCGAGCGCCGAGTCCGAGGACTCCACGACGGGCAAGCGAGCGGATAGATATCAATGGGAATGGATGTATAGTCCACGGCCGTGTCGAGGCGCTACGGTGGTGCTCGGGGTATAAAGAGTGTGTTCTCTCCCCCCCCCCCCCCCCCCCCCCCCCGGCCCCCCGACAGGCTCTGCTCTGCGACGTCGCTGGATGCTCCTGCAAGTGCTGACGCAGGCGTGGCTGGCGGCCAGCCCGGCTCAAGCGGAGCGCCCCTGCCCCAAGAGCTGCCGCTGCGACGGCAAGATCGTTTATTGCGAATCGGGCGCTTTCCGCCACGTGCCCAAGAACCTCTCGGGGGGTTGCGAAGGCCTGTCCTTACGCTACAACAGCCTGCCGAATCTGGGCGCCGGGCAGTTTGTCGGCCTCAACCACCTGGTCTGGCTGTACCTGGACCACAACTACATTGCGGCGGTGGACGGGATGGCCTTCCAGGGAGTGCGCAGGCTGAAAGAGCTGATCCTCAGCTCCAACAAGATCACCTGGCTGCACAACGCCACCTTCCGCCCGGTGCCCAACTTGCGCAACCTGGATTTGTCCTACAACAAGCTGGAGGCGCTGCAGACGGGGCAATTCCAGGGCCTGCGCAAGCTGCTCAGCCTGCACGTGCGCTCCAACTCGCTCAAGACTCTGCCCCCGCGCCTCTTCCAAGACTGCCGGAACCTGGAGTTCCTGGACCTGGGCTACAACCGCCTGCGCAGCATGACCCGCAACGCGCTCTCGGGCCTGGTCAAGCTGAGCGAGTTCCACCTGGAACACAACCAGTTCTCCAAGATCAACTTTGCCCATTTCCCCCGCCTGTACAACCTGCGGGCGCTCTACCTGCAGTGGAATCGCATCCGCTCCGTGAGCCAGGGTCTGACCTGGATCTGGGCCTCCGTCCAAAAACTGGACCTGTCCGGCAACGACCTGCTGGAGCTGGACGCCGCCGTCTACCGCCGTCTGCCCAACCTGCAAACGCTCAACCTGGACTCCAACAAGTTGAGCAACGTCTCCCGGGAGGTGGTGGACGCCTGGCTCTCCGTCACCGCCGTGGGTCTGGCCGGAAATGTCTGGGACTGCGGCCCGGCCATTTGTCCTCTGCTCTCGTGGCTGAGGGGACTTCGGGGCGCCGGGGACGCCAACATGATATGCGCCTCCCCGAAGACGGCCCAGGGCCAGAAAGTGACGGACGCCGCCGACGCCCTGGGCGTCTGCCGCTCCGGCCGGGGGCCGCCGCCGGCCGCCACCTCGGGTCCGCCCCCGCCGCGGCCGGCCATTTCGCCCACGCCTTCCGGAGAGAAGGAGGGAGGAGGCTCCGTCGGGGGCCCGGTTCCGCCCGCCGCCTCCGCCACCCGGCCGGCGGCGGCGGCTCTCCCCCCGGCCGGGGGGGACCGGCGGCCGGTGTCGTTCCACAAGATTGTGGCCGGGAGCGTGGCCCTTTTTCTATCGGTGGCCACCATCCTGCTGGTGATCTACGCCTCGTGGAAACGCTATCCAGGCGGCGCCAAGCAGCTGCGGGAGAATTCGGCCACGGCCCGCAAGCGGCGCAAGAAGCCCAAGGAGACGGAAGGCACCTTGAGCTCTCCCCTGCAGGAGTACTACGTGGACTACAAGCCCAATCCGTCGGAGGGCGTGGACGTGCTGGTCAACGGGACGGGGACCTGCACCTACACCATCTCGGGCTCCCGAGAATGCGAGGTAAGGATGCGCCGCCACCGCCGCCACCGCCGCCTCCCGTGGAGGCTTCTGCAGTTGTGCAGATTCATCTTATTGTCGGCAAACAAAAGCGGCAACCTTTGGAAAAAGACAGTCTCTGCCATCGCTACGGCTTCCGGCGGGTATGCTCGGTTAAATGAACCGTGGCAAAGGTGGCGAAATTGCACATGCCCTGCCGCGCTGGGAAAGGTGGAATGTAAAAAGGGTTCGTTTTTGGTGCTAGAGAGAGAGACGACGGAGTCAGCTGTGTCTTTTGAAAGCGCTCGCTCGTGTCTCTCAGGCCCCAAAGACGCCGACCTGACGTCCATACTCTCCTAGAATGACGCGCGGTAAAAAAAACATTTGGATTTCTCATATCACATTTGCATACAAAGATTGTGATGAAAATGAAGGCCAAATCCATGCTCCACTTATTAGATTGGTCACCGCGGAATGACCAGATCAAGGGGATTTGGCATTGCCCCCCGGCCGGCGCATCGGCGGCAAGGATGCGCCATTGCCGCCGCCGCCACCGAGTCAACCTGATCCAAATCACGCGCCGTCCATCAACATTGACGCGAGTACCTTTGGCTTTGACCGGGCGGGCACGGTAATCTGTTGGCCGCGTGAAGGGGGGGGGTCGCGTGCCAGATAAATTGATGTCTGTTAATCGGCTTCCGCCGTCAATTAATTCACCACGTGTTGGAAATTAAATGGAATGGGGGGAGGGAAGGGGGGGGAGGTGGGATGGGAATGGAAAGGTGAAGAAGGACCTTTTCCATTTTTGGCCAGGACTTTTCTATCAGCAAAATAAAGTGGGAAGATGGCGCGGCAATTGGACTCAAACCTCCAGGTCAAAAAAACCTTGGAAAAGAGGCCCTGGTGCCGTTGTCACAATCACGGAAAGCAAAGGAAAGCAAAGGAAAGCAAAGGAAGGCAAAGGAAGGCAAAGGAGGGCAAAGGAGGGCAAAGGAAGGCAAAGGAAAGCAAAGGAAAGCTAAGGAAGGGTGATCACTGGGGGAATCAGTGGCTATGTTCCTTCCCGCACACAGCTGGAGAGTGATTAGGCCAATCAGCAGCTTGCTAGCGAGCGAGCTCTCTTCTTGCGAAACAACTGCAGCTCGTCTTGAAGGCCGCTACGGGAAGAGCGGGTCCCCGCGTGACCCCGACTCGGCGCCGGCCCGCGGCGACCGCACGTGGCCGCGAACCAACCGCGCGGGTCAATCTGGCCCGTTTGGGTGAGGGGTTTTAGGAGCAAGGTTAGCGTCACGTTGCGCTCCTCTGACAAACGTCCGTCCGATAAACCTCTCTCGTCTGCGTCGACTCGGCCAAAAAAACAAAGCAAAAGATCCCCGTTGCTTTCAAAGGAGTCCCATTGAAAGAAATAGGTCAAGCGGCTCTTTGGTCAACATCACGTGGCGGATCTTTGGCACAGTCACCCGTGCCTCGGTTCAGGCAGATGAGTCAACGCACCTGGGCCGCAGCGACAAAACCTTATCGTTGTTCATCCGCTGTGAACCGAGGCATCAAAAAAAAATATTAAAAATAAAAAGCGGCATCTCGGAGACGTAAACAACACGTTTACTTTCGACGAGCCAGTTACTTGATGGGAGCCAATGCCTTCGATTGACACGCTAAATGATGTGCCTCCAGAATAAGTATGTTTTGAGTCCTCCGTCTGTTGAATAAATACTGGCAGATGTGAATGGCCCGAGGGCACGTCTGCTTGCCGTTGCATCGCCCTTTTCTCCCAGAAGTGAACATTTCACAGAGAAAAGCAAATCCAAGTTTATCCAAAGTCAAGCAGACCACAGATATCCCCACAGCGGTGGGCTATTGGGGTAACCCTCCATTTCTTCGGAGCGCCCAGGAGTCCATCCATCCAAAATAAACACGTCCAAAGAAAAGCCGGAGCGCAACTGTGGAGCGCGCCAAGAGTTGGGCCTTGTGCCGATGACGCGGCTTAGCTCAACTGACACGGCGGGCGGTTGGGGAGAAGCGCAGTTTCTAGGCAACGACAAGGCGGCGGAAATATCCTTCTCCCCGTGCTCGGGAACGCGCCGTCGTACTCCAGGAAATGACTCCCGCCTTGCGACTCGTACTTTCAATTTGCGGCGACGGGCGCAAACGCCGGCGGCGGCTGCGCCCGACCATTCCCCGCGTGGGAGGGAGGACAGCGGGCTTCGTGCGGGAGGAAGAAAGGCGGAGCTCGCCGGCATCCGGGGCCATCGCCGACATCTGGGCCCATCGCCGGCTGGCCGGGCCGCAAGGTTTCCCGCCGACGCGTGGAAATTGCCTCCGTTGGTCTGTAAGCCACGTCTTCTTTACTGGACGACTTGGCGTATGCTAATGTGTTGACCTTTTAAGCTGACAAGCGTGTGGTGTGATTGCAGCGAGCTGCCCTTCTATTTTCTTGTTTTGGGTTTGTTTGTTTTTTTCTCCGTGGGTGCGTGCGTGCGACTTCTTTCTCCCAGGGATCCCATGGGTCGTGCTAACGCTTGACTTTTCAAGCGAGATGAAACGTACAGCTTTCACGTGGCAGAAAGAAATCCACTATGATGAGCTTCCCTCTGTGCGGCCCCTCCCGCCGTGGCGCCGTGGCGCGTCCCCATTTTTTTTCCATTTCATCTGCAATGAGAAACGCCGGTGACCTATTGAAGGTCTTGCAGTATCGCCTCTATTTGTTGGACTTTTCCGTGCACAATGGCGTGTTTCATTTACACGCCCGCACAGACGCAGTACATCTTGCCCACCGCGTCCTTCCGTCTAAATGCGTCGCCGCCTTCCGGGGGAGACTGGACTCGTCCGCGGCATCCGCGTGCACCTGGAAATAAGGTTAAACTCCAAAGGCCTGTTTTCCCGCCTGGCCTTTTTGTTAAATGGAATGGTCCATTTTGGTGGGCTCTCTCGCTCACGGGTACTACAGTAGCACTCTGCCGTGGGGCGGCACGTGCGCATCTGGATATGCTTTGGAGGCGGTGGTAATGGGTCGGTGGTTGATTGACAGGCCTATTCTCTTCTCGTCACGAGTGACAAGTGTGCAACGCAGGAAATTAGACTTGGAATTACAATAGCAACAATGTCACCTCCTCGGGGAGAAGACAAAGGAAAACACAATAGCGCTTCCCCTTCACACACACGCACGCACGCACGCACAAATGCACGCCCTTACTTCCTTATCACCATCAAGATCATCCCGGGACCAAAACCAACGGAGGCCTGTTACCTTGACCTGCATTACCCTTGGCGTAACGGGTGGAAATCTGTTCCCATCGCACAGCCTGGAGTTTAAAGGCGGGAAGGTCGAGGTGGCTAAATCGGGCAGGGTGGCTTTTTGCCAGAGGCCTGGACGGACGGACAGAGGGACGGGGGGGCCGGCTGGACACAAAGCTTGGCCTGGGCAAGTCCCTATCAAAAGCCCAAGCTTGAGATGGACCATCTTCAATCTGCGTCATGGCACCCATCCCCATGGCAATTGACATTAGGCCATTTGTTTCCCACGACGGCGTCGTTAACGATGCTCACATTTTATGGCCGGGGTAACGCTTGTTGAAATGAGTTATATGCAGTCCTACTTGGCCCTAAAGATGTGGGGGGAAGAAAAAATGCTGATTGTTTTCTTGCCGGGAAATGGCCTCCGCGCTCTTAGCGCAGCACTTTGGAGATAAAGTGGCGTGCCTTTCAAGGCTGCTGAATCTTCTTAACTGCAGTTCAACTCCTGACGGGCTGAGAGGCGGGTAGGGGCTCAAATGGCCCTTTGCGACAGCCACCCTCAATATGGCTCCCCTAACAGGGCTTGCTTGGCGAGGGCTTTCCTCTGCTCCTTCCTTTTGCGCTCTCGGATTCCGTTCCCGTTCCGGCGAGTCATTTGCTTCTCGGGAAAAATGGGTTGTGGCGGATGCCCGGCCTAGCGAGGCGACACTCGCTCCTTCCGGCGGGCCCGCCTGGACCGGGCGCCACCTATTATCGTTTCCTCCGCCTCTCTTCAATCACGTGCATAATAAAGCTGGAGCAGTGGGTATGGGTGGGAAAAGCCAAGAGGAAATTGGCCACACCAAAGGCTTGCTGTGGCATTTTAGGCCATCCGCAAGTGGAAGAAAGAATGAGCAGAGGCAATGTGGCCATTCCCCATCCCCGAGGGATGTCTGGCGTGCACGCGCGTCCGACGTACACCAGGCATGAAATATTGAAGCCTTTGCGGCAGGCGCTCTCCTACTCGGGAGGCTGTCAGCCAAAGCCACCCGCGTAGCAAACAGAGGCTACGCCGAGACACCGGGACGGTCACTTGCCTTGCTCGGAATTTAATGAGACGTCCGCCGCCGCCGCCGAGCATTCTCGGCGGCTCTCGTTGATATGTGCATAAAACATGAGGGGCTAAGGTAGGAGAAAAGCGCCAGCTCCCCCCCCTAGGAAGGCAAAACAAAAGCTTAGGGCCCGCCCCGAAAGAACAGTGCTGTCCGAGCTCCACGCACAAAGAGAAAGACATTGTAGAAATGCGGGAGACAAATGGCCACGGTTGAGGTTGCCATCATCAGATTGGAGCAAGCGTAGGCAAGCTCAAATGTTCTATCCCGTTGGATTATTTGTGCCAAAATAGGAGGAGCCATGTCAAAAGGCAGACTTTGCTTGATGCCATCGCACCTTTCTAGAACGCTGATCTTTTGCAGTCAGATTGGCGGGTGGGCGGGCGGGCGGACGGTTTGGGCGCTTCACCCCCCCTGCTCCCGGCGCTTCACCCCCCCTACTCCCGGGGAACATTTTTCATCAGATTACTGTATGCCCGCAGACTGCCACCAGCCAGGAGTTGATGTGCGCCCCCTCCACAGAATGACGCGAGGCCTTAGCTTGAGGCTGAGGAAAAGCATGGTGCAAAAAGCAAAGAAGAAAACAAAAGCAAAAAAAGACTGCGCTCGCATCTTTTCAGAGGCTCGAAGCATAGATTGTGCGTCATTCCTCAAGTGCACATGGTTGACTCTTTTCATCTGGCTTCGTTTGACGCCTTCTCGGCCGTGATACATTGTGGTGTAAACAGCCGCGTGCCATTAATCCTAGGCCACTCGCCATTGTTGCTTTGGATGCTGTGGGTCCTCCGGGCGTGCCCATGCAACCAACCCCAGTCCCGTAGTCCGTCGCCCGCTTGGTTTCCCACGTCTCTGGTCCTCTGGCCAAAAATCCGCCCGCCGGTTGGCACGAGCTGTCCACGGGCATCCCGCTCGTCTGAGCAAGGTGTGTTGGCGGAGGGAGACGCGGGAAACGGAGTGGATGGCCGGCGAGGTAAACCGACCGACCAGCCCGCCACGGGACATTTCCCCCTAAAATATGTTTAAAGCCATCTACCGAATATATATGTTAGCTTCCGAATCGACGTGCCGAGGCCACTGAGAGCCAACGGAAGTAGAGTTCCGGCGAAAAGCCAAAAGTTTTTGAATTCTCTCCTCACTATTCTCCTTCTCTGCTCCTCCCTCTTCACCACAGGTTCCCCATCAGATGGGCGCGCTGACCTTCTACCGATACGAGCAGCCCATTGTAGACTACTGCCAAGCCCATCAACCCCTGCGGCTGAACATGGGCTACGAGCTGCCCTCTCGAGGCCCCGGAGACCCGGAGAGGGGCGCCAGACAGACGGTGGCCCTCCCGGCCGTGCCCACCGTGCCGCCGCCTCCTCCTCCGGCCGCTCTGGGGCCGGCGGGCCCAGGTGGCGGTGGCGGTGGCGGCGGCGGCGGTGGCACGCTTGGATTGGGACGCTAGGAGCGGCGATTAAACAGCAATCACGGCCACGGGGCACCTGAGCCGGTTGTTTTTGGAAGGCGTACATTCCAGCCAAATACTGCAACACGCCACCTGAGAAAACCAAGTCAACCACGTATTTGAGCGTATTTGCTTTTGCAAAAATGTTACAGGCCGTGTATTTATTTATGAGCTTTGTTACCACGGCCGGCGGGCGGGCGGACTACTACAAGAGGCTCTCGAGTATGACTTCAAGGAGCTCTCACGCCAAAAGCGTTTGAAGGGGAAGAATTGCCACGATTGTTTGACGGCAACAAAACGGGATTTCTTCATCGCTGAAAAGAGATCGTTACCCCGAGTAATTTGTTGGACTTTTTGGGGGGGGAGGTGCAATCGACCAGGATACCATCCATACCAAACCAAAGAGTATGTTTTGAATGCCGGCGCGCGGGCACACACACATTGGGGACATTGTTGACATTGTTGACCCCGACTAGCACTGTGCTACGTCAGCATTTGCCACGGTAGTGACGGGATCACGCGCGGGCAGGCAATGGCGCTCTGGTCACGCGCTCTCTGCCTCCCCGGACCGTGTGCTACAATTTCGCAGAAAGAGCGGGTTGGTCGTCCAATGAAATGACCTGCCAGAGGCGCCGCATTTTGTGGGTCGGCGCCGTCGGGAAGCGGGCGGGCCCTTATTTTTCCTTTCCTTTGATTGGTCTTTGTGAACTGAGAGACGCTTTTGGAGAGGCGCAACGATGATGTCAAGACATTCTGTAAATGTATCCAAGGTCAAAGACCAACTAGTATTTATCATGTAAATAGCAAATCTTTTAGGCCCCAAAGGAAAAGAGGCCTTGCTTCTGTGAGCCCGGGTGGGCACTTGTTGATTTTACAGTGTGTGTGAGACAGTCAAAACACTCTTCTTTCAATGAAAACTATTTTTCTACGACTTCCCTCGTGAGCAACCGGGCCAATAGTGTGCTGTCGTTTTGTTTTTGTTTTGTTTGTTTTTGGGAGGGGCTGATCATTATCTGTCCTCATTTTGCAACTTCCAATGCCCACACCTCAATTTGACCTCCAACTACCAGCGTGAAATAGTAGTATTGACTTTTTCCGGCGTTGTACAAAGGGGTGAGAGAGCTCAAAGGAAGTGTCGTTCAAAAGATTCTAGCTCTGCTTTGCATGTCCTAATAAGAAAGCTGTACACAGTCATGTGCTGTACTCCACTGTACTGGACCCAGGCCTGGACCCGGGCCCGGACCCGGGCCTGGACCCGGGCCCGGGCCACCGCATCCTTTTGCTGGTTAGTTTGTTCCTTGGTCTGTCATTTGGGCTTGGCTTGTCTTCCAGCGTTCTCGCCGCGACCCGCTAATCCCTCCAATTTCTTTCACAGAAAATGTTTTATAAACATTTGGATGATGTCCATGCTGATTGGGAAATAAAATAAAGACAATACGGAAGCGCTGGTCTTTTTCATTTGTCTCGGATGGGGCGGCCTCCGGACGAAAGACAGGCAGGCGGAAATTTCCCTCGACCGGGAGACGGGCCGGGCGTCTTTTCAAAGCGGTAGAGGCCAGGGACACGGAACAAAAAGCGCATTTCTTCCACGTGCCTTGCTCTCCAAAGAGGTTTTCCCCGGAGCGCCGGGCGGGCGCTTTCCCTTTGCCGCCTCGTCTCTGCGCTGACCTGAAACGAGCAGTCGCCGTTTAAAAATAGTTGGGATGTGCCATCCTTTCACGGTGCAGCCTTTTCCTTCCTTCCTTCCTTCCTTCCTTCCATCCAACGGGCCATCCGCACTGAAAAGGTGATGGGAAAATATGTCCACAGAGGTGAGGCAAGCCACGCGCCGGCCAAACGATATCTTCCATCTTTCCTTTTGAGCAGCCATTTAAAGTGTGTCACTAGACTTCATTTCAAACACTAGGTTTTTTTTTCCTCCCTCGTGGGCATTCAGCCACAAGCTGAGAGAGAGAGAGAGAGCGAAATTGGGTTTGTCACAATGGTTTGCGGAGTATGATTAACATAACGGAGAGATGTTAATGAGATCCAGACAAATGGCAAAAATATTGGAGCGCGTGCAGTCTGGTGCTCATTTGTGCTTCCATAAAAAGCCCAATTTCAATGGCCACTTGTCCTCTCTATTCCATGTCCATGCTTGATTCTGCTCACTTCACCACGGGGGAGTGGCGAGAAGGAGCCAAGCGCCAAAGTCCACAAGCGGCATTTTTTCTTTTGTTTCTTGGATAAAAGACGGCAGCCCCAATGCGAGAAATAGATCAGGAGCGGCGTTGAAAAACCTCAAAGTCTTTGAAAGTTTGCCCAATGTTATTTTTGGTAAAGTTCTTGTCTGCTCGCGCTAACTTGCAAAGAACTGAGTCACGCCTCTGGAGACCCGCTGCAGCAAGTGTATCCATCCGCCTTTCATCACGCCATCATTTAAAAAGCTCAACTTTGTTAAGAAACAAAGCAAGGAGTCTTTTTCCTCCCTGCTTTTAATGATCATCGTTGACAGGGCGGACCCGTGTCGCTGCGATGGCGGGAGGTTCCGAACGATGGCGTGATTTGTGCGCCGCGTGGTGAAAGCTTGAAATGTCACCAGACTTGAATAAGGACAATAAAAAGCCTTCCTTCCATTCCATTCTAAAATGCTTGAAAAAACAAGACGGAGAGAGACAAAGTGCAGGCCACCCAAAAGCACCAAACCAGCCGAAAAATTAAAACACGGCTAACTGACACTGGAGTCAAGTTGGGGAGGGGGCCAAATTCACCATGTGAAGGTCAGAGTTTGCCAGTGGGAGCTCCTCCTGAATGATGCGGAATTGGGAAAGAAGTGTCTGGGATTTGGATCTTTGCAACTGGGCGAGTCGCATTGGAGCAATTTGGGTTAGCGTCTGCACGTCCGGGTTGAAAGTCCGCTCTGAAATTCATTGGGGGATGGCAAGCAAGCTGGTGATCTTGCAAGAGGGACGAGGCCTTCCTTGCTCACACGTTGGCAATTTGCTGCCGAGGCTCCTCCCTTCCACTTGGGGCGCCCCGTCACACCACAGCTGACATTTGGTCAAAATGAGGAGGCGTTGCGAGCGGGAAGGAACGGGAATCGATCGAGGGAAAAGCCAAAGGCACAACGGAGATTCCAAAACGGTGCTGAGAGTTGAAAGGCAGAAAGGCACGCAAAGGCAGAAAGGCAGAAAGGCAGAAAGGCAGAAAGGCAGAAAGGCAGAAAGGCAGAAAGGCAGAAAGGCTCTTTGCTGCCGCACGCTTCCCCTTTTCAGCCGCTCACGTGACAAACTCCAGACGCGCTCGCCGGGCCAGGCTGGCGCCGTGGGTTGGGTGGCGAGCTGAAGGTGACCCTTGCGCGGCTCCCCTTTCTCCACAGCCAGGCCAAGAGAAAGGCCTGCTCAGGAGCACTTTGCTAGATTGCTCACATTTAATGGAACACCTTGACCCGTCTTCTTATCACAGCCAAATGGAGGAGAGAAGAAAAAAAAAAAAAACAAGAAATTGGCACGAAAAGCCTTTGGAGGAGGGGGAGGAGGAGATGCCTCCGCCAAATTGAGGGGGGGGGGGGACAAAAGTCATTGACGGGAGGATTGGTTTAACCACTCGTTTGTCGCTCCGTGTTGGATAAGGGTCCGTTTGGGAAAAGGCAAAAGGGAGGTGGGGAGGAGAGAGTCTGGATTTGGATTTGGACTTTCATCTGCGCCCGAGGTGGGCTTTTGACTTTTGATCCTGGCAGGAAGCATGCTTAGCTGGGGGCTGCACTTACAAGTGCAAGCGTGCCGACAAGCCCTGCCACGTCCAAAAGCTTCAATTGGCGCCAGGGGAAATTGCTTTGAAGACGGCCCTGTTGCAGCGCGCACACACACACACACACAACTTCAATATGAAAAAAAAAAGCCAGCCAAACTGCTATGTGAAAAAAAATGTCAATTGCAACAATCTTGGCCAATTCTGGTCCGGTGTCCGGTGTGCCAGGAAGCGAAAGCCGCCATCTTTGAGCAAACCAGAAGGTGGCTTCCCCAATAGATCTTTGGAAGGAGCGTACGTTTCCCCGTCGGCGGCGTCCCCACTTTGAGTGGGGAGCGAGAAGCGGGAAGAGCTTTTGCTCAACGGCCCAGACCCTTTCCACTCCCGTCTTCTGGAAGGGGATTTTTCCTGCGCGTCTGATAGATGGAGCGGGCGGGAAACGCATGCTTTGGCTTTGATTAAAGTGCCTCCCTCGCTTGGCTGCCTTTCCACATCATAATCTAAGAATGGATTGCGGCGCAGTAATGTGGGTCACCATTTTTAGCAACAGCCAATGCACACACTCACAAATCTCCAAAAGGTGTGCGTAGAGGGAGGCGCCCGTGACGGCAGGACGGGGAATACTTGGCGCCAAAGTGACCGGCCAGCGTTCAAGGTGAGCGCCACGCGTGGCCTGGGACTTCTTTTGGACTGGCCCGCCCTTCCGGCCGGCCACTTTTCAGCTCTTAATTGTGACGTGAGCGGCGTGTTTTAGCGGGGGGGTGGGGGGGGGCGGCAGCAACTCGTAAAGCGGCTCGCTCTCCATTCCAATCCCTCGGAGCTATTCGTCAAGACTCCTGACGCTAATCAATCTTGGCGCTTTTCTTTTCTTTTTCTTTTTTTTCTTCCCCTCCCTCTAACCATCCCTCTTGTTATCTTCCGAGCTCCTTTCATTAACAGAACGCCGCCTTTCATAGAAGTAAGAGATAGGTGAAATGTGGCCGGCGCATTTTCAGCCCACCGTCTTTTCCTCATCTCCTCCTCTTTCTGGGTCCGGTGGCCTACTGGCCACGGAGCGGACGAGACGAGCGCCTGGGGGGGGGGGCTAAACTCCTACGCTCCACCGGATGGTAGGGGGTGTCGAGCGGTGCGTGTCTTTGGTCTTGAACCATTGTGCGCGTGCAACACACCAAAATGAAGTCTGCCATTGGCCATCTTTTTTCTTCTTCTTCTTCTTCTTCATGGGACAAAGAAAGCGCGGGAACGGGAGCTACTCGTAATGAGCGAGTGGGAAGGCTTCTCTTTCCTTCTCTCTAACTCTTGTCCCACATAGACTAGCTTTCTCTCTCTCTCTCTCTCTCACTTAGTATGATGATTTCTTCCAGAGCTGTCCATGGCGATCCTGGAGGGAAGGAGTGATCAAAATGCAAAAGAGTTGGATGGGATTTCTCCTCTTGCCAACTTTTAACAGCAGGAGTCACTTTGTCACCAAACCATGGAGCGAGCGGGAAAGGCCGAGGCGGGGGCCGAGGCGGGGGCCGAGGCGGGGGCCGAGGCGGGGGCCGAGGCGAGGGCCGAGGCGGGGGCCGGCGTCACGCAGAACACGAAGCAACACCGACACTGGTGCAAATGAGCGAGTGAGCAGCAGAGTTACAACGCTGGTGACCAAAAGGGACGGAGCCCATCCAGCGCTATTCAAATGTTTTTAAAGGCCGGCCTACGTGTCGGCCATTTGCTTAATTCACGGGAGCAGCTCAACGCCGTCCGCTGTAAAACACTGCCGAGCACGCCGCCTCAATTAGCTCCGGCGGGAAAGTCGAGTCGTCGGCGGAATGGCATTTGCTTCGTTTTTGGCCGCCGCCGCCGCCCACGGGTCGGGCCGGCGTGCGCCATATTCGTCCGCTTTCGTGACACCACCAAAAGAGAGCATTTTGACTGTGGCCACCACGGCGGAAAATACAAGCAAATACTCGGCCGCCATTCAAAGAGAAAAAAGAATAGGGTGGTTTTCCTCTAAGCGACCCGACGGCTCACGTAGACGTACCCGTGTGACACAAGGACGCCAAATGGGCTGGGCCGGCTCACAAAGGACGGGCCACGGCTTGGATTGGCCGCCAAGCCGCTTGCGTGCCATCCGCTTGATGCCGATCAGCTATTTTCGGGCCATTGAGGAAGGAAGCGGGCGATTGGACGGCGGCGGCCCTCCCTCCCCTCCCCCACAGCCTTTCCAGGAGGCAGCTGCACGGCGGAGATGCATGAGCCGCCTTCTCTTTTCTCTTCTCTTGTCGCCTCGCCTTCTGTGACGGCGCGGCGTGATGAATGATCACTGCAAGGGAGCGCAGAGAAAGCGGCTCTGACACCAGGGAGTGCTGGGATGTACTGGCTTCCCTCCAAAGTCCATTTTGTCACCCGGCACGCCGGCTGCGCCTCCGCCCGGGAGGGAACCGCTGTGTCGGAGCCGGTGTCAGAGTTGGAGCCCTTTTTGGCAAAAATGGCAGCCGTGGGGCTCCCCTCCAGTGCCGTGTTTCACAGGTGTCCGCCGAGGTCATTTATCAGCGGCGGCACTTTGACGGGGACACGCGAGGACGGCCAGACAAAGAAGCACACGCATTGTGTCCAATGGATTTGCTCCAACTGGACGTCTGATCTAAAGCTTGCCCTGGAGGCTGAAAACTCTGTCTCCCTCTCACGTCCCGTCCCGTCCCGTCGACGTGGACAAGACAAGGGCTTATCACGGCATGTCGTGCCACAACGCGTCCGCCCGCTTCCCCAAAGCCACCACAAAAGGTCCGTCAAATGCTTATGGGCCCTCTCCGGTCTGAGTCCGCCCATTGTCAAATATCTTGGCCCTCGCGTGGTCAGCGGCGAGCGACAGAGTCAGAGGCCAAATGGTTAGCCCCGACCGCCAGGAAACCCTGCGGAAAGTAGAATGGCATCCCGCCGTCCTAGCGCTAGACGCCATTCAGAGCTCGGGAGGATTTGGTTGGCCGTGACGACAAGGAGGGCCCGCCCTGGCGAGGGCCCGCCCTGGCGAGGGCCCGCCCTGGCGAGGGCCCGCCCTGGCGAGGGCCCGCCCTGGCGAGGGCCCGCCCTGGCGAGGGCCCGCCCTGGCGAGGGCCCGCCCTGGCGAGGGCCCGCCCTGGCGAGGGCCCGCCCTGGCGAGGGCCCGCCCTGGCGAGGGCCCGCCCTGGCGAGGGCCCGCCCTGGCGAGGGCCCGCCCTGGCGAGGGCCCGCTTAAATGTTGTCACGTGCGACCAGTTAGAGAGAGCCATTGGGATTTTGGGCCCTTGTATCCAGATTTTGGCGGTCAATCCTCAAGAGGCAGAAAGCCCCAAATTCAGACAAACTCCAAGCCTGGGTTAGGCAACAATGGAGCGCCACGGGAAGTCGGGATTTGGTTCCGAAATGGACGGACGGCATGGCAGGGAGGATCGCGCGGTTCTTTTTAAAAGAAAGGTCGAGACCGCAAATATGGACCTATTGCATTTCAATCTCAATAAAAGTTTGTGATCCTTGTGAAAAACTTTTCAATCAAATAGAATAGCATAGCATAGAATAGAATAGAATAGCATAGCATAGAAATAGAATAGCATAGAAATAGAATAGCAAAGATAGCAACATCTGGCTTCGCCCTCAAATCCCTGAAGGAAGCCACTTTGTGAAAATGCAACTTTTGTGTCATTTTCAAAACTCTGGATTTCCGATTGCACTCACCGTAAATGATTCCGTCATAATCAAAGGTAATGATAAATATCCACAACACAAATAAAACCTCTCAATACATGCATACGTGGGCTGGAGCCAGCTAATATTGGCTCCAGCAGCTCCCGCGAGCCTAATGAGGATAAAGCGGTTGAGATGAGAAATAGGATTGAAAGCTTACCGGGTTCTTTTTTGTTGTTGTCCCGTTTGTCCTTCGGGTCACTTGGCATTCATTGTCATTCCGATGACTTTTGTGTTGAAGGTCTCGCTCCAGGTAGTTAGTTAGTCCATCATCTTCTATTTCGTCCATAGATTTCCGTCAGAAAAGTCCCGACTTTTAGCTTGGCTGTAGCTTTTGTCCTTTCTCACTTGAAAACGAAAAAAAAGTCTCAGCACCATTGATCGACACGTCCTCCAACAGACATTCCTTCTTAAATGAGGCGCATTTCTTTTTGACTGTTGCTTGTTGAGTGGCTCTGCCACAACTGCTCGTTTCGCCACGATAGACACTTGGTTTGGCTTGGCTAACTTTAGTTTGACTTGGCTTGCCTTATGTTAGCTTAGCTTAGCTTGCCTCGGCTTGGCAGCAATTCTACCCAAGCTTTAGCTACATTTCAAAACTTTGGCGACTTGCGCGTAAAAGGCGGTCTGAGTCAATGACATTCATTGACAGCCAATCGATGTCACTTCCCATGGAGCGAAGGTAAACACACGTGACTTGATCCGCTTCATATCATTGGCTGGACACACGATTAGTCATTATCCCGAGTTTGCGCTGCACGGTGGCGCAGGGGGGAAAAAAGTAATGTTTTTGTTTTTTTTTACAATTCAGGTTTTGTGCGCTGCGTATGTTTACGCGAAACTAAAGCGCGCAGTTTAGAAGAAACCTTGTTAAGAGCCTGTCCTCTCTTTATCTCTCTTTCATTGCCTGATAGAGAGTGAGAGAGAAGAGGGGGAGAGAAAGAGAGAGAAGAGGGGGAGAGAAAGAGAGAAAGAGAGAAAGAAAGAGAGAGAAGAGGGAGAGAGAGAGAGAGAGAGAGAGAGAGAGAGAGAGAAAGAGAGAGAGAGAAAGACAGAGAGAGAGAGAGAGAGAGAGAGAGAGAGAGAGAGAGAGAGAGAGAGAGAGAGAGAGAGAGAGAGAGAGAGACAAGGGGGAGGGGGGGCAACGGTAAAGGTTAAAAGCATCTAAACCCATGTGTGGAAGTGCCCCAGTTGGCAGGAAAAGCAGAAAAAAGGGGTGTTATAAAGGGTTAAAAAACAAACAAACAAACAACAACAACAGCCTTTAAATGTTGTCCTTTACGTCTGACTCATACATTTTATGTTGACTTTTACGTGACTAAAAGCAACAACAGATCAAATGTAGAATCAAACCAAGACTAACAGTAGCAATTATTTTTTTTTAAAAAGAAAGAACCGAATGATATAAAGAGATGAAGTAACCGTCATATTTGAGACAAAAAGCATCTCTGTTATTCAGCTCCAGCTTTGCCTTTAAAATGGAAACCAATAGGCAGGATGATTTTGGATTGATTTTTTATTGATTTGATTTTGCTAGAGAATAAAGGAGAGCACAGCCGTTTGTCGTATGACCCGCACACCTCTGAAGAGAAACCACCAAAATCACCACAGAGTCGTACCGTACCTCTGCTGAGTGGCGTTTTCGCCACTTCGATCGCCGTCACATCGGTGGGGGGGAGGGGTCTTTGAGGGAGGGGGGGGAGACGCATCCATCCGTGCAACGTGCGCGGGCGGATGTGACCTGAAAATTCCCCTGCTGGCTAGCCTGCACAATCTGCAAAAGAAAGAAATCATCATTTTACAACACTCTCCCTAACCCCTCCAAATATAAGAACAACCCAAACAAAACCTGTGCCCTCAATGTTGTT
Organism: Stigmatopora nigra; assembly: GCF_051989575.1. Lineage (NCBI taxonomy): Eukaryota > Metazoa > Chordata > Actinopteri > Syngnathiformes > Syngnathidae > Stigmatopora > Stigmatopora nigra. The sequence continues at coordinate 52,648 of NC_135524.1, forward strand.
TTGGAGCGCCAGCCTATTTATTTAGCCTGGGTGATGCCGCAAATTGGTGTTGGTCACACGTGGCGGGCCAGCGGAGGAGGAGGCCAGCCGAGGAGGAGGTCAGCGGAGGAGGAGGCCAGCCGAGGAGGAGGCCAGCCGAAGAGGAGGCCATCAACGAGCGGTCTCCCCCGACCGCCCGTTGATGGCTGGCGTTTCCTTAATCCTATTTGGGAAAACAAATCCCATTTTCAAGGCTGGCAAAGCAAGACCTCTGGAAGGATTTCAAGCCCTCCAAGCTCCTTTTTTGGAGGCCTTCAAATTGACGCGGGCGGGCCCTTTCCAAAAAGTTCCATTTTATCGACGGTGTCACAATGAGCCACTTGAGGGATTCCTTGTTCTTTATTGATTGGGCAATCCGGCCCTTCCGGCCCTTCCGGCCGCCATTCCGGCCCTTCCGTGACGAGCTCCAAAGTCCTGACGGGGACGTTTGGGGCGGTCAAAGGGGTGGCCGTCTCTCCGGCGAGAGAACGGCAAACGAGTGCGGCGGCCGTCTGGCGTACGTGAGAATCCAGGGGTTACGTCAGCACAACGGAGGCGTTGGCGGGCGGGCGAGCTGGCTGACATTTTTCCGGGAGAATTTCAGCCGCGCAGAAGTAGCCCCGCCCAATGCAACGGAGTGATTGATGTTCCTCGGGTTGTCCTGCATTTAGCAGGACTTTTGGCGCCGAGAGTAGCACATCAAAGCGCTCCTCTTTTTTTTTTCTTTTACTCTTTTTTCCCCCGATGCAGAGATGCTCCAGAAATGTTGGACCGTTGAAATGCACATGGGAGCACAACATCAAAGCTCATCTTTCCGTGGGAGCGGATGGCACTTACCTTAATTGCTTCTGGCCTAACTATGGACGCACATTAAATGGAATTTCAAGTGGGTTTCTACACACTCATTCTACATCCATGCATCTGCTGGAAGAGCATATCAATAACTATGGAAATATGCACCCGTTGTCATGCTCCTCACCGTCCAATTGGAAAAAGAGATGGTGTTTTAGTCCAAGTCCACGTGGCAATGAACCTTCGGGACTGTCTGAAGCTGCTGTAAGATCTATGTCCAAAAGATTTCATTAGAAAAACCTTGAGAAAGGCCGCTAGTTGTTTATATGCAAATCAAAAGGAGGATTCAATCATGGCAGGGATAAGAAAAGGAAGGAAGGAAGGAAGGAAGCAGCGGTAAAAAGGCACAGTGCATTTCGCCATTATTTTCAAGGTTTAGTCAAGCAGTTGAAGCCGCTTTTTTTTCTTTTTTTTTTATCCTTGGCACAAGTCGGCATTCATTTAGCGTCAGGCGGGCGAGGCAGCGGGGCGACGGGACCGGCGGGGGGACCTCCGGGAGCCCGCGGGAGTGCCGTCTCCTTCCCCGTAGGTGAGGCCCAACACGTGCTTTATCCTTTGCCGTGAGTCGCTGGTGTTTCAATGAATACCCGAGAGTGAGTCCGCCATCTATCTCCGGCCATTAGTGTCAGCAGCTTGGGTGTGTGTGTGTGTGTGTGTGTGTGTGCGCGTGCGCGTGCGTGCAATGTAAAGCTCTTGCTCAAAGGTGAGCAAGAGGTAAATGGGTCGTCTGTTAGCAGATCCTTTTTTTTCTTCCCATTTTCATCCCACCGGATGCACAAAGATGGAACGGGAAAAAATATCAATCTGGTGGCTCTCCTTCTTTAAAGTGCGTGTTGTGATTGCAAACACGGATTTACTAACCAAACCCCAGTCAAGTAGAGAGAAGAAAATGATGCGCTGCTCAAGTGCTCGCAGACACCAGAGGAAATGGAGGAAACAAAAAGGAGGAAACAAAAAGGAGACACTGTCCTACTTGGAAGAAAAACAAACGAGCTGCAGAGGCCATTTTTGTGTCCTAGCTGGAAGTGGAAGTGGCAGCAAATGGATCCAAATTGTCATTTCAACAGAGAAAGCCAAAGACTGTCAAGCTGACCTTTGACCCATAAAGCCATCCTCCTCCGTCTTGCGTTTGTGCAATTGACAAACGGCTCCCATTCCGATGGTCGGACACAATAAAGCCCTTTTTTGGTCTCTCCCGGTAGCGGTGGACCAACGCCGGCGCCCCGGCAGGCCCGGCGGAGGGCATCGAGCGTTGCAGAGGCCGGGGAAGCCGGTGGATTTTTGGACAAGAGGGCGCTCTACGTGGGCTTTGGGGGCAGGGATTGTTGTCCGTGGGTTTTGTTGTGGCCTCCCGCCCAGCCGGTGATTATACCCCTGGTGCCGTATGGGCGTAGATCTGAAAATCCCAGCAATCCTCCAAACCCCATTACGGAGCCTAATCCCCGGCCCGCCGCCGCCGCCGCCGCCACTCTTGGCTCGGAGAGCGCTAATGACCTTGCCGCTACACCCGGCGCCGCGCAAATGGGACTTGGCCGGGGCCTGGCTTTTCTGACACGCTTTTTTTTCCCGGGTCCCCCGTCAAAGCGGAGCCCATCAAAACGGGACGCCGTTTTGACGGGACGCCGCTTTGACGGGACGCCGCTTTGACGGGACGCCACGCCAGATGCCGGTTGCGCGTGGGCGGGAGCAAAGTGCAGACAGGCAAACATTAGGATGAAAGGGTCATAATCCGCGAGGTGAAAGCTATTGTGCGGTCGACGGGACGGATAAAAATAGAGGAAGGAGGGAGGGAGTTTTGTTTGGGGAGGGAGGGAGGGAGGTAGGGCTAGGTTAGCGTTTGCGGGCTCCATGTCAGCCTGACACGGATACTGCGAGTCAGATGAAAAGCACGAGAAGGCAGCAGTGGCAGATAAGATGAAAAGCCCACGTCGCCTTTGGTCAGCATGTCAAAAGCAATGGGCGCTTTGAATTAAGGGCGCCCAAATCCCAGTAATGAAAGCGGAACAGAAATAGCAGAAATATGTCCGCGTCTCCCCCGTATCGCCGCCATCGCAAAATGGCTTGGGGATAAGAGGGCGCCCGTCGCATGTCATACGCTGGCGTTACTAAAGGCTCCGTTTCCCGGCCACGCGACGGGAAATCGAGATAAGTGGGCGACCGAGGAACGGCTCTCCAGGAGAGATTGCCCCTTTTTGGCGCCGGCCGCAGCATTTTTCACATTGTTGGTTTTTTTTTTTTTTCTTCTTAGCCACCCTGGGCTCTTCTCTCGTGACTTTCCTGACGGAATCGGGAAACTTTTGCAGAATTGTGCAGAATGGCCAGAGGGAGGGAGGGAGGAATGGGCTGGCGTCCCACGGAGGTAGATGGCACCTGCCGCCATTTTCCTGGCGGTCTGGGTCAGAAGCGTCTGTCCACTTGCTCCTTTTATTCTTGCGTTGGCACTCAAACGACACGACAATGTTGCCGAGCCATCCAAAAGTCAAGCAGACATTTTTTTTTTTTTGCTTGAGATCGAAAGTGTTGTTTTTTTCTCTTCTTCTTCTTCTTCTTCTTCTTCTTCTTCTTTCTCTCTCAACCTGGGTCGGCTCCTCCGACAAAGACGGCCAGGCTGACTTTTGAAAATGTCCCGAGGCCGGCGGATAAGCACGGGATGTATTTTCCCGCCCGGACCGTCTAGTTTGGGCGCATTTTTCCACGCCTCCCGCCAGCCAGACTGTGAGGCTGGCAGCTTGCGTCGCCATGACGACGGTGAGAAGGAGCCTTGACTTGCAATAGCTCCCACTTGTTAGCCCAGAGTGGAATGAAAGTGATCATTGATTGAAACAACAAAGCCAAGCCAAAGCAAAGCAAACGTAGTGGCCAAGAAGAAGCTGCTCCTTCTCTACGCTATTGCAATTGCATTGTTTTCCCACGCGCGGCTTGGCGTGGCGGAAGGATGGAAACGCAAGCCAGCGTTGCTTTCTCTCCTAGGTCAGTTTGTCATAACATGACATCATCTGAAAACTTTTTGGTATTGGGCAAAGCAAAAGTCAGCGGTGGTCCGTCCGGCAGCGACAGAGGCTAATTGAACAAGGGCTCCCCGACTCCCCAGGTCCCCCCCCCCCCCCCCCCCCCCCGTCAACAAAGGCCGGAGAGCATTTCCCAAGCCGTGGCCCTTTTGTTGTTTGCCTTCCCATTAAATGGTGAATTATTCAAGGCGCGCCAAATTGATTTCTTGATCATTTAACGGCACATGAAAAGCAAAGCTCCGGCCGGCGGCCTCCCTCGGGGCCATTTTTGACACTCAAATATTCATGGAGGTATGAAGTACGCAGGCAGATGGCTTTGGCCCGTGGCTGATTGAAGCCCACGCCAACAATTCAGACGCTAAATGGAATGAAGTGGAAAATGGGAGCCTGTGATCAAATATCTGCCGTCTGAGGCACGGGCCAGGCGGATCTTTCAGCGTCTATTTCTTTTGCATTGCTAGCAGAATGTCCACGTCGGCTTTGGCTGGCAGTTGTCTCAAATAATGCTTCCCTCGATCGAGCTGCTTTGGGGGAGGAGGCGACGGTAACGGTGGAGCGAGTGCAGTTGGCAGATTCAACATTTAGCATACTTTCTCGTCTGTGTGGGTAAAAGGAGGTTGTTTTTTTATACATAACAAATTGGATTACCTGGCAGGGGCGGGGGGTGTCTGGGCTCATTCAGCCGTCGCTCCCAAACGAGCAGGAAGGAAGGAAGGAAGCACGGAAGGAAGGACGGGAGGAAGGAACAAAACGCTGCACTCAGGCAACACTTTGACAGCTACTCTACTGCCATCAAGCGCGGAGGAGAAGAACTACAACAACAACCACACTGGGGCGCCGATGCTGCTTATTTTCTTTCTTTCTTTCTTCCTTTTTTTCCCAGTTCAAAAAGCATTTTGTAAAATCTAGAAGTGATGATATTTCTGTAATTTCACTTTAATAGGGAAGGGTGGGGGGTCATTGATATTTCAAAAGATTTTGGTTTCCTTTTGAAATTAAAAAACGAGAGGTTTTCCCTTACTAAGAAAAAATAACTCAAATAAACATAGTTTTAGATCCATAAAAAATGGATTATTCAGGGCTTATAATCCGTCATTGATAAAAAAAAATCTAAATATTATATCTAAAACGGTGACCGGAGTCGGTCGGGCACGCCTGGACCGGCGACATCTCTTTTAAAAAGGAGACGCCTTTGATCGGAGGCAGATTGTAGGATTTATTTGAAAGATTGTACAAGACCGTGGCAGATTCCTCGCAGCGACAGAGTCCTCTCCGGTTGCGGGTTCAAGCCCGGCCCGGCCCGTCCCGGCCGGGGCTTTCACTTGCACATGTGACTGGGCAGGTGCTCGTGCTCGGGGATCCACGGCGTTCGGGCGAAACACTCGGCCGCCTTCCTGTCGCATTCGCAGATGAACATCTGGCATTCGTCGTTATTCTCTGGGGGGGTGGGGGGGGGGGGGGGTAACACAAAAACATTTTTTATGTCAGGCCCTCGACTTGGCCAACTCTCCGACGTGGCGCTGGCTACTCACGGCGACAGGTGACTTTCTTCTCCTCCTTGTCGCAGTTGTACTTGTAGCGGTCGGTGTAAGGGTTTTCGAAAATGGGCCAACAGTCGGGATGCTGCAAGGCGTCGCTGTAGCACTGGTCGTGCACGTAGCAGCACCTGCCGAAGCAGAGGAGGCGCGCGCGTGAGTGAGTGACGCCAAACCACCGTTGCCTTTAGCCACCACGGGAGCTGGGGGCTGGCCCCGGGCACCTGTCCAGGTCGTCCACGGGCGTGCCGGAGCCGCCCTTCCCGCAGTAGCAGCCGTAGTCGGCGTAGTCGAAGATGGGCCAGCTGTCGGGCATCAGGCACAGGATCATGTTTCGGAACTGGCTCAGGGCCCTGTAGTTTAGGCAGTCAGCTGTGGGAGACAAACGCCCGCCACTCCCTAGTTATTCTCGGACGGGTGGCGGCGAGGACGACGACGACATACCCGGGGAGAGGCTCAAAGCCAGGAGCAGTAGAATGGTCGGGGTCTTCATTTGGAGAGCGGCAGAGTGGCGGCACCTCTCGGGTCTCGCCCTCTTTATATCTGGCCGCCCGCCGGCTATCGGCCACGTCAGCTGTTCACACGGCACGGGGTCGCACGCCTCGCAAGCCTCGCGACGACTTGGAGAGGAGGAGGAGGAGACGGCGGCTCTGGGTGAACCCGCTCAACTTTGCTCCCCTCGCCGTTCTGTTTGGACGACGGACAAAGTTGGGGATGTCGCGGCGACGGGCCGGCCGCCAATTTTGGCCTGTAGATTTTGCGTCGTGTGACGTCACCTTTGACACAAAATGAAGCCGAGTCCATTGTAAATGGGCCTCTTTAATGATGCCAAAAGTCCATTTGGAAGGGTACAGACAAATAGGACAATAGGAAATAAGGTGGTGGAGCGAGTCAAGTTAGCCCGGCGTCATCTCTCTTTCTCTCTTTGACAAACAAAGACCACAGAAGACGTGTTCAAACAGCATTGGGCCTCAAAATGCCATATTGCCAAGGTCAAGGAAAAACACAAGCGGACGGAGCGTGACGGACGGACGAGGCATTCCATTTCGGATCAACTCTGGCCAAGTATTCACAGTACTTCCACTCTTGTTCCATCCGCCACTGGTCAAGAAGATCGGGTGAAATACTACAAATGAAGATCAAACTCAAAATTGACTCCGTGTGGGGCTAAGTGAGTGCTTTGTTGTGGCCTGGAATACCAATCTTGGCTCCCACCAGAATGATTTTGCACGCAAAAAAGGGCGGGCGGGCGGGCGGCCAGGATTGGTGTGCCTCCACCGACGTCGCAGCACGTGGACAGCGAGGGCGCTTTCAACGCCGCCGCCGTCGCAGCACGTGGACAGCGAGGGCGCTTTCAACGCCGCCGCCGTCGCAGCACGTGGACAGCGAGGGCGCTTTCAACGCCGCCGCCGTCGCAGCACGTGGACAGCGAGGGCGCTTTCAACGCCGTCGCAGCACGTGGACAGCGAGGGCGCTTTCAACGCCGCCGCCCTATCCGACTCCTTTGCTACTTTCCGGGACTCGGCGAGCGCCGGTCGTGATATCGAGAAGAGAATCAAATGGGGAAGCGTCCATCCTCGGGGAGGACGACTAGTGTTGGCCTGGTCACTGGACCATTGCTGGCATTGCTAGAGATACAATACTAGCTCTTCACTCTCTCCGTCAGATGGGTTTATAAAGCAAGGTGGTGACGTACTTCTTCTTGTAGCGGTGGGTGGCGCTGAGCACCATCACGCCGTCCTGTGGAGGGAGGGAGAAAGAGTGGCAAAGTCACGTGCGCTTTGGGGATTCCGATTGCTTTCACATCATCATCATCATCATGTTTGCTTGCAATCAACAACAATATGCTTTACGTTTCAACTTAGCTCAGTTCCCCAGAACCTGCCTTGGACTACACAAAGGGAAGCTGGACAAGACTTTCACATCTTCATTTCTTTTTGTTACATCCACGTGTCACTTCCGTTTCCGCCAGAGAGTTGAGACCTCCGTTGTAACGGGGCTCCTTCCATCAAAACGCTTGGTTCTCCTCGCAAGTCAAAAATCCCCCAGATTGTCTTTTTCCCTTCATTGCCGCCTGCATTTGGGGAATTTGGCCTGTCGGTGAACTCCTCACCGGCCCCGCTCTGACGGGAAATTGGAAAAAGCTGATGAGAATAAGGTGGAGCTGCTTTCATTCCCCCGCCGAGCCCTTTTTTTTTTCCATTTGCCACTTGGATATCCCTCCGCGCTTGAGCACACTTTGGTGGCGGGCGCGTATCTGGGATCAGACAGCTGTGTTGCGCCCGAGAAAACACACGTTCCGCTCGCCCGGTGGAAAAAAGGAGCCGTCCGCGCAGCTGTGCGCTGATACGGAAAGTACGACGCTACGCCACACTCGGCTGGGAACGCGCCAGTCTCAAACAAGTGTGTCTGTGTGTGTGCGTGCGTGTGTGTGTGTGCGTGCGTGCGTGTGTGTGTGTGTGCCCCCCTTTTGAACTCTGCTCACATGGAGAGGAAAAAAAAAAGCCAAACCAAAACACGTGGCGATTTGCCCCCTTCACTTTAGCTCGGCGTTTCTAAAGGCAAAACAAAAAATGGTTCAAGTAGAGCTTACCTTAATTGAGAGCGCATAGAGGTGGTTGAGCATGACGTGGTTGGGTTCGGGCAGGAGCGCCGGATCACACTGGGCACAGAGACACACGGCAATTGGACGGGCGCCAGGACTTTTTAAAGTACGCGTGTCTCTTTAGCGGAGCCCGGCGGTTGGCCCCGACCGACAAGCTGGCTTGGCGCCTGCCGTGGCGCCTGCCGTGGCGCCTGCCGTGGCGCCTGCCGTGGCGCCTGCCGTGGCGCCACGCGTACGAGGCAGCCGGCCGGGGGAAGGCCAAACGCCGCTCCGTTGCCCTTTGGCCAATGGATGCCGTGTGGCGGGACCGAAGGAGAAAAGGCTTGGATCTGAATAATCTTACTGGCTTTGTGTCTGTCTACTTACAGATATTCCCGTGTCCTTATTGAGAATGACCTGGAGCAGATGAGGAGGAAGTATGGGCGGAGACTTCCATTTTTCCTCCACTTTGGGAAGGTAGGCATCCTGGTGATACGGCCCGGGGGGAGAGCTGGACAGATCTAATGGAGAAGGAAGGACACAAAGGGTTAAATCAAGAAAGAAATGAGTAAATAAACAGACGCCGGCCTCTTCTTCCGCGTTGGCCCGGGTCCCCCCTTCCAACGGGGACCTTTCTTCCGACGTACCCGACACGTCGGAGCACTTCTGCGAGTCCACCATGAGAGCGTCAAACACCTCAAAGTCGGTCGTCTTCACCTGGATGACGTTGTTGACTGTGCCCAGCTGACTGGTGACCACGGGCTGTTGGGAAACACCACCCACCGCTAGCTGTTAAAAAGGTCTGCGGGATCCGTCCCGCCGTGGGACGGCGGACGGACGGGCTCACCTCGGCCGGGTCGTGAGTCCACTGCCCGTCCACGTAAAACTTGTACTGGTGTTCCCCCTCGGGAAGCTCCACGATGGTGACGAAGGTGTTTTGGCTTCGGCGAAAAGAGCCGTTCAGGTGGACGGACGGACAGACGTATGCATGGATGGACAAACCCCGGACCCCCCCGCCGCGTGCGAATACGGGAACCCCCCCCCCCGCGCCGCGGGCTTCCTCACCTTGGGATCAGGGGAATCTTGCTGGCCCAGTTGTTAAAGGACCCGGAGAGGTAGACCTCTTTGCCGTCGCCTTTCCAGCGAAAGACGGTGGGGCGCTCCAAGGTGGCCTCTTTGTCTTCCAAGTCTTGCCTCCATGCCAGGAATTCTTCTTTCTCCAAAGACGCCTGCAGGGACAGAGGCGGGCGGTTAGGGCCGCGCTGTCACGCCGTTAGCGGAGCCCGTGAGGAAGAGGAGACGCCGGCCGCTCTGGCAGAGACGGTTCCTTAAAGGTGAACCTTCCCCGGGAAGTGGCCTAAGGCCGTGGGCCATTTGCCCGCTACTCAAATTGCCGGAAAAGAAACCCCCCAGACCTACTTTGATGTCTTCGCCGTGAAAGATATCGGCGTCTTCGGGGCTGTCCATGAGGATTTTGGGCCGGTCGCCATCCTTGGTGGCCCTGCTGTCCCTCCGCTGGGCCTTCTCCCCGTGGCCCACGGCGGCCCTCTCGCTGCTGGTGTTGCCCATGGCGGCCCGCCTGCTCCCGGGAGACGCGGACGCTTGAGGGGGAACTTCCACAAACGGTTGTTGATGAATCAATTCAATCCTAAAACACATAGTCGGCACTCATGATTATCATTTCCCGGCTCGCACAAAATGAGGCGGCCCGGGCGCCTCACTTTGACACCTGTGTTTTTGGGGATGCTACACTTTCCTACATATGTCCAATGCTTCAAATTCTTTGAGGCGCTCGCTCACTCATCCATGGTCAAAAGTTTGCACTTGGATGGCCCATGTTTGAAAGAGGTCAACAACAAAAAAGTCATGAACTGCCCGCTTTTTGTTTTCAAATTCATCCATCACAGAAAAAAAAAAATGAATCAGCGAGGGCTGGGCCATTGTGAGTGAGTGGGGAGGGAGGGAGGGATTAAGGCGTTTTCTGCCCGAGCCATCCCTCACCGTCCGAGCTGACTAACAAACTTGAAGGAGCGGGGGTTGGGCTGCAACAAGCAGCTGATGCCAATCCACTGATTGCACTTGTGTCACACTAGTATCGCAGAAAATTTTCCCTCACTTTTGGCCCTTTACTCAGTTTGCCCAGCCCCGTTAAATAAATGGATACTTTTATGGGATTAAATGTCTTTCTTCATATGTCCAACGCTTCAATTTCTTGCTCTGATTTTTTTAAATAGGTCCAAAAAAGTCTTGAACTGGCTGTTTTTTTTTTCACCCAGCACAAACAACATTGATGATGGAGTTAGACTGGTGGCTCGGTGTTCAGTCGTATGTGTACGGGGAGTACAGAAGAGGACTCGGTACACGGCCTCGAGGGGAGCCAGCCAGTGCTCGCTTTAATGGGGACCAAGTCTAACAGATTGTGGACGGTTGGTTTAGAATTTTTTAATCCAGCGGTAGATGGAAGAGGATAGTCCAAGGTGTTTCAGCCAGAATGTCTGAGCTATAGTCAACGGACAGCATCCTCACGTAGTTTCCGTGGTGCTCCAGGTGGCTCAGTGCTGTGTGTAGAACTACAGCCATGGCGTCCGAAGTGAACCTATTTGCTGGCTGTGTGCTAGTGTTATTCTCATGACCACTGATGACTCGTTAGCTACAAGATAGCGTGTGTGCGTAAAAGCCATCATTTTAACACTGGCGGAATTTTGGCATTGGCATGAAAATAACGTGTTGACGTGCAGGCTGACTGACGTTATCTGCTTGCAAACTAGGTCAACTGCGTGCTATTTTATTTCAGGGAATTCAATTCAGCTAAGGTAGAAAGACAGAAATACATCAAAACACGTTTTCCCCCAAGCAAATCACAGTCGAACTTTCGTGAGCCAAAAAGACACGTTACCGTCGATACAGGCGCCTCTGTTGTGTTTATAAAAGGGAGGTCGGCTAGCAGCTAACATTAGCGCAACCTTGACCGTTGTCGGCGGCGGCTAAGCACTCGTCTCAAAGCCATAGCGAGAAACGGATTTACCTGCACAATGGTGGCGGCGAAAGTCAGCGCTGACTGCGAACGAGCTGTCCGGTTGCTGGAGCCGGCTGGGGTCGGCTGGGGCTTCGATTGCTGGGGCTCCGGGGACGCTTGATCGCCACTTCATAGACGGCGAGAGAATCAAAACATTGGAGATGCGCATCACGCGCATGCCCAGTAAGCAGTCCGAACAACATCTCGGCAACGCCCACCATCAGGGACGTGTAGTGTAAGCATCGGACGCTAGATGGCTGCAGAAGTTTTGCACCCACCCCTCCCCCCGAAGACCGAAAAAGAAGGCGAGTTGATGACATGCATTTATTTGGCCACCCTGGAGTGCCTCGCGTGTCAATCAAGATGTCATCACCAAGCAGCATTCAAACTTTAGCGCAGGTGTGGTGCTATCTTCTCAGTCGTCGTCAGGTCAACGTCGTGCTCGAACAACCGCCCAGTTGACGGTCACCAACGTCCCCGGCGCATACGACTCGCACTTAGTAACCACGGAGAAGCTTAAAATATCATTGGAATTGTATGATGACAACAAAAGGCAATCCATTCAATATCCCTTGTCTGACACATTGCTCCCCTCTAGTGGTTTTCATTGCCAATGTGTTCGAATATGGCTGGCAACACAACAATCATTGGAAATAGTACTATATATTATAGAGTTGACTACTACGTGTCAGTTCTTTATTCAAAACCCTCGTACGGCGACAAACAAAGATGGACGGACTCGAGTGGGTAAACAGAGGCTACATCTGTGAATACATGAATAGATATGGTCTGCTAATGCATTTATAAATAAATGGGGCTCATTTGTATAGGAGCTCACACATACTCATAGTGTATTTGTTTTGGGCGGTGGTCCGCGCGCGACTGAGGGAAATTTTGCACGGGCAGCAAAGCAAAGACGACAGGAGGCGGGATTTTGCTCGCTCTGTGCCCCGAGACTAACCCGCTGGTCGGGCGGGGGCGGGGAATGCTGCTGGCTTAGGGCCTCCAGTGATGTTCCTTTCAAAACATTTCCCGTACCTTTTGCTTTTCAAAAGCATCCGCATCTGGCACCGCCTCTCCGGCCGAGCGGCGTGCCGCGAGCCGCCCTCGTCGAGGCGTCCTGGGCTTTTTGCCCGTCGTCGGCCCACTTTTTGCCCCCCGGCCCGCCGCACTACAGGGGAAGACGGATGTGCGTTGCCGAACTGTTGGGACGGGCCGCCAGGATGTAGATGGCACTGTCCCTCAGAAAGTCTGCCCACGATGTTGGCCTACGGAACACAGAAACAATTCCCAAGAGGTGACGGGATGGGATGGGACGGGATGGGACGGGACGGGACGGGACGGGCTCCGTCCGTCCTTTCTTAGATCTGCCCTGATATATCTGCGTATGCATCAGCATTGAATTTAGAAAGTTGAAGGCACGTAAAGACAAAGGAAACATTCGCTACAGCAACGTCTTGTTTGGGCTTTGGCAAGCTAAATATAAAAAGTGTCCCTTGTCCTCTCTTTGAAATATCCACTCACAACCATTGAAAAAAAAAATCAAATGATTTCACCGTTTTGGGATGGCTATTCTTAGTACCGGGCTTTAGTTCTCCACATGATAAATGACACACGTGCCTTGGAGAAGTGCCGCATCCAAGCAAAATGGGATTTGGAACGCCTCTCAAGGCCTTCTGGCGGCATGAAAATGAAAGTCGACAGTGACAATGCGTAACGCTGCCGGAAAGGAAATGTGATCATTTGGGAACGGCGTTTTAAGCGCGCCGAGAAAGAGATGACGTTTCTCCCCAGCTCCCAATTTGAAATTGAAGGATGAAAGTAAAGAAGGTAACGGGAATAAAGGGAGTAAATGGGAATAAAAGGGAATAAATGGGAGTAAAGGGAATAAATGGGAGCGACGGCAGTACCCACCCATCGTCTTGATCCGTCTGGGCGGCTTGGCCCGGGCCGCTCTCGCAAAGGGGACCCACGGGACTTGCACTTGTGGGCGGACACCAGAACAGACGGAAAGAGCGTCAGTCCATTGGGGGGCAAAAGGTCAGCACGCGCAGCACGGGCACGGAATAGAGCGGAGGCTTCTCAAATGTCAACGCCACGTCATTTTTGGAAGGCGCGCTCACCTCACGTCGCAGCTCTGGGTGGGGCCTTTGCCCAGCCGCTGGAACCAGGATCGCTGGGCCCGCCGACGCTCCGCTGGCGTGACGCGCCCGTCCCGGTCCCGATCCGCGCTCAGGAAGGCAGAGCGGGCGGCGTCTCTCTCTTTGGCGCTCAGCAAACGCACCAGAGAATTCTAAGGGGGGGGGGGCAGTCACACGCTGGCTGCCTGCCTGGACATTTTGTCCGGGGCGGAAACAAGCGGAATCAAGCGGCCTTTGCCTCCGCCACACTCCGACTGGGGCCGACCCACCAAATCAAGTCTAACCCTAACTTGGAAGCGCCCGGGCGTGAACGGAGCGCTTACCTCGCTGCGAAACCTCTTCAAGACGGCCAGGGATTCAAAGTAGAGGAAGTCGGCCCACTCCACGCGACCCTTCTTTTGGGGGTCCAGGGCGGCAAACTGAGCCAGGACCCCCTCTTCTTGCTCGTCGCTCAGATCCGTCTCGAAGCGCCGCTTGGATACAGAGTGGTGGTACTGCAGCAACTCGTCGGACACCAGGCACGACTCTACGCTCGCGGGTACAGGGGGGCAGGCGGCGTTCAGGAAACAAAAGAGGAAACACCCCCCTCCACCCCAGAAGGAGAGAGTTTGTCTTTTGTCTTCGCGGACCCACCTGGGATGATCTTGCACTGCTTGAAGGTCTCCGTCAGACTGTACATTTCTTCCTCCGTCAGCAGCAGGTTGACGTTATCCTGCGAGACAAGCGGCGGACGGATCGGTCAACTGGGAGAAAAGACGGAGGCTCTCTCGGGGATCTTTTTCAGAGCGGCCCACGAGGCCCCCGACCCCGAAAAGGCCGCCCAAGTGAGCGAGCCAGCGGCTTTGGCAACTGCTCCAATTTCAAGCCTACGCTTGCAGGGAGCGTCAGCTCGGACATTGCTTCCCACTATACTTTCAAAGCCTACGGACCGGCCGGACGGGACTCTGTACGTCGCCGGAACGGAGGTCGGGGAACGTGGGCCGGCAAGCGAGAGTTCCAAAACTCCCTCCCTCCCTTCCTCCCTCCCACCCAGAAAGAAGGACTCAAAGGCGGCCGCACTTTTTCATCCCGAGAGTCGGACCATAGCTCAGTATGGGACGACGGCTCACGTACGCAGTAGTAGCAACTCCAGCCGGCCACGTCCGGCGAGGCCCGGGAGTCCGGGCAGCCCAACTCCCGCAGGCAGCCGTCGTGGAAGACCCGCGTGCAGATCCTGCAGGGGCGCAGGTCGTCGGCCGTCCACACTTGGCACACGTCGCAGGTGTCGTCGCTGGCCGGCTGCGGCGGGGGACACGTGCATTTGGACCTTCTTTTTTTTGTTTTACAATCGGGCTTGGCTATAGCGCCCTTTCCCGGGGGGGGAGGGGCATACGTCACCTGTTCCCTCTCGTCCAAGTCCACGCGCAGGGGCTGATCGTCGTCCGCTTCCCTTTTGGGCCGCACGTAAGCGGGAGGCGTGAGGACGCGGCGCTTTTCCAACTCTTCGGGCTCCACCCCTTTGCCGTCGCGCAGTCTGGCCCAAGCTTCTCGGTTGACCGAGGACGGGGCGGCCGCGACGGCGGCCACGACGGCGGTGGCGGCGGAGGCCCTCCCTTCCGTCTGTCCTTCCTGGCCCGTCTCCTCCGGGACGGAGGCTCGGGCGGGCTCCGGTCCTTCCTCCGGCTTGGGGCCTCCCGGGCGCTCCTTGATGCCGGACTGGAAGGCCGAGACCACGGCGGTGCACCTCTGCACCTTGTTGACCTGCTGCTTCTTTGACGTGAGCGCCCCCATGACTGCACAGCTGGAGAAACAGAAACAGGGAAAGAGAGAGAGAGAGAGAGAGAGAGAAAAAAACTAGATAATTTTTGTACTACTGGGTCATGGAAATGTGGGAGCTTTGAGGCACCCGCTTATAGCGGCTGGCGCCATCACCGATATTCAAGGGCCACCATTTCATTTGGTGAGCTCTTGCTGGGTCTGGCTTTGTGGTCATTCCCACGCTGGCCGCTAGGCGCTAAGCCTCCGGAGGCCGGATGAGGCCTTTCTGGCCTGGGAAATTCAATCCCATCCACCTTCCGTAAGTGCTCGTATGAAATTGGATCTCATCTATCGGGAGGGAAATGGGACTCATTTTCCACTCTAATGGCCGCCTTTTGCTTTGGGCCAGTGGAGGCCCCGGACATCTGGACGGCAAATACAAAGTTGCCTTGGAGCCGGCCAACATTCTTTCTTCTTCTTCTTTGGTGGTTGGGACGCCACGCCGGAGAATGTCTCGCCCGCTGGCATTCAAGTCTGGCGCCGCCCCACTTGTGACCTTTCTTCTGGACTTGGGGGGGTCAGGTTAGATTGGCCACGTGACTGAGACCAGTAAATCACCAAATGGACGGTCCAAAATATTTCATCACGCTTGAAGGGACTGACTCCTTCTCGCTGGAACGTCACCGGAACGTCACTGGAATGTCACTGGAATGTGCTCATTAGATTCCCAACCAGCGTTCCCTTTCATTCCTCACCCGAGGGGTGGGGGTGGCATGCTTTCAGGGAGGGAAAAAAAATTGAAAATCCCCCCAAAAATCCGCCCCCACTAGCCAGAGAAGTGACCCCTCGGCGGAGGGAAGCGGACACCCGGAACTAATGAGTCGCAGCAGAAGCCCTCACGTAGTCTGGGAAAATTTGAAAAACCCAAAGAAAAGAAATGGAGAAGCCGAGTCCCCGGGGCAGCGGCCAACCGGCCGGCCGCAGAAGGGGAGTCTCCGGGGCACTGGCGTCACGCTTCAAACTCACCGATGTTTCGGGAGGAAGGGATGGAAGGGCGCAATTTCTAGCGGATGCCTGGTCTGCGTTCACATGGGCACGGCGGCCAGCCTGTCTCCACGCCGTCCGCTCCGCTCCGGTCCTTCCTTCCCGTCTGTAGCCGTCGAGAGGAGGACAGCTCCGGTGCTGAAATAAATGCGCTTCCTTTCCCACTTGCGGGCAGCGTCAAGCCCCCCCAACCGCCCCCTCCACCGTCGTCGAGGAGAGAGAGAGAGAGAGAGAGAGAGACCTCGGTGGTGGTGCTGCTGCTGCTGCTGACTCACGGGCAGCCAATGGAGAGGCGTCTCCGCTTTATAAGCATGGCATCCCCTCCCCGAGCCTCCCCCCGCCCGCCCGCTTCCCACTCTCCAGCTCAGCGAGACAGTGGAGCCATCGGCGAGTGGTGGACAAAAAGGAGCCGCAGCGCCACCACCTTGGCCAAAGGAGCATTATGCCCCCTGCTTTTCCTACTTCTTCCCTCCCCCGGGTTGGCAAGGTCACAGGGGAAGCCGGCTTCCCTTTGGGATGGGCTCCGATTGCCCTCCTTCCTAGAGTTTCAATTGGGTCCTCTTGGGAGGGTAAGATTCCCCATGTCCGAGACACGCTAAACAAAAAAAACCCGTGCACTGGGCGATGATCCAAAAACACAACACAATACGTTGAAGGCATGAGGCCAAATGAGCCTTCCAGATCGATTGTGGGAGTCAAGGGGAAGCCAAGGGGTCTGCTTAGGCACCCCCGATAGGAGTTGTGGTTCAGAGCGCGACCCTCCACTTCAGACAATTCTTCGTCTGCTCGGCGGAACGCGGGGACATTGGCTAAACTGTGCGTTGGAGAGAAATCCAGCAAATCCAGCAAATCCAGCAAATTCACTTCAGTATCTTTCTAAAGGCCTCACATTAGCCGCCTGCACCTGTAGAGGCAATCCTAATCATTTGAAAAAGCCATTCCATTCCTTTCCGTGCGCCGGAGAAGACGCTCTTAATGAAAGGAAAAGCCATTAGGCGCGGATATCTTCACCGCTCCGCCTCATTAGCAGGCCATCATCCGGGGATGACCAGCCATTGGGAGTAATGTTTGGAGTGGGAACGCCGGCCGCCGCTCCATATTTCCATGGCAGCGGCCCAACGGCCAATGGAACATTTCATAGCCGAGGCAGGTCCATCGACCGTCCAATTTGATAGCCAGCCTTCCCGTGCTGTCGGTTGAGGTCGGCGGCCTCCAAAAGGTGGCCCACTATCCGCTCAGAGGCCATTTTGGGGCCAAGGAAGGCTTGCTATCTTGGGGCTGCCAATCGCTACTACCGCCGGGGAATTTCCTAGCGCCCTAGCTATTTCTCAGTCCAAAAGGAAGCGGCATTCTCGCGCTTACTCCGCCCCCAGGGAAGACGGCCCATCGGCCGGGAAGCCCTAAATGGCCCCTACATTAGCGAGCGGAGGTTGCAGATGGGCGTTTGGAGGCCAGGTGGGTCGGGACCAGACGCCCGGCAGATTGCGCCTCCGTCCATTAGCCTAATGCGTTCCTGCCGTGCCCCGACGACGGCCGGGCCCGGCCGTGTGTCTCCGGGGGAAAAGATAAACGGCGCCTCACTTACAGTTGCCGGTGATGGGAGGCGTGCATTGATCCCGATACTGCAACACTTGAAGCTAGCACAAAGTGGATTGGCCACGGGACACGTGTTGCCGCCGCCGCCGCCGCCACAGCTCCATGCTCTCTCATGGATCTACGGTGACTAGAAACGACACTTTGAATGAGGCCATCCGCCGGCAAAACAAGCCGACGTCAGACCAATCGATTGAAGGACAAAAGACTCTCCGTACCTTCGGCAAATTGCAGAGTCCGCGTCGGGGTCCCGGCCCCTCTCGGCCCCTCTCGGTCCCCCTCGGAGGCCACGGCCAGAGAGCGGCGAGTCGTTTGCGTTCTTGCCGGCATCTGGAGGCGGCGCTGCTCTTTTCGGCGTGGCAGATGGCGTGCGGAAAAGCGTGCCCCGAGAGAAGGCGACGTCACAGCTGCGGCTCTTCCAAATGGGGGGGGGGGGATCTTCAAGAAGCGCAGAAAGGTCAACAAGGCCCGCCCCACACACACACTTTGGCGCAAAAAGTCACCCTAGAGCGTTTCTATTCGCGTCGTCCTTCTTCTGCCGGGGTATTTTTCCAGACGAGCCAAGGGAAGCGACGGGATGGCCGTGGAAGGAAAGGCCGGGGATGGATGTCCTGGGCGCAAAGCTTCCTTCTCCCTCTCCACAATGGCCGCCAGCTCTCGGTGGGACCCGACTAAGCGGCGCTCGAGCTAAAAGAACCCGGGGGCGGGTGACATCACAACAACAACAACAAGAACAACAACTCTCTGGCAGTTCTTCAACGACCCAGCCGGAGCCCCGACTTAAACGCGAAGGAGTTATCAGACTCGAAATTGGCGGTCCATTGTTGTCGTTTATTTATTTTTTTTCAAGCACCTTTCCAAAAATACAAACGTTCAGCCGCACAATTCCACGGTCGAGAGGTCATTCATTGAAGGTGGAACCCCCCCAAAGTGGAGAATTGCAAAAAAAAAAAAAAATGATGTCAACATCTCCTCTTGTCCATCAGACATTTTCGCCGCAACATGAGCAAGAACATTCCAATGGCCGCGGGGACGGCGTCTTTTTCATTTTCCGAGTGGGGCGTCTTTTGGAAAAGGCCGTCACCCACTCGGGGGAAAGATATTAACAACTCACTTCTTTCATTAAAATGTCACTTTAAGTTGGCATCATTGCATATTTGTTATTGCTGGAAAAATGTTCCAAAAGTCCTCCTCCTGGTCAAAAAAAATCCACTGGCTGGTTCCGGGCACCGAAGCCCACGTCGCCGTCCGGACGCGTGCGCCCTGGCTAGCGAGACCCATCGGGGAGCAGTCTCTGGAACCAACGTCCGACGGCCACGTCCACTCTCAGCACCAGGGAGACGCCCAGCAGGAGACCCAAGCCGCTCGCCACAAAGGCCGAAGCCTCGAAAATTAACCTGCCGGGAGAAAGAGCAGAGCGGGGATGGCACTTTTGTCCACGGCGAGACCACCAGAGCACGTCTCTACCGCCCAGCGGGAAATGGCAGCGCTAGGGGGGGGGGGGGGGGGGGGGTTCACTTACTTGGGCGCAAAAACACCCCACACCATCAGGTGTCTCCTGAGGAGAGCAGCGGCGCACGCTGAAGAAAACACCTGGGAAAGGGACAAAAAAAAAAACAACAACAAAGTTGTTTAAGCACCAGAGGTGGCACACAGCCATGGTCAGACACGGCCGTCCAGACATTTGAGCGTGCTTTGTAAGTGCTTCTTCGTACTTGCGCTCCTTGAAGAAAGAGGTATCGCGTTGACAGTTGCAGGAGAGCCCGGCGGAACATCTGCGGATTCTCCCTCAGCCTCATTTCCATCACGGCGTCGCCTTCTCCTTTTGCCACGCCCACCTCGCGCACCAAAGGCCAAAAGAGCAGCAAGGGACATCCCACTTGGTGAGCAAGACATAGGGCAAAGGTCAGTCATGTCATTCCAAGGCGCCTCCGTCCGGACCACTCTGGGAATGACCTGCAAACAGGATCTGCGAAGCAAAGGTGTTGAGGGCCACCATGGAGGCCGGCAGCCAGGTGGCGGCGTGCCCCTCGGGGAAACCCACGAAGGCCGCTCCCCACTGAATGGAAGGGAAGGAAGGCAGGTGACCCGTGGCGTGGAAGAAGTTGGAGGCCGCCAGGGACCACAGCACGATGGGGCCCCAGGGCACCTCGAAAGCACCTGACGGAGACACCGTGAGCACGTGGAGGCGGCGCCGGAGGCGGCGGCTGGGCTGCGGAACCGAGCGAGCCACCCACCCGAGTCCACTCCGCGCAGGCCACGCAGGGCGGAGGAGGAGGCGTGAATGTGCAGCAGGGCCCCCGTTTGGACCAGCAGGAGGAGGAAGGAGAGCGCCACGGCCTCCGGGTGCAGCTGCATCAGACCCAGACCCAGGAGCCCGCACAGGAGGAGCAGCGGGGCCGAGTAGACGCTTCCCAGGCCGTAAGCCTCCACGGCGGGGCCCTGGGCCGTGCTCGCCGCCGCCGCCGCCGCCGAAGCCGCCGCCGAAGCCCCTTCCTCGTTGAGCGAGTGCCGCATGCGCTGGTAGATTTGGGGGATGAGGTGGCGGAGCTCGGCCTGCGGGCTCATGCCGGTGCTGGCCCGGTAGCGCGGCGCCATCGCCCAAGGCCCGGGCGCGGCGCCTGCCGGTCTGGCCTTCACGAACACGCTGAGCGGATCCAGCCAGATCAGCGCCAGCCCCAGCCCCAGCAGGGCGTAGGCGGCCCTGGGGAGCACCAGCCGGCCCAGTCTGATCAGCTGGCCCAAGTTCTTAAAGTCCTCCTCCGGGGAGGCGCCCACCGCCCAGTGCAGGGCCACGCACGCCGACAGCGAGGGCAGGATCCAGCGCGCCGCCGAGGACGTCCCGCCCCGGGAGTTGAGGTTGCCGTAGTGGCGCAGGCACCTTCGCAGGAGCCACGTCCAGGCGGCCAGCGACAGGACCGAGAGGACGTAGTAAAGGTTCTTCAGACGGTTATCCTTCACCCGGGCCAGCGGGGACAGCAAGGGCGACGGGCGACACCACGCGTCCCCCTCTCGACAGCCGTGGAAGAAGAGGGACAGGTAGAGGCTGGCCAGCAGGGGGGCCGACAAGGCCACCACCGCCAGGCTCTCCTTCCTGGCCCGGGGGGCCCGGGCGGCCTTCCAAGCCTCTTGGTTGGCGGGCGGGAACAGGAGGAGGAGGCCTTCCCAATTCAGGGACACCACCAGGCACAGAGCCAGGCTCAGGAGCAGGAAGGCCACCACCCGACCCTCGGTCAGCACGTAGCTGTCGGAGAAGGCCGAGGCGCAGCGGAGCAGCGTGGCCAACAGGGGAGGCCACGGGAGGCCGTCGGCGCCGCCAACGATGGCGAGGGGGAAGGCCCCCGACACCAGCGAGAGCGCCGAGGCCGAGGCGGACGCCGCCGCGCACCACGCCCACTCCACCCGGCCGCCCAAGAGCCTCTGGGCGCCGGCCGCGCAGACGGCCGCCGCCACGGCGACCTTGGCCGGGAAGGCGCCCGACGGGGAGGGCCGACACGTCTCGGACACGGCCAGAGACGCCGCGCAGGCCAGGGCCAAGACCACCACGCCGCCGGCCATCCGGAGCGGGCTGAAGCGGGCCCAGATGGCTCGGCAGGCGTCGCGGACGGAGGCCAGGTGGGCTTGCAGCGCGCTCAGCACTTCGTGGGGGGACGACGACGACGACGGGGAAGAGCGCCCCCCTCGGGCCAATTGCAGGTACTGCCGAGACAACTCCTCAAAGCGATTCCTGAGCAGATTCAGCGTCTCAGTGGGCATGTCGCGGGCCAGGGCGGAGTACGACTCCAGGAAACGGTTGACCTTCAAAAGCACGTCACCCACGTCACTCACCAAAGCAACAAAGCACCGAGCGAGACTTTGTGCACCCGAAGAATAGCCAACCTGTTTGGCGTTGATCCACAGCGCCTCCAGCTGGCCCAGACTGGCCGCCCCCTCGCCGAGCGGAGGGAAGAGCGGCAGGAGAACCTGGCCCACGCTGCTGTAGGGGATAGGCACGTCGAGCAGCAGTGCCAGGGTGGGAACCAGGTCGGTCTGGGGCACCACGTCCGGTTCGTTCTGAAAACAGAGAGAGGGACGGAGAGAGGGAGGGATGGCAAGGAAGGAGGGAGGGAGGGAGGGAGGGAGGGACAAACGGATGGTTAGCTAGAGCATTTCTTCAACCCCAGGAGAACGCCCAGAGCACCCCCAGCCTTTTCACAAACCTGCGACGGTGCCGCGGGAAAGAGCGGGACGGGACTGTAGAGGAAAATGGCCGCGTCGGTCTCCTTCTGACTTTCTCCCCCGTGGTCGCCCGTGTCCGTCATGCCGTGATCTCCCATCACCAGCAAGATGGTGTCGTTTTGCATACGCTCCATCACGGACCTGGACAGCAAGGAGGACGTCCGTGCCAGGGGCACCAGTTCCCCAATCAGGACCGTCGTGAACCTTGACGCGTGGCCCTGACGCGTGGCCCTGACGCGTGGCCTTGACGCGTGGCCTTGACGCGTGGCCTCGACGCGTGGCCCTGACGCGTGGCCTTTGGCGCACGGCAAAAGAGACCAAAAACAATCCCGAGTGCGCCACGCCCACTCTGCGGACGGACCTGATGACACCATCCATCTGGAGCAGTTTGGCCGCCATCGCCGGGTGATCCGGACCAAAGGTGTGGCCGCAGTGGTCCACCCCGAGGAAATGGGCGATCAAAATATCCCACCCATCGCCCGTCACTGTGGAGGGAAACAAAGCCACGGGCGCAATGGAAGCCAAGCCGGCCGGCAAAAGCATCTCATCTGAATGTGGCGTGCGGCAAAAACTTACTGGTGGTGTAGAGATCCTGCAGAATTCCATTGTCCACCGTGTGGAGGTCCTTGACGTTAAACGAGGGAAAGGGCAGAGAACGGTAGAATTTCTTGGGGAAAAGACTCTCCCAGGTGTCGTCCCCCATGAACACCACTCGTTTCCCTGTTCAAAAAGAGTGCGAGGGACAAAGTGAGGAAGGAGTTGGTTGGTTTGGATTTTCTTGAAGGGGGGAGGGAATAAGGGACAATAACATCCAAAACAAAAGGAGCTTAGCCACAAGGCTGCTCGCTGTCCTCCACTCGTCCCTCCTTCCAAAAAAGAAAGACTGACGTGACTGTGAGTAGACTGGCCAAGTTGGCTGGAGCATACGTACCAACTTGAGCAAACTGGTGGATGAGATTGTCCTCCAAGACGGCACTGGACGCAAAGTTATTGCCCACGTCTACAAAAGTAGGCAAAGAGCCGGTGGTCAATCCCTTGATCCTCTGCATGGTGGTGGTGGGCGGGTCGGCGCGAAAGGGGTACAGGCGGCACTGGGTGGGCCTGGACCGGGCCGTCTCCTCAAAGACCCGCAGCTTGTTCTCCCAGAAGGCGGGCGAGGGCTTTCGTGGCTCGAAACGAGCAAAGTCGAACTTCAAGGCGTCGACCAGGAGTAGAACGGCTCTGGCGAAACGCGGACGTCCCGCACAAAAGTCTCGGGACGCTCCGGTGGACGCTTCGGTGGACGCTTCCGTGGACCCACGGTTGGACGCATCGCTGGGCTCCAGTACGTCCGCACAGGTGCTGGTGCGGTTGACCTCCACTCGAATTAGCAGGAAGCCGCTCATGAACAGGTAAATGCCCACCAGGTAAATAGAAGTCAGCCAGAGGAGCAGGAATAATGATGACGGGAACCCCCGCATCCTCCAAGACAACCCTTGGGCTTCGAGCGCGACGTTATTCTATTGACGACGACGACGACGAAGACGGCGTCAACCATGGGGGCCGAAGTTGCGTTACAGACGATGTTCTTGTCGATATTTGAGCTCAGCTCGCCTCCTTGTCGACGGGAACGCACTGACCTTGTCTACGGACGGTTCCTCTCGTCGCTCCAGCCAGGGCCTACTTTATCGGATGGAATGCTTTTAGTATATTGTGCGTCGAGTGTACGCGCCGTCGGGTCATCCGGCGAGATACCGCTGTGACTGGTCGGCTCACTGGCTACTAGGTAGCAACTAAAGCGCGGCTAGCTAGGAAGTAAAGCGAGAATAGGTAGGAACAAAAGCACACAGAGAACGTTACCAGAAGTTACATGCGGACATTTTAGCGCGTAGGACTGACACGGAGACGCCATTTTGGCTCGAACTTACGTATATCCGTAAGTAAAACAGGCGGTCCTTAAAATTGCCCGACATGAAGGAAACAGTTTGACCTTCGGTACACTGGATTTTTTGAAACAAAGGGAAGGCGTGTGTGTGTGTGTTTGTGTGTGCGTGTGTTTTTAAACTTTTGCCCCTCATCACTACGCTCGAAAGCAGATTTCCCCCAAAACTATTTTGCGGCACAATTTTTGCATTGAAAAATTCTCAAGGGTCACCAACATCTGAAAATCTTTTCATTTAAAACTATGCCACCTTTGTTAAGAATAGTCATTCTCAACCAAGTTTTATCAGCAGGAATCACATAAATGTGTCCAAAATGTAATTTTTCACGCTGACCTAATGTCACCAGAACTTGATGTCTGTGGACCCTGAACAACTTCCGTTTTGAGTGATGCAAAAATAAATCATGTCATGTTTTTTTTTTAATCACACCATTTTATTGATGACTTTTCTCCAAATATGACTTCAATCACCTAATATTATGCCAAAAAATGTTGTGCTCGCAGACTTTACGCCGGCTAAAGTGGATGCCCGAGAACTTTGAAATATCATATATTTTATCACAGCTGAATCATTATAATAAAACACAAGGCAAAATGACTGTTTCACAATCTTGTAACTGTACAATCTGTCATTTCGAGTTCATCACCTTTTGATTGGAAGTTAATCTAGTTATTTTCATCTTGATTTTTCTCTCTGAATATGACATTGTATGACCGCAAGTGCAATTTCCCACGGCACACCTGAACATGGCTGGAGGGCGGCACAGTACTCGGCAGACACTGCTCTAAAGAACACGGAGAGGGGAGAACGTTTTCTCCATCTGCACCTGCCTCTGTTTTTACGGCATTGGGAATCAGCACACGCTGATTTCCGTGCAACAAACTCAATTTGGGATATCCACGCATCCAGCCAGCCAATAAAGCTACGGCAGTTGAAAAATGGACTTGGTTTATTTGAAAACAAAGACGTGAATTGCTGAAAGAATGAAAAGCAGATGCAGGTGAAAAATGGGCCTGTTTTTTTTCATGTGAATTCAAGTCTTGTTGAAATCATGAAACGCAGATTTTCAAATGGATGAAAGGAAGAATATTTATTCAAAAAGAAAACAAAACATGACTTCATACACCATGTAGTCCAGAAAAACCACGTTGTCAGTAGCGCGGTTCCTGCAATTGCCGATCCGGCGCTCATTGAAAAATGCGCTGCTGCGGCCGCTACTTTGTCATCTTCCATGGCCATCCGCTGCAAAGAATGCGCGCTATTTACTAGATTCCGCTTGATCCAAAACATCTTGAGGGCGCTCGTCCTCTTCTGGCGGAATCTTTGAACTGCTCTTTGCTAGCGTGCCGTAAATGCTCATAGCCTGAGGGGAGAGGGAAAAGGCAGCGGCCGTCATTTCAAATGGCCTCGGGGAAACATTGGCTCTCATCGCCTATCCGTCCGTACCTGCGTAACCATGCTACTTATGTTCCCGGCGTTTGAAGGAAGAAGAACGGTGTTGGACTCTTTGGCCAGCTTGGAAAATGCGGACACGTATTGCTCGGCCACACTTAGCGAGGCTGCCGCGTTCCCATTCTGCAAAGGAGGAAGAAAAAGGAGGAAAAAAACTTCACGGGAAGAGTTTCAAATGTGCCGTCACATTCAAAGACAAAAAGAGGGGGAAAAAAAACCCTTCACCTGCTGATCCAGGGCAACGGATAACAAACGGATGGCCTTGGCTTTGGCTTCGGCTTTGGCCAAGATGGCTTGGGCTTCACCTGAAGGCAAATAGTAAACAATCGTTGAGCATCAGGGGGGTGGGGCTTCCATTTGACTGCTCGGAAAGAAGAAATGACCTGCTGCTTTGTTGATCTGCTCTGCCTTTTCACCTTCCGAAGCCAGAATCTGAGCTTGTTTGCTTCCCTCCGCGACATTAATGGCCGATTCCCTGGTCCCTTCCGACTCCAGCACCGTGGCTCTTTTTCTTCGCTCGGCCTCTACCTACAGAGCATTTTAGGGTAGCTACGTGAAAAGGCGCTCAAATAGCCGTAGCCGTAGAGAGTGCAGTCAGTCAGTCAGTCAGTCAGTCTGTCAGTCTGTCAGTCTGTCAGTCTGTCAGTCTGTCAGTCTGTCAGTCTGTCAGTCCGTCCGTCCTTCAGTCAGTCCAACTCCAGTAAAGAGTTTTGAGGTCACTCTAAATGTGCTCCCAAGCTCACCTGCATTTGCATGGATTCCTTGACACGAGGTGGGACGTGAATATCTTTGATTTCGTAGCGCAGGCAACGGATTCCCCAGTCATCGGAAGCTTGGTTAATGGAGTGCACAATGTTGGCATTGAGGGACTCTC
Source organism: Stigmatopora nigra (assembly GCF_051989575.1). Classification (NCBI taxonomy): domain Eukaryota; kingdom Metazoa; phylum Chordata; class Actinopteri; order Syngnathiformes; family Syngnathidae; genus Stigmatopora; species Stigmatopora nigra. The sequence continues at coordinate 78,642 of NC_135524.1, forward strand.
TTTCCTGAGGGGGAAAACAAAGAGATGCTTCTGCTGTCCACAGCCAGATGAAATGTCAAGTGAGAGCGCTATGTCACCCACCCTGAAGACTTTGTCCAGGGTTAGTTTTCCCAGTTCCGAACGCATGGTGGTCTGCGCCAGCTGCGTGACGGCATATTCCGGATCCTCCACGCCGTAACTGGCCTGAGGGTGGGGTGCGTGCGTACGTACGTATGAATAACAATGGCGACACGGCAAAAAAGACGACTCAAATATGTCTGCTTCATTTGATCACCTTACTTTGAAAGGGTCCAGTATCCTCAAGTACAGAACGCCGTCAATCTGAAGAGTAACATTATCTGCAAAACAAATTTCCCGTCCCGTGATTTTTCCAGTGGCACAAGTTCCGTTCCAAAAGCTGCCGGACGGGGACACACAGAAAGACGCGTGGACTGACCCAAGGACACTGCAGACTGCTCCGGGACATCAATAACTATTTCTTTGAGGCTTTGCACGTAGCGGATGCGATCCAGTACTGGTATGAGAAAATTTAACCCCTAGAAAAAAAAAAAAAAGGTTTGAGTGCAAAACACATTTCTATTGGAATGGAAGTAGCTATGGCAATTAGGTGTCATCATCATTGTTGTTTTAGTAGTAGCAACTGTTGTAACCACTGAAACAGCCGTAAGGGCCGAGACGCCGGCCAAATGTTTTCATTCTCTCTTCAGGGATGAAAACAAAAGCAAATAAAACAACCCCAAAAGATGGGAAACACTTACCGGTTCCAGGATGCGATGGAAACGACCCATCCTTTCCACCACCCACGCTTCTTGCTGAGGCACAAAGAGGACAACCGTGTTCATGGGTAGACTGGACGCCCATCGCTGCTGAACCGGGGACACCCGCAAACTCGGCACTGTTCGCCGCAAACTCGGCACTGTTTGCCGCAAACTCGGCAATGTTCGCCGACTTTGCTAGAAAGCACACAAACATGATTGTACCGTCATTGGAATTCCGCGGTAAAATGCCAGCGCTTTCCCCGATTGGCGGTGTGCGCGCACACGTTTAGGACAGCTAAGGAAGGAAGAGTGGTCATTTTACCTGGAGAAGAGCCCCCCCGACGGTGCGGAACAGTGCCGTTCGTATCATCGTGTAAGCGTGAAACGAATGACTGTGTTATGGTGCTGTCATTCAAAGCCTTAATTTCGAAAAAGGACCACAGTCGACAAGGATTGCTCGCTCACTCACTCATCTCGATGTGACCTATCGAGGAAGTTGCGTCATTGGTGCCACCGTAAAAAGTCCGCCACGTCGAGAAACAAGAAGGTGGCATCAGGGTTCCTCTCACGCCGCCAATCATCAGTCAAATTAACAGCTAAAGTACAATCATCGCAACCTTTTGAAAGTCTTGAAAATTAAAATGAAATAAAACGTTTTTACTTGGATCTGCCAGCACTGCTATTTTTTATTGTATCCCTTTGTTGTTGTAGTACAAAACTATATCCACATTGTGGCGCTGTTGTGCATATTTTGACGCTCCCGAATTTTCAGATTCATGAGTAGTATACGTATACTATGGAACTTGCCAGGGAGCATTAGGAAAGCTTTGGACGGAGATGATTTCCACGCCTAGTGGGAAAATGAAAGAGATGATCAAATACAGACTCAATTGGATTGGATTGGATTGGATAACTTTATTCATCCCGTATTCGGGAAACTTCTTTGTTGCAGTGGGAAGAGGGTGAGGATGCAGGAATAGGAAAGGCATCCTTTTGGTAGATCCTGTCCATCAAGGTGGATCATTTGACCTGGGAAATTCAATTGACTTGACTTCACCACACTGAAATGCAAACGTATCCAATTGATAGGTTAGGGTTCCTTTTCGGTCAGTCACCACTTATCATTCGTGCTTTTCTTTAGCCTCAATTTAAAAACACCAGTACCCACCTTTCCCCCAAAAGTATGACAAACCAATCCAATAGGAATGTGTCCTTACACTCGGTGCCCCCGATGTCAAAGTCACGGCCCGGGGGCCAAATCTGGCCCACCGCTTCATTTTGTGCGGCCCGAGAAAGTCAATCACAAATGCCGACTTTCTGTTTTAGGATCAAATTCAAATGATGATAGAAGTACACGACCTGTCCTGATTTTTGATTTTTAAAATCAGCAAGTGTTTCAAAATTAGGTGGCTTCTCTGGCCGCAAAAACATCAACTCCATTTCATGTGGGCTGGACCATTTTCGATATAATAATTAGTTTATTTATTAATTAATTTGATTATAAGAACTGGCGGCCAACGTAGGAAAAATAAGTTCAACTATTAACACAAACAGGCTGAGTCAATTTGGATGAACAATGTCTTCATTTTGGCATAAACTGGGCAAACTGGGCAAATGACTTGAAGTATGAGTGAGTCGGGGAAGGGGATTAAAGCGCTTGTCCCCTCCAACCAAGAGCAGCCTAATTCAATGGCGATTGGCCTTCAATACGTCCACACGTTCCACCTAATGAGCGGAATAAGACGGCGGGCCGGAAAACAACCTTGAATTATTGTCATTGAAGGGAGAAATGCAACGTGAGGCCACCCCTAAACCCCCTCCCTCCCCCTCCGTTCCCCGCCAGCCTGTCTTTTGGCACCCCTGCCAGTTATGAAATAAAGCGAGCGGAGACGCCAAACTCCGGTTTATTAATGGTGTGCGAACAAAGGACACTGTCGGTCGGGGACGATCATTGTTTATTCCCACAGATCTGGGATTTGTGGCTAATTGTGTCGAGCGGACGAATGGACGGAGGGACGCTCCACTCGGACTCTTTTTCACAAAGGCATTTGTCATTTGGAACATAATGGCTGCCGTATACCTTCGTTTTCACACAACAACAAGAAGCGAAATGAGGAGAATTGACAGCGACAAGAAACAAGAAGGACATGGGCTGGAAAACGCGTAAAGAGGGTAAAGGCTCCGCGGCGCGCGGGATGCTTTTAAGCATCCTCCCCAACTTGAGACGGCCTCGTCCAAACGTCAATTTCCAAGCACAAAGAGGGGAAAATAGCAGCTCATTTGCACATTACGCCCGCCCGACTCTTTGGGAGCCGCTTCCCGACTTCAAAAGACGGCAGCAGTCACGTTGAGATGATTTGCATCACCTGACATTCTTTTTCTCCATTGCCATTCTCACGATGCCGGCGCCCGCATTTCAGATAAGAAAAAAAGCTTTGCCACAAAGTGGAAACAGAGGAAAAGGCCAGGAATAACGAGCGCATCCTTCGCCTTGAACTACGCGCCTGGCTCTCGGAAGACGGGGGCCCGTCCACCCGTCCGCTTTTCGGAGCCACACCTTTCATCGGAACGTGATCTCGGCAACCGGGCCGTCCTAATGACAGGAGGAGTCATTGCAAAGGTGGATTGTGTTAGCGCTGCCGTCACGGGGACCAAAAAAACAAAAAAAGAAGAAGAAAAAATGCTGCGCTCCGTCATTGGATATCAGAGACTAATGTCAACAGCCTTTTTCCTGCTCATTTGCCAGGAGACAACATTCTCCCTCTCTCTCTCTCTCTCTCGATTACTCTATGCATAGCAATGCTTAACTGCTTTTGCTAGTTATACAAACAACTTCATCTCATGAATGACAATGCAACAAACATGACCCAATGGGAAAAAAAAGCCGACCCGGCCAAAGAAACAAGGGATGATTACATTCCTCTCGGCCTTTGCTACAACATGATCATTTATTCATGTGTTTTCTGGGAATGGCCGCTGGGTTCAAAGGTCAGCTTTTAGAAGAGCCCTTGATGGTTTCCCATCTTGGAGAGGAACTGGGTGACATACGTAAGTAACCAAGGGGTGGAAGTTGGCAAAAGCGGCCAACGTCTTCCATTTGATACAAGCACGCTCCTCCCTCCATTTTCTCGTCCGTGGTAGAAAAGGCGTACGAGTCAGATGGCGGGGGAGCTCGCACTTGAATAAACAGAGCCGGATCCCAAAGCATTTGCGTGCCGGTTCGTAGGCCCGCTTTTGTGGGAGCAGATGGAAGGCGCTAAAACACGCGCCCGGACACGGACGAGGGCGCGTCCACGTCGGCGTCACCTAGTCCACAGCGAAAAGTCGACGGGCCACAGCAAAAAAAAAAAAAAAAAAAACTTGACTCGCGTTGGCACATAAAAAGGCGGGCTGGCCGGCGCCAGCGTGTCGGCGTGCCTTTCATGGACAGATGGCCAAATTGCTTTTTAATTAGCCATGAAAATATTAATGGACTTTCATTATCAATTACACCGTTTGATGGATGCCTCGGCAAATAGACGGAGGGGGACAAACGCTTTGCGTTTATAAGATTGATCTTCAAGTTTTTTTTTGGGATGACAATAATGGTTTTTGATTGGATTTTTTGCAGAGTGATATTTGCCACCGCTCTGGTGTTTCTCTTAAGAACATAAGCAAATGATGGTTCCTCCGGTGTGAAAATGAGGGTTTGCAAAAGCGGTGTCGTCCACGGACGGGAGCCCAGACAAAGTGTCTCCAAACGAGGACAATGCCTCCCTCATTCTCATGCTGGCAGGAGCGCCATTTCCTCCGCAAGCTAACTTCATCAAGCATCCTCTCACAGGCAAGGCAAAGAGCCCCCGATGAAAATGGGCCTCCTCGTAAACAAGTCTCCGTCCGTCGCTCATTAAAAAGCTCCCTTAGGTGAAAGAGGTGCGTTGAGGACACATCCTTTTGCCATGGGACGCGTGCGACTCTACGCCGTCTCTCGTCACCTGGTAAAAGCCTTGGATTCAACGGGAAAGCTTTTCCCGGGATGTGAGAAAGCGCTCACTGGCGTGAATTCCGATCAGGCATCAGAAGAAATTTGGCCCCCGGGCCGCTACTTTGACACCTGTGGAATGGAGTAACAAGCAGAGAGCAAAGTTTGACTTTAGCTAGAGTGTGATCCAACTCAAAGAATCCTTTTCTTGTCTTTAACGAACCACGCTGAATATTTGATTGTCCCTCTCATCGATGCAACCGGTGGTCTCCATTAAAATTCATGCAGAGGAAAAGCCAAGAGCGCCGTCTTTTCAGCCATTCCCATCCAGCGCCTGGCTGTCGACAGAAGCGTCATTAAAAATGACTTGTGAGCGATGACTGATGCTGTCAATGTGTCCGCCAACGCCGCCCCCCCCCCCTTCCTCCACCCCGCACTTTTATGACAATCCAATTCATTTTTGTAATTTCCCCTCTCAGCCTCAAGACAAAAGCGAATGAAACAGATTGCCGTCGTTATGCCGAGTATAAATTTTGCAAGATACTTGGCCGCCGGCAAAAGCATTTTTATTATTTACACAAGGTAAATAATACAATTACAGAGTACATCCAGCGAGTGCATTAGAAAGAAACATGTTGCCGTAAATCCTCTATCAGCGATGACACTTGCACTGAATCAGAGAAGCAGTTTCAACTCCAGGGACTCTTTTGTCACAATTAAAAAAAAAAGAGCAAGAGAGAGAGAGAGAGAGAGAGCCACTTCCTATTCATGTCTGGGGTCAACTTTTAATGCAATCTTTGTCAAATACTACTTTTATTCTCACAAGGAAGAGGTCATTGTGTTCCTTCCATTGTGTCGTCGTGAATTTCTCGATTTCGTCAGTGACCCCAAAACTTGTCATTTACTAACGGATGAACTCATTTAAGCAAGCAAACATCTTTACACTGGGCTGCCTGCAGTGGCAGGTGCGGGTGGGGGTGCTTTGGTTTCAACCTCCAAAGAGGAAACTTTCTGCAACTCCAGTATCTTACAAGTGCAATCAGTGGATTGGAGTCAAGTGCTTCTTTTGGCCCGACCCCCGCCACTTCAAGTTTGTCAGTCAGCTTGGTCGGTACGGGATGACTCTGACCAAAAGCTACCCCACCCCTCCCTCCCTCCCTCCCCACTCACAGCGGCCCAACCCCCGCTGATTAAATTTTGTCTATGCTGGATGAAGAAAAAACTTCTTTTGGACCTATTTAAAAAAATTGAGGGCAAGAAATTGAAGCATAGGACATATGAAGGAAGACTTTGCATCCCATAAAACTAGACATTTATTCAACAGGGCTGGGCAAACTAAATAAAGGGCCAAAAGTGAGTGTTTTGATTTCAACCTCAACAGAGCAAAAGTTTCTGCAATACTAGTGTGACACAAGTGCAATCAGTGGATTGGCGTCAGCTGCTTGTCACAGCCCAACCCCCGCTGCTTCAAACTTTGCCTTTCAGCTCAGCTCGGTCGCTCCAGGACGACTCCAACCAAAAGCTCCCCCACCCCTCCCACCCTCCCCACTCACAGCAGCCCAACCCCCGCGGATTCAATGTTGTCTATGCTGGATGACTTTTCTGGACCTATTTAAAAAAATCGAGGGCAAGAAATTGAAGCATAGGACATATGAAGGAAAACATTGCATCCCCTAAGTTTAGGCATTTATTTAATAGGGCTGGGCAAACAAAAAAAGGGCCAAAAGTGAATGCTTTGGTTTCAACCTCAACAGAGCAAAAGTTTCTGCGATACTAGTGTGACACAAGCACAATCAGTGGTTGGCATCAGCTGCTTGTCGCAGCCCAACCCCCGTGGCTTCAAACTTTGCCGGTCACCCCGGTCGGTCCAGGACGACTCCAACCAAAAGCTCCCCCCTCCCTCCCTCTCTCGCCACTCACAGCGGCCCAACCCCCGCAGATTCAATGTTGTCTGTGCTGGAGCCAGTTCAAGGCTATTTTGGACCTATTTCAAACAAATTTCAAACGTTTGACTATGAATAGTGGGGGCGCCTCAAAGAAACTGAAGCATCGGACATATGAAGGAAGACGTAGCGTTCCATAAGACTAACTAAACTAAAGAAAAGGGGCCAAAAGTGAGTGCTTTGGTGTCAACCTCAACAGAGCAAAAATTTCTGCAATACTAGTGTGACACAAGTGCAATCAGTGGATTGGCGTCAGGTGCTTGTCGCAGCCCAACCCCCGCTCCTTCAAGTTTGTCAGTCAGTCAGCTGGGTCGGTGCGGGATGAGTCGAACCAAAAGCTCCCCCACCCCACCCTCCCTCCCTCCCTCCCTCCCTCCCCACTCACAGCAACCCAACCCCCACGGATTGAATTTTTCCGGACGGCTTAGAAAAGGCGAAGCGTTCCGACTCCGGCTGACCTCGGCTCGCGTTACTGGCCCTCGGTTGTCAAATCTCCACTTTTGGTCAAGCACTCTTACCATTCAATGAGTTCAACTTTTTTTTTTTTTAAAGTTAACTACCAGAGACGGGCAGGAAACAAAAACAAAAAAAACCCCACTCATGATGACACTCTCCACGTCGATGGAAAGGAAAACCATAAATTGCTCCACGGCTCTCGGAGTGCTTCTCAAGTGTTCAAAGATTATGATAGGATATAAATCTTTTTTTTTCTTCTTTCACAACCAGGATACGATGGAATAGCTCCCGCCTCAAGGGAGCATTATTCTGGCTGCGTGCAATGAGTATTGCATCAATATTTCCAAAATGCAGTATTGAAAATATTCTCACGGTCAGCCCTGCACAGTTGTTTTCCGGTAGTTTTTTATTTATTTATTTATTTTTACAGTTGACGGTCACATTTTACAGCAACTTTGTAAAGCGGACGCCCGAGCGCACGTCCGGCTTTGGCGGCTTTACGACGTGTCCCTTGTCGAAACTATACATTTTCCAGAGAATGCGCAGCCGGCACATTGGAGACATTTGACGTTCCAGAATAGGCCCGGAGTGGCGCTGACGGATGGTCCCATTTAGGAGGCCCTCCCTCCCGGCGCTTCCCACGCGCGCCCTTTTTGGGGCTCCATCAATTGTGTCTCCCGGGAAGACTTTGACGGAGTGCGAGTGACGCCATCACTTCCTGCTTGGCGCCCCCCGGCGGCCTCTTTGCGGCTGCACGGGCTAGGCTAGGATTCCAAAAAGATGTGGGGGGGCGGGTGTCCCGGCTTGGTGGAGCGCCCATCGCCGACATCGACGCGTCCGAAAGTACCGTTGAAGGAGGACGCCACGTGCGTGGTCCACTAGATACTGTGGAGTACGTGGCATGTCTAATGGCTCCCATTTTGGAGATTTGATTTAAGCGCAGTGAGATGAGCACTTCTCCTGTCGGCGCAATAAGAAAATATGGCCGTCTGTCCTAAAGGCGGCTATTTGAGGAAATAACATAAAGTGGATGCTCGTCCCGTTTCCCCCGGATGGCAATATCCTTTTTGGCCTTTTACTTTTATCCTTTCCTCGTAAAACAGGTGATATTTGAGAGGCAAAATGAAAGGGTAACCACGTGACATTTGGGATAGCATCATAAAAAGGCCAAATGTCTCCAAAGCAAAACAAGGCCTCTCTCTCACGTCCTTGGCCCTTTGACCACGGAACCGCGACCACGCGGTGACGACACGCACGTCAGCGGCCGTTGGAGCCGTGGACCGCCATCCGACGCCATCCGACGCGCCCCGGGCACCCGAGGCCTCCATCTTTGTTTGCGTCCGTCCTTGGAGCGAGGCAGCCGTGGCAAGCCGGCCAGCCAGCGTGAAGAGCAGGCGAGAAGAAGTCTCCACTTGCCGCTTTCCTTCAGTGCAATTTCATTTCTTTATCGGAGGTGACATTTGTGGGCTCATCCTTTATGCATGTCTCCACGACGGTGCTCCCTTGACATTTATAATCTCCTTCCGTCCCCGCTTCCACTTTCCATGAATAATCCCAGCCTTTTCAAGGGCCTTCATTTGATTTTTCCACACATACATTTCCCGTGGCTCGTTCTCTCTCTCGGGGGTGACGTTCACCGAGCAAATGGTGGCGGCTGCCATCACACCCAAAATGCCTGACATTTAGGCCCATTGTAAAGCGGCGGCCAATTAGAGCGCCGTGCCCACGACGCCGTTTGATCCAGAAAACGCCGGGGCGGTCGTTCCCAATCAACGATGATCTTCGGCAGAAGTGGATGAGAAAAGTCAAATGAAGCAAAGATAGCGTCGGAGTCTGTTCAATTCCTTAATGAGGTTTCCACCATCTATTTCTTTTTCTTGACAGCCTGACATATTTGTCTTTTTCTTGCCTTTTTTTCCGCTTGGCTAACTTCATGCCAGTTGATCGTTTGGAGACTTGCTAATGAAGCACAACTACCAGCGCTTTGTCTCTGTGTTTATCCGTGCCGTTACCGCCACGCCAGTAAATGAGTCGATTTTCAGGGGCATTAAAAATGCAAATAGTCGAATGGGGGAGGGGGGGGGTGCGCCTGTTGCCTTTTTCAAAACAAGTAGGCCAATTAAGAGTTTTAATCTGCTTGTTGACGCTCGCTACCCGATGCTCACTGGATTGGAGATATTGCGCGCAATTACCAAAGTTTGTCACGTCATTTCATCATGCCGAACGGTTAACATCTCACCGTGTTTAATACGAGGCGTCTCGGCGATGCACAAATGGTTTGGGCTTGGCGTCACACATTGAAATACACAAAACAATCTTGTTGCCACGTTTTCTACATTTAAGGAGGGGGGGGGGGGGCAAAGCGATAGAGATGGCAGATGGTTTTGATGCAGCTTGAGGTCAGAGGTCAACTAGAATGAAGTGGAAGGCGTGACAGTCTTCGCTCTACCTACGAAGGCCTCGAGGTACAACATTTTCAGGTTACACATTTTTGGATATGCAAGAATGGTCTCTTGCTTCCATCTAGTGGACAAACGTGAGTATCGCATTTCCCATGATCACGGCCGCAGAGGGAACTATTGCAGCGCCGCAGGGCAGGCTTTATTTATTTTTAAGACATTAATAAATGTTTTCCTTATCATGTCCTCATTTTTCAGTCTCTCCTGACAACTTCCGTACAAAATCGGGACATTTCGTCCCATTTTAAAGGGTTTACTCGGTCGCCGTGCGGGGATTGTGGAACAGACGACATATAAAGTACACCTCTAGTTATGAAATGTTCACGTTAGGAAAAAAGTTCTGAGCACAATGAATTTGATAAGTAGAGGTAGGACTGTATTTGTCACCATCATTCATTCCACTCCGTGATTAGCGGCGTGATTAATGGGGTAATGGGCGCCAGCGACCCGACTCAATTCATTACGGCCTGGCGCTATTAATGAGCGAGAAAATTAAAATGTTTAATGAAATCACACTGGCCTCGTCATACTTTTATGCCGTGTCATTTGTTCCCGGACAATAAAAGCCCATTTGGAGTACCCGGCTGACAAAAACGGCGCGCTGAGCTTTTGTGGCAACTTTGCTTGCTGAATGTCAGACTTGCTTGCGTTTGTTCCCCGACACGGAAAAGCCAAAAAAGGCAAAAAAAGGCAAAAGCGTATCCCGTAAAAGCCACGTGAGGCTAACTCCAGCGGTTATGGCAGTTCCCCGTGAGAAGCCATTCTTTGTTCTGGGCTTTGAAAAAATCCTCCTGTGAGCAGTGGCGTGCGTGTAAAAGCATCAAGAAGCAAATTCAACGTCTTTTTCAACTGTAATGTGCGCATTGAGAGGAGAAAAGCTGAATGAGGAACACCTTGAATCATCTCTTTTTTTTTGAAAGACAGCCAAAAGCTGAATGAGGAACACCTTGAATCATCTCTTTTTTTTGAAAGACAGCCACTCTGATGTTTGATGATTTGTTCCCCCCGACCCCCATCCTACTAAGCAGTGGCTCCGCTCTGGTGCACACAAGTAACCAATGGAATGGCGTCTATGGCAATTAAGTGTACTTAACGGAGGACAGCGAGCAGCCAATTTAAATGGCACTCGGCGCCAAAGCCTACGGATGACGAGGCGCAAATCAATCATGGTCTCGTTGCCTTAATGAGCCACCGTCTTCCATGCGGCCATGTGAAGTCAGAATAGCATTGGACCCTTTCTTTTTTCTTTCTTTTTTTTTTACCGCTCCAAAATGCCAGATAAACACAGGCATTTAATGAAGTGGCGGAGGGCGATGGCGCCCGCTTCTTTTCTCGATAAAGCGCTCTTCAATTAGTAAGCATTTTGTTGTCGGCGCCAGCCTGGTAATTAGGTTAGCACAAATAGCCATATATTGCGCTATCGCCGCTTTTCAGGCCTTACATTAGCACGCTCATTTGCATCATTTTGCTTTGATGACATCACGCGCTGGCTCACGCGCTGCCTCACGCGCTGGCTCGCCACTGGCATTTGTGAAAGTCGCTCTTTCCTCAAATGCCTCCGTCGACGTTGTCGTCAGAGTCTGTTGGCCGGATATGGCTCACGGAGCTCGCTGACAATGCGCATGTATGTCAATATTTACAAAGATGACTTTTCTTTTTCTCCAGAAAATGAATACATATCTCACGGCGACATCATAAAAGGAGGATTTGAAGAGGGCCGTAATTCACCGCGGCGGCAAGGTGAAAATAAAAGGGATATTGAAGACAAGTGGGTGGTGGCGCTTGGCTTTTTTCTCTTGCTTTTTTCGACACGGGATTCCGCATTAAAGTCGTTGGAGGAACGACGCCTTGACGGAACGGATAGAGGCGCAACTTTGCTTACGAGCGCAGATAAGCGGGCGCCTCAACCTGTAATGTGCTTTTGAGTAACAACGCTGGGAAAAAGGAGCGCTGAGAAAATGCTAAATAGCCTCCTAAATCAGCAATCCGCGCCGCCGTGTTTCAGGCCAGTCTGCTCCAACAGATAGCGCCCCCCCCCCCCCCCCCCCGCGTCCATTTCAACGCACATTCATTATCCGTGACATTGCCGCTCTCCGCGTCCTTTAACGGAGGCTTCTCCCGCCGTCGGAATAAAAGGACGGAGAAGCACGTGGACGGCGCTCGGGGCAGCCGGTGGGTCGGGCTCCGCCGCGGCGCCCCCCGGGGGATCGCGTGGCCTCACCCCGGCCGACTGGACTGGCCGAGCCGGTTCCCGGCCCGACGGCGTGGGGTTTTCCAAACTTCTCTACGTGCCGTCGTGAAGAAAAAGACCTAGCTAGCTGGCGTTATTCCTACCCGTCTCACCACATTCTGGCCATTCTCATAATATTACAGGAGGAGACAAAAGGTTTGAATTGAAAGAGAAAAGTCCATTTCCAAATGCTCTTTTTGGCATTCCAATTCAGAATGCTCCCTGAAAAAAAGCCCCCAAAAAGTAACCGTCACATTTCAAGTGGAATAGGATATGTCTTAAGAGGTATTTTCACAGCCTGGCGCTTTAATCTGCTCCAAATCCCCGCCGGGCATTTTAAAAGTCAAAGTCCCCGCCGTGTCTTTTCAAAGGCACGTCGGTCGGACGGTCGTTGGCCCGAGGTTGGCCGCGATTGGCCGCGGTTGGCGCCCCGACCGGCAAATGCGTCATCCAGACTTGCAAGAAAAGGTGAAAGGTCAAAGGTCACTTTTGGCCAGAAACGAGCACCATTCCTTCTCCCAAAGTTTGCATGCCAGGCCTGTATTTCCATTCCCTACCAATCGTTGCCCGCGATTGAAGCAGATAACATTGTTTGGGTGTGAATGGTATTGCGGCGTGGAATTTTGAAGAGTCGTCCTCCAGAAAGGACAGCAGATAATGAGAAAATATGGAGCCCCACCATGCTTGATTTCCTCTTAGAAAGAACATTTCCAACACGCCCACCACAGATAACATTCTCAAGTCATAAATCATTGTGTATTTAGTTGGGAAGGCCGCGGTAAAACAATCGCCAGTGGCGCTCTACCGTCATTCAGAAAAACGGGGGCCAAATCCACTTTCAGAAAAAGACAAAATAAGTTTCAATTTTAGAAGCCGAGGTGGAAAAAAGTCCAAAAAACAAGGATGACAAGATGAGCATTTGATGACCAAGGCTCCATGTCCTTTGGCTTCCCTCTTCTCTTCTCTTGTCTTCTTCTCGTTCCCGTGACCCAGCACGCTAAGCGCTTTGCGTGTCAATCCGCTAAAAAGCCAATAAGGCCTTGTTTATTTGCACGGCGTTAAGTGCATTGTTGGCAATACGCGGCCATCCTGATTTACGGCCAGGAGACGGCAAAGAGCCCGGCCGAGCCCGGCCCGGCCCGGACTGCCGTGCGTCTCTTTCTATCTTGCCGTCTTTTCCCGTGGCGGCTCCCTTCGTGACGGTGGGCGCTCTTTTCTCTCTTTTGCCTTCTCCGTTGCCTTTTACGGCGCCGGCCCTTTTAATTCAATTACGGGAGGGCGGCCGGCTTTGAAAGAAATATCCCCGGCGGGCCGCAGAACACCTGGCTCCGGACGTGAGCCCGCTCCGTAAAATGAGCTCAGCGCCGCAGCCTTGTTTTATTTGACGGCCGCCGGGGGCTCTGTGGGCTTTCTTTTCCGGACGACGTGAAAATGGGGGTCGGATGCCCGACACTGCAGACTTTTGCGCCTCCCTCCTCAAACTGAAACAACATCTAGTTTTGTGTCGGAACGGGTCGAGAAGCCCGTGGACGCGCCCCACCAAGCCATTGTCCTTTGACCCGAGAGCGAGAGCTTTTTATGGGCCCTCGCACGGCGTCCGATCTGGAAAAGGCCATTTTTGACGGGCGACGTCACCGGCCCGTAATATTCAAAGGCACTTTTCAAAGGTGGCAGCCATTTTTCTTTTGACAAGCCGAGAAGACTTTTACTCCGTCGGGGCCGAAAGGCGGGCAAAGCCGTGACAGAAGAAGACGACGCTTTTTGTTTGGGTGGGATTGGCTTCACAGCGCGGCAATTTTTTTTTTTTTTTTTTTTTTGACAGGGTAAACAACGGCAAAGTGGCAGACAATTTTTGCTTAGTGGAGCGGACAACAAGCGCAGATGCTCAAGCAAAGCGGCAAGCCTTGGGAAAATTGTCTGGGGCGGCCAAAAGTTGAGTTTTGCTCTACACAAGACGGACGGACAACCAATCGGATGAAATTTATGCCCGCGAAGCCGACAGTCAAGTCGTCCTTTGATTGAGCAGATTGCCCGACTTCTCAGGGTGGCCAAGGAGACGGCGGCGGACGGATTGCCGTTGCAGTCGCTGGGCAAGAAGCACTGAAATGTCTGCCCGAGCCAAGACTTGCTCTTTTGGGATCGCTTTTCCACGGCGTGCCGATGTCAAGCGCCCATATTAGCCAATATTTGCCTTTTTAATACTGGGGTAAATCCTTTTGAAAGCGCAGTGCTAATCACTTGGAAAGAAAGTGGTCGGGAATGGCTCCAACTGGGCATTTCTCTCAATGGATGGCCGGTCTCCGCTTGGACATGCGTCTATTGAACGGATTAGAAATAGGTCAAATGACAAGCATGACGGGGAATTCGTATGGTGTAAAAAAGCCACATGTTTGTAGGAACGCACAGTTGCAGCCCCCAAAGCCTCCCCCCACTTTTCTTTTTCCGAGTACAAATCATTGGCAATGTGAACTTTGCTGAACCGGAGCAGCAGACGAGTCACCTCAGCCAATGGGAGACCTGGAATGCTACTTCAACGGATTCCCGTCCTTCTACCGAGTCCGTGGTCATTTCTTTCCCATTTTATCACGGGAGAAATCACGGCAAAGAAAGGAAGCAAAACAAATTCAAGGCCCTTAAACTGAAGAAAAAAAAAGATAGATGGGGGGGGGGGCAATAGAATGGGACAGAACAGTGAGTGATAGAGGCAATGAAGTATGCCGTCGGAATTAATGCACAGAGGGGGCCAAAGGAAGAAATGAGGGAGGACCGGGGAGGTGGTGGTGGTGGGAGGGGGGGCACACTCCCTCCCTCCCTCCCTCACTGACCACAGTCAGACCGCAACGCCATCAATCTGGCCCCCGACGTCACCCCGAGGAGCAACAGATCATATGTTAAGACAAAAGACTGGGAAGAGAGAGAGAGAGAGGCCACCAGTAAGAAAAGGAGGCGTTGGGGGTGTGCTGATTAATGCACAAAGGCCAGGAGCCTGCTTACGCTCCATCTTCTGCCTCGGGATTTGCTTCTTGGAAAAGAACAAAAAAAAAACAAAGTCTCTGACATTTAGTCATCATCATCTGACTTTATGGTGGCTGCGACGTGGACCGGGTGACCACTTTGTGACTTGCATTCACCAAAATGCTAGAATATACTTTTGCTTCAACACAAACAAACACAAAGAACAAAGACAGACAGACAGACAAAAGCAAGCAAGAAAGCAAGCAAGAAAGCAAGCAAGAAAACAAGCAAGGCCCTGGAGAAAACAGCAGCGACAAGCACTCCCTGCCTTGCATTTTCAATTTCCTGGACTAGCCGTTGATTGCTAGGAATTATTATGCATTGAAATTGGATTTCAATCTTTCCACCATTTAACAAAGTGGCTGAGAAAAAGACCGGAGCGCTCTGTCTCCGTCTAGGCTGGCAGGGGAAGGGAGCTAGCTAGGGGAGCCCGGGGAAGGCGCGCAGGTGAATGCTAATGCCGTCCTGACGTGGCTCCGCCTTCCTTCCTTCCTTCCTTCCTTCCTTCCTTCCTTCCTTCCTTCCTTCCGGTTTGGTCAGCGGCCAACTCGAACCAACAACGATCCATTTCCGGCGGCAACGTTGATGTGACAAAGTGCACGTGGACGGGATTTGCAGAAAGAGGACACGTTGGTGACCACTTTGTTTAAGCGTCCAGGTGAGAGCCTTTTCCGTTCTCACTATCGCTCAAGGTAAACGGGCCGAGAGGGCAAAGCCCCGCCCGCCCGCCCCTCCAGCCGGCATCTGGCATCCGGCATCCGCCAGATGGACATAAAAAGGTGTAGCGACCGGCGGGAGGGAGGCCTGGTCTCGCACTTCCTCTTCTTCAAATATGTGCGGGACACGGCGCCCCTGCGTTCACACTTTGCCTTTCCGGGTCAGTGCCAACCACTTGACCTTTCACCTATCTGATCCTTCCGGGTAGAATTGGAGCCGCCACGTAATGCCCGGCTTGAAAATACACCTCAACTTGTAATGATAGAGACGCCACGGATGGTTGACTGGCATTAGGACTTCATTACTCAAAGGGACTGAAAGCGACAGGCCATTCCTACTCCCCGGCCGCCGAGAAAGCCGCCTATCTGCTCGGAGCGCCCGTGTATCGGCCGTCGTTCCGGGACTCGCTGACAATGTTTGCCAGCGTGGTCAAAACCGCCATGTTTGTCCCCAAAACGGCGTGAGTGGAGAAGACGTTATCTGCTAGAAAATGTCCCCCATTTAGGGGAGAAGACCAGAAAATGTCCCCCATTTAACAGCAAACACAAAGCAAGAGTCAAAAATCTGGGCAATTTGGTCTGGGCCCACGGCTTTGGGGCCGACTTTTCCCAAAAGCGTGTCCGGGCTCGTCGCGGCGGATCATCCATTATCAATGGCTTGTTTGAATTTGTGCCCGAGAAGGTGATGTTGTAGCGTCAATTGCCTTTTCCCGCCTCACTTAACACGGCCGGCATCAATTGTTGATGTCGACGGAGAAGGCGCGCCGTTGTTTCCACTTTTCTAATGGAATAAGCAGCCGGCGCTCGCCGTCCCCGACGCAAAAGTACATTGCTGGTGAAAAATGCACGCACGCCGAGTCGCCATAGAATATGCAACACCTGCTGGCGGTCTCGTCTGAGCGACCACGAGCGCGCCGCAACTCTGGAGCCGTCGACGCCATCAAATATGCATATTTTCCTCATCTTGCCTTTGATCGGTTGGATTCCTCTCTTTCTCTCTTGTGCAATTCACAAATACCTTCCTTACAGGAATAAAATAGGCCCAATCTAAAAGTGGGGATTATCGCCGGGAATTTTGGAGGGACGACGAGGCCAGAAAAGAAAGCGGCCGGCGACAAAGTGGCACGGACAGTTTGAAGCCGGGAGAGGATTTTGCCGGTGACCAGAACGGCGACGGAGAAGTGAGCTTAAGTCGCCGCTCTCTCGTGCATCTCGCACAGATTTGCCATCAAAGGAGAAAAAGAGGCAGCAAAAGCCTTTTTCCAATTTGGAACACACCATTAAATTCAGCTCACTTTGAAGACAGCTACGGACTACGGATTACCGCAAATGGCCTTTATGCAGTCAGTTCCAGACTTTTTTGGACCTATTTCCAAAAATTGAGAGTAAGAAAGTGAAGCATCGGACATATTAAGGAACATGTGGCATCCCATAAGACTAGGCATTTATTTAACAGGGCTAATCACAATATAAAAAAAGGGTAAAAGTGAATGCTTTGGTTTCAACTTCAACAGAGCAAAAGTTTCTGCAATACTAGTGTGACACAAGTGCAATCAGTGGATTGGCATCAGCTGCTTGTCACAGCCCAACCCCCGTTGCTTCAACTCTGTCCCTTGTCTTTGTTGGTAAAAGCTGCATCCACAGCGGCCCACATTAATACATCCATGTCAATATTTATTCTTTTAGCCCCTCAGAACACAAGTCAGCGCATGTCAGCCCGGGGACCAAATCCGGCCCGCCACCATTTTTTTTGCTGCCATGTGAAAGTAAATGATGAGTCCTGACTTTCTGTTTTAGGATCAAAATAAAGAATATACATGTGTATTCTATTTCCTGCTTTTCTCTTTTTTAAAATCAATAATAAATTTTTTTAATACAGCATTTCATCTAAAAATAAATATCTAAAAATATTTTCAGTTTTCCACTTTAATATTGAATGTAACTTTAAAAAAGACACTTTCCCCTACTAAGGAAATAAAGCTCAATATCTACATTGTTCTAGATCTATGGGAAAAAAACCTGAAGATTTAGGGTTTTTGATCCAGTTCTTTTAATATGATTTTTTTGTTTTAAATGGTCCGGCCCACAGGAAATGGCGTTGTCATTAATGCGGCCCGGAAACCAAGCCCAGTTTGACTCCCTTGCCTTAAAACACGACATTAGACAAGGTGACATGAGTGGAAAAAAGCCGCATTTGATAGTTATTGCGCACTGCAATGTTGTATGCTCATGTTTGGAGCACTTTAACTTATTAGAATGATACTTTGCTGGTGAGATCTTGACGGCCGATGAATTATTGCTCCAGGGATGACTTGTGAGAAGACAAGTTTCCCTTAAGCAAACGGCAAGAGCATCATAGGCGCTAATTGAAGGATGTCCAGCGCATAATGCAACATTAGCTGAGCCCGTGTTTTTTTGGCGCGCCGTGCATAATCGAGCACGTCGCCCTCCGCTTTTACGTGATCAGACTGCAGGAACCGGTGGTGGCGGCCAGCCTGGAGACCCCCCCCCCCATCCCCCTGGAGACCCCCCCCCCCCCCATCCCCCCATCTTTTCAAATGTTCAACAGACACTCTCCTAGCTTTGACAGAAGATCTATCAGAGTTTTCCAGCTAGGAAGCGCCGCAGACGCGGGGACACGTTGGCCCTATCTCTTGTCTGAACTTGGCAGGAGATCGATTTCCCTCCCGAGGCCGAGCGTTCCGATGACTGATGGCGAGACGGGGAGAGCGCCGGCCCACCCGCTTGCCGCCGCTCGCCGCCGCTCGCCGCTCGCCCATCAGTTTTAACGCCAAAGCACTGTTGACGGGATCCTAAGAAGTGCAGGCTCAGAAGTGATGAGGCAGCGGGACGGCAGGTGGAGGCCACGGAGCAGGCCCAAAGCACAAGCAGAAAATACAAGTGGCGCCGCGTGACCGGCAGAACACCTCGGCGCTACGTCGACTTGAGAACAAGTGCTGAAGCTTTTTTTTTTTTTCATCCGGTACAATTTTGCCGGTGTCGATAAATGTATCTTTGACGCTAATAGAAAAAAAGCCTGCCCGAGTCACAAAACACACAATTGTCACACGAGTAATAGCAACAAATGGAAAAGAATTCATTACTTCAATATCGGCCTCTCAAATGCTTTCAGCCGTAATAGAAAAATATCTGCCTCCATAAAAAAGCCCAAAACAATTAAATGAGACATCATGCTATTTTTTTTATGTGCTCATCCATTTCACGGAGAGAAGAATTTCAAGCTGACACTTTTGATGGCTGACAATTATCAGTGAAATCTCTCATGAGTTCAGATTGCGGAATCAAAGCAGCTTTTTTTTTTTTTTTTTTAAATCATCCTCCTTCTATTTGGTATTTCACCAATGTTCTCTTTGAGGAAAAGGCTCTTTAAATGCAATCTTCAGCAGGATTATTCTGCTCCATTTGACTCCTGACTGTTCCTTTGAGAATTGGGCATTTCTGCGCTCCAGAAAGAGGAAATATGGCGGTCATTTTGGCCAATGGCTGATAAAATCAGTCCAGGGAAGGCTTTCTGTTTAATTGACAAATGGATAAATGAGCCGTAGGTAGTATGGCTTAGGGTTGGAAATAAAACCCCGGCCGGCTCCATCTTTTCAACCGTCTGCTTTCCAAATAGCTTTTTTTTTTTTCCTCCCGACTGGGATGAAGCGACGGGCGAGTGATAAACGGTTCAATCTTCAGGAAGGGATCCAAACGGATCAATTGACACAAACCAAAATGCCCACAAGACGAGAAAATGCGGGCAGCTTCTACGTTTGCCGCAGCGCTGGTTTGGCTGGCCTGGGCCACCTCTGAGCCACGTTCTCCAAGTCAGCTATGGATTGGCGCTGGTTTCTGCTCCGACAGGTGTCAAGGGCGCATTTCTGCCTTGCTGCTGGCTTTGGGTGGGGGACCCTTCAAATACTTTTGCAACGGCGGCAGAGCCGTGGCAGCCATTGTTCACGCCCCGCCGTTGGCCCCCAGGCCAACGGCGGGGCGCATTAGAACAAGTCCATCAAGCAAATGAGGGCTGTTACAAAGAAACGCTTTAAAATGGATTGCCTTCTCCTCTAATAATCCAATTCATTTGCAATAGCCAGCGCTTGCACGAACATGGAATACATCATCTGCCCGTAATGGAACACCCATTTCGACCATTTGGACCATAAAGATGAAAAGAGATGCCAGCAGGGTTAGCGTGACTCCCGACACTGAGTCGAGACAATTTGAGAGCTTTCACAATAGTTGAAGAGCATGTTGTTGTTTTTCTTGGCTTTTTTTGGGCTTTTTTTTTTTTTTTCGACAGTGAGGTCCAAGCCTCAAGCGCACTACAAGACGCCGCTCTCTTAGTGTTCCCTGCTAGTCCTGTTTGAAAAGCAGGCTCTGACAGTTGGCGAGGGGGGGGGGGGAAGAGGAAAATCAGGCCGAGGACACTTTGTAATGTCTTTCTTTGTAGCTGCAGCCACTATTCCGCCCGCTAACAACAAAGTCTGCAAGTGTAGCCGCAGATAAGGCCGTGCCGCAGTAGGAGTTGGCCGACGGACCACCGGGCGTCGGGATGGTCCGAACAGGGAGGAGGAGGGGGCGGGCGGGCGGGCGTGGAAAGGCCAACAAAGGCCTGAAATAACTAACCAACGCAGATTTCTTTTTTTTTCCGTGGCTACAGTAGTCTCGTAAATTCTATGTACAAGCATTGGTGGAAAGGCTGCAAAGCCAGGGATCTTTTGTTGACGAAATACATGGAAAGCGCCCACTGACACTTTCATTTGGGGCATGACGTGATGACATCCTCGTGATGACATTCCCCTGGGAAAAAGATAAATGTCCAGACACCAGCCAGATGCCGTGACGGAAAGCATCCGTGGATGAAATCCCCCACCTTCTGACACCAAAATGCAGCAGAAATCATCTCTTGTCAAAGTTCCGATGGCACAACATTTCCATTCCAATGAGCGACCCCGATGAAACATGCCGCAAAACACATTTCACAGTCAAAATGAATACCTTTGAAAGGCCCGCCGACAGAAAACGTCAATAAAACCCGACCAAAAAATGGATGCAATCGCAACATTGGGAGGCTTTGAGGAGCATTTGCATGGAGTCAACACTTTTGCCCTAAATGGCGGCGGATGGCGGACACGCCGAGAGGCTTTCATTAAGGGATTGAGAGGTAACCTGGGATGGCGGGGGATGGCGAGAGATGGCGAGGGATGGCGGGTGAACAGCTCGCCCAAGTACTGGCAGGGGAGATGAATGTCCAAGCACTCGCTGCTAGACTTCTTAAATGAATTGCTTGGCAAGCAGAGCCAAGCAGAAGGACTTTTAGCGTCTTTATGAATAATTGCCAATCAATCAGGCATCAGGCCGTGTTGGCCTCGGCCCCAGTCGGCGTCGCCGTCTTCGTCTTCTCACTTGCCACGACAAGAAATCACGTCGCGTCGGGGAAAAGAACATTGCAATAATTACAAAGGGGTCAAGCCTGACTTGGGCCTTTGCAAACGGACAATGGCGCTTCCGGACCCGCGTGCGTTCGGTCAAAATCACTTTTTCGCATTTGATTCAAAGTCATTGAGACTTACTGTACGTCGCCTCCATGAGCGATGGATTCCCGTTAATTGGGAGCGCGGGGGCTTTGTTAGATTTGTGTCTGGCGTCATACCTGCCTGCGGGCCAGACAAACTGCCCGGACGAGGACGGCCAAGACGCACGCGGGAGACGGCAAACGGCGCCGACGGTTCAAAGTTGAGCGGGCCCGACCGTACGTGGCTTGGACCGTGTTTAATCAGGTGTCAATCTCGGCGTGTGCTCATTATTTGCCGTGGGCTTTGAAGACCAAGGGAGACACAAAGAAAAGAAGAAAAAAAAAGACATTTTCTCTACTAATGAATCCTTCCCAGTCTCGCGGAGCGGCCTTTTCAATACGCCTGGAGCGGCTTCTATTTCATATACTATGTTATATCGCGGGAGAGCTTTTTCCCTCCCCCCCCCGGTTTTGGCGGTCCCTCGACGTCTTCCACACCTGATCACCGTTTCCTTAACCCGAATTTCCGAAGCCGGCACGCCAGACGGATGATTCCGAAGGGCCCACGCGAGTCAACGTAGGAGAGGGCCATCGGAGGGAGGGCTCTTCCACGGGTGCGCCCGACGCAAGATATTGCCGGCGCTCGGACAATGGAGCCGCTCACGCTCGCCAAAGCGTGGTTTCCCGTGAAAAGGAGCTTTCGGCCACGGCGCCCTTTGCCGCATTTTGGGGGTCGGGGAAATGAAAGGCGTGTCAAAGAAAAATGGATCCATCACCTGGAGAAGAACAAGCCGCCATGACATCCTACCTCCAAAATATACCACAGTAATTCATAGCATGAATGATACCACGATGACCCATTTTCCATTTGATGGCTCTGCTGTTAGCTGATATGACAGTGTCCACTGGGCACAAAAAAATCCTTTCAAAGCAATCGTCAGCCGCCAGACAAGAGTGGCCAGTATGACGTTTGTCTCACACAACACCACTCTCTTGACGCTCTACTGTATTCCAGGCGACTACAGGCGCATACAAATGCACGCACGCACGCACGCACGCACGCACGCACGCAGCAACTTGACACAGCACGTTGTTTTGGCAAGGTCAAGTCCCAGGTGTAGAAAGCTCTCATCTTGGTCTGCCGGCACGGCACAATTATACAAAGGGCGTCTTGTCTGCAGGTGAGGCTACGTGCCTCAATGGGGATTGCATCGGAAGCAAAAGCAAGCTCGGTTTTTTGGCAGACTTTTCTAGCCACTAGCCTTTCTCTCCACAGATGGAAGAGCCGCTGGCGTGGAATAAGGTGCCAAAGCGTGGTCGGAGGTCCACGGGAAGCACGTGGCCGCAACGCGTCGGAGACGTGTGTTTTTTGCACGTGAAAACAAACGCTCCGATATAAATAGAGTCGAATGAATGTTTCTTCTTTGGGATGACAGATGCGACTGAGGAGGGGGGGGGGTCCGCTTTTCACCTTCACCTTTTCGAGTCCACGTAAACATGTTCATCCAAGCCCAACGTCATTTATTTGCCAATGTCTAAATGGGGAATTTTGTTCGTCGAATATAAAAAGCTTTGAAAAATGTCCAGAATGGATGTGGCTGCGCCTGGTGGCTTCCCCCTTAAATATGGTGTGTTGCGAAAGTGCCACCGTCCGTGGCGGCGCCAAAGGAAAGAAGCGCCATCTGGACCGTGCTTCCGTTAGCCATGGCCGTGACTCTTTTGAAATCAGGTCATTTTCAAATCCAGTATCGGCAGGGCCGATCTGCTCAAATGGAAGAGCGGAATTTGAAAAGCCGGTTAAACCGGGGGGGTCATTTTGCTCTTTTTCAACTTTGTGAGTTGAAGAAAAATGACTTTAATTGCTGTTTCACCCCCCTCCTTCAATGGACTGGAATTTCAACAATGTCCAAAAAGATTGACGTTAGGGTTGGGCATCAAGCTAAATCTTGCAATTTGACGCTCCCTCTGTTATAAAGGGCCTGGTTTCTAGCGTGACTGGCGGAATCACTAGCCAGCAACTAACCCACCCACCGGCTTCTTCCAAAATTGTCCAATTTGGCCATGTCGGAGCAGCAGTTGACTTCAGATGCCCGCGCTTATAAATTGATGGACGTCCAGGGGATTCCTCTCCCGGACCACATCGCCAAGGACTTTGAGGATGTGGCGGCTTTTCTCCCGGATCCCAAAGATGTCCTCATCTCTTCCTACCCCAAGTCAGGTTTGGGAAAGTTCCTCTTTCCAAAGCAATTGACGGGTGTCGTTTTGACTGCATTTTAGTCGGGACCAGACGTGGAAAGTCACTCTAGTCTTTGGTCCAAAAAGATGATGTACTAATGAAGGTGAACGAACGGCCATGACGCCACATTCGCTCCAAGGTGACTTTTGCCTGTCGAAAGGTACCACGTGGACCGTGGAGGTGGTGGACCAGCTCTTTCACAACGGAGACGCCCAGCTCTGCAAACGGGCCCCCATCACCACCCGATGCGCTTTCCTGGAGGCTTCCACTCGCATTCGGGAGGAAAAAGGTGAGCGGACGCCAGACGGTTGTTGCCATTGGGGTGGAAATTTCAGGGCAGTGGGAGCCCGGGCCCACGCTAAATGTGTCTTTCCTGTCAATGGTCAGGTCTGGATCTCCTGAAACGAATGGATCCCCCGCGCCTGATTAAGACCCATCTGCCGCTTCAGTTGGTCCCACAGGGTTTTTTCCAGAACAAGTGCAAAGTAAGTAGAGGTGGGACGGCCGGGCCAGGCCGGGCCAGGCCAGGCCGGGCCAGCCACGGGATGAGGCTGCCACGTCTCCGTTTCCAGTTGATCTACGTGGCGCGCAATCCCAAGGACACGGTGGTGAGCAACTTCCACTTTGAGCAAATCAACATGACAACTCCCGACACTGGAAACTGGGATGCCTTCCTGGACTACTTCCTGAACGGAGAATGTAGGTACTCCCCAAAGCCTCCCCAAAAGCACGGAGCAGTACTTTCTGATTGGGGAAAGTCAATGATTACAAGCCTCCCTAAAAAAAAACGGCGTGCGTGTTCCTCCCGTCTTTGCTGCCCTCTCCAGTGGAATGGGGCTACTGGTACGATCACGTCAAAGGTTACTGGGAGGGCCGAGAAAAATGGAACATCTTCTACCTGTTCTACGAAGACATGAAAGAGGTATTGACGCACTTTGCTCAAACGGAATGGTTATTAGCGGTTGGAATTGTTTTTGGTGTTTTTTTTTAATTTTTTTATTCTGGCCCCGCCCCCAGGACCCCCGGCGTGAAGTGGTGCGACTCATGAAGTACCTGGACCTGTCCCTCACCGACGAGGCCATCGACCGCGTGGTGGAGCAGACCAGCTTCAAAGAGATGAGGGAGAACCCCATGGCCAACTACAGCGTCTTTCCAAAGACCATCTACGATACGTCCAACTACAGATTCATGAGAAAAGGTGCCGTCCCCTTTGATTTCTCTTCTTAGGCGTGGGCTTAGCTTTGAAAGGGGGCCGACGTCCACACAAGGTGTCCCCCAAATCAACACAAGGTGAGGTCAAGAGCGCAAAGTCACCCAAAATCAATCGAGAGTGACCCCAGAAATGCTCCCACAATCAATGGCGAGTCAGCCCCATTTGACAGGAATTGGCTTTTTACCGAGCACGCGGTTGCTGCAGAATTTTCCCCCAGTGTACTTTGGTCCGGTCTTAAAGTTTGTCCCGTGGCGGAGCCGCGTCTGAGCGTTTTTTGTCTTCCGCCCCAGGAATGGTCGGGGATTGGCAAAACCATTTTACGGGCGAGCAGGCGGCGACCTTCGACCTGGAGTGCCAGAAAAGAATGGGGCCGCTCAGCATACCTTTCAGGGACCTCCTCTAACCGGCCGGGCCGCATTCCCCCGGCTCGGCCTCCACCTTGGTCTTGGCTTTTTGCGACTTCGAAGGGGAGCTTCCCCCAAGATTAAATCTCACGTCAAAGCTGAAAAAGTGTCTTGTTTGGTGCGTTCACTGGCCCTCCGGCTCAAACTCATTTGAACACGGTCCGATATGTCATTCTTTCAGCGCAGTACACAGTTTGCAACGTGACGGGCCTGGCACTCAACCAGACAAAAGTCAAAAGAGATGTTTGCATTCTTTTCAAACTTGATGAAAATGAGAAGGAAAGGATGGTGATGATGTTGAGGCGTAAATAAAGGGGGGGGGGGGCTGGTAATTGGCTTGATGGCTATTCCGCCAACAGATGTACAGGTCAGCACTCCACTTTGTCTTAAAAAGTGCGTGCGGGCGCCCGACTGGCGCTCCGTTGACTGTGAAATATATTCCGCCGCTAGATTATCATTTTAATTAATCTTGCTTACTTGCTCGTGTAATTTAAACATTTGCCGGGTGAGCTCCGGGGAGAGACGGGGGCGGCGGTGGCGGCGGTGGCGGCGGCGGTGGCGGAGGAGGCAACGGATTTCAGGACGCCGCCAGGTGCCAAATCATGTCACCTTGGCACACCTGCCCGAAAAGCACGCTTTGCTTTATCAAACCAATCGACGAGACAAATAACATTTCATCGGGTGACAATGTCGGCTGCTCTTTCGTCTGTTATACGCATACACGAAGCGGATATCTCTCTACCAAAGGCAGATTTGACCCCAAAAGTCTTTTTCCCCCACACTCCATGCATTGAGCTAAGGCTATCCTGCCGCTGCCGCCGACAGGACGAATGAGCCGAAGCGCCGCATCCTTCGTAACCTAACGAGGACAAGTGATTCACTTACAAACGCCACGCGGGAAGCCGGGGACCAAACGAAGCCTCGATACGGGCGCACGGCGGCGGCGGCGGACGTGCTAACCGTCGAACTGCACCGTCGCTCTTTACGATCGTCCGATGGTAAATTTAACTGAGCATTGTCCAATGTTAATGTGTCCATTTTTCTTCGCGAAGGGATGTTTCAGCCAATGGTGCCGGCCTTTGCTCAGGTTATTAACTTTTACAAACGGGTGGATTTTGAGGCGGGAGGAATTCATTAAAGCCCCTGCTTGAATTTTCAAGTCTTGTAGTATCTCTCAAGAGCGCATTTGGTTTCGCTCAACCTTTGCGGTCCTCTCCATCAATGTGTGCGCGCGTGCACGTGGCTAAGATAAAATAGCCTTAAAAGCTGAATCAACAAGAAGTGGGGCGGCCCTTGTCGATAAATAGCAGTGCGGAAGCAACCTTGGCTAGCCACAGCCACTTATTAGTGGACAAAGCCGGCCGGCCGGCTTTGGGCGGGCGTCCGGGCAAGGCCCGCTATGCCTTTTTTAGCAGCTTGATTGTGATTTCTTCTCCTGGTTTGCCACGCAAAAACAACATTTGACGTTTTGGACTTTTCACGTGGACGCCTTTGATTGGAATCCAAGTAAGAAAAGAATGTGGCTTTGGGCCATGTTATTTGTAATCACACACACACACACGTGTGAAAGGACAAATGGAAGTGAAAGGAGCACGCCGCCACGGCTCGACCTTTGAACCCGGACCAACCGCCACCTCCAATGAAGGTCTCGGCCGGCCGCTGGAAGCCGCGGCAAAACATCCCAAAAATGAAAATTGTCATTTGCTAGAAGTCAAGTACATTTTGTGGTCTGGTAAATGAGGGTACGCGGGTTTGTAAACTCGCCGTCCGTTTTTTTTCCTTCCTTGGGCCGCTTTCCCATGGCCATGAAATCAAGCAAGCAAGGAAGCAAGCTAGCAAGAGCTGTCCCAGTTTTGTGCTCAAGCCCACTCGGATCACAGAGGAACCCGCTGATTTGTTGCGCATCCATCCAAGTTCGATTACTGTGTTTAAATCCAAGCAAATGACAGCACGGGAAAAAACAACAACATGGAATTCCTTTGGTAATAACCCAGTAAGACTTGACCAACTTGACTCATGTGGGGTGACTTCCAAAGTTGTGCTGTTCAAAGGACTAAAATACTTTGTGGTCCACGAGTGGCTTTTGCATTTCAACCGCAGGTTCTCACGCAAGTCGGGGCAAAATAGTAGCACTTGGCCACAGAGCAATAGACGGAAAGGCAATCTGAGCACACTTTGAGCCCAACCCGCCGCTATTTCAATACTACTATATCCATACTCGCGGAAATATCGGATTGAAAACCTCAACACGGTCGGGTTTTAATGGGCGACAGAATGACAAAAAAAGGCATGAAAAAAACAGGGCGAAGAAAAGATGTTAGCATGGCAGTTGTCTTCCTTTTTGAATGATTTGTGATGGCACGCTAGAATTGCTCTCTAAGCTATAGTTTTAAAATGGGCCTTTCATTCCCAAAGTATGGCTGTTTTTGCGGTCAAAGCTAGTTTTAACGATGTTTGCCAACATGGTTGAACATAATGACAGAGTCACCACCACCACCACCCACCCACTGTGCCAAATTCCGAAAGGTTTTCATTTGGGATTTTGTTTTTAGGAAGTATGTGTGGGTCATTATTGCTTGGATGCATTGCGATTGGCGACAGGGTCAATGAGTTTGCAAACGCAACATTTTCAAAGATTTACAAATATTCCATTAAGAGTAAGCAATACATTCATTTTCAAGGTTATTATCTTCAACTTTGATGAAAAAGATGGCAATAATCCAACTTGGCTGAAATTGCCTTGTTTTGACTGTATCAGCCGTCTGTCTGTGTGTGCTCTTCTCATTCCAAACACACACACACGCACACACGCACACGTCTTTTTTGGACACCACCACAACAACGTGTAAGCCTCCAGCAATATCACTTGTAAAGAAGTCCAATTTAAGCGGCCAAAACAAGCCTCGGCGGCTGGCATAGAAAACACGGACCTTTTACGTCCGTCTTATCAGCGCGAGTCCTAGTAAATATTTGGCTTGGCGCCGGCGAGCGCCACGGCGGCGCCGATTCGGGGGCCCGAAGGTGCGTCTTTGCTTTGCGTCCACAGTCTGCCATCCAAGAAGATGCTATCTGCCATCGGCCGACCCGCGCTGAAACCCCCGAGAGCAGCCGATAAGCGTTGCATATTTATGGATTTTTTTCTCTCTCTCTCTCTCTCTCCCGGCCACGCTATCTCCGCGCCATCTTTCCCAGGACAATCCAAAGATGAGTTTGCTCTGGTTTGGCTGTGGTTGGGCACCGTTCCAAATCCCATCAACGCGCTAATTTCTTTGACTGAAATGTTGTTTCATTTGAAAAGAAAGTGGACCTGTCCAGCGGCAACACCTGACCAATGTGTCATTGTCGTTGTTATTGTTGTTGTTTCTTAAAGGCGTGTTGGCTGGCTGGCTGGCAGATATGCAGAAAAAAGGCGCTCTGCAGATGAAGGTCCATTTTAAAAGGTTTCCATTAGCCGAAAGGTCAGCGCTTTCAGGTGGAGAGCGGCACTCCGCCCAAGACGCCCCAAACACACGCCACGCGCCACCCTTATTTTCTTTGCGCGTCATGGTGGCGGCCGCTTCTGACTTAGAAATAGCCACGGAATGCCGGCTTGTTGGCCCACGTTTCACATTGTGTCAACTTAGTATGTGCGTGCACTGCTTCTTACACTACTCTTCGCAGTGGATAGGGGGTGCACTGTGGACGTGAATTGTGTGGAAAGCGAGAGCGAGCGAGCGAGCGAGAGTGAGAGTGAGAGAGAGACTGTGTGTGTGTGTGTGTCAGTAATGTATTCCTGTCTGTGGTCACATGGGGCAGAGCAGTCAGTGTGTTTAAAACAGCCTGAGCTGGCTGGCTCACTCCAAGCAAGGCAAGACGCAGAGATAGATGCGCACGTCCTTTCTCTTTTCCACGCCAGCGTATACACACGGACACGGACGGACAGACGGACGGACGCACACACGCTGGCGGCAACTTTCCTCCATCTATCGGACTGACACGGTACACGCCCCTTGCCACACTGGAGGAAGAGGAAGAGGATAAGGAGTGACAGACAGATCAGGAAAAGCAGGCAATAAAGAGCAGCTTTCCAGTGAGTACAACATTGATTTTTTTTGGGGGGGGGGCTTATTTTTTTTACTCTTTGGATTTTCATCTGCTACGTGTACTCGTCGCCGTGCTTTGTGGTCGTCCGAGACTTGCCCCGATGGGAACGAATGGGAAAGAAAGGAGAGACGGAGATGGGATGCCGGCAATGCCGACTCGTCGGCCGGCGCAGCCCCGGGAAACGTCTCCATCAATGCGTCCCTCCGCCCGCGGGGGCCGACGCTCTTAATTAGCAGCGTGCGCTTGGAATGAATGGAATGTCGTTGCATTCAGTCCGACGGACCCAACCCGACTGACACCGACTGCGTGTGTACGTGCGCCTGTCTTGTCAGCTGACCGGGAGCTTGATGGATTGGCCACCGTTGAAATTCTCAGATGGGGGACACGGACGCCGATCCGCCCGCCGTCGAGCCCCCCCGAGAGCTCCGCGTGGCTCATCTTCCCCGAGCCAAATTCGTCCGCCTCATTGATACCAGCTTCGTTTACTTGCCGTTGTCCGTTTTGAGGAAAGGCCATCCGCCAATTCCGCACTTTTGCAGAAAGCCGCACATCCAAGAGTTGTGAAGAAGACAGGAGTTTGTAGAAGAAGCCCGAAAGAGAGAGAGAGAGAGAGAGAGAGAGAGAGAAAGTGGAAAGGCTGTTGGTAGGGGGGGGGGTGCAAAGAATAAGCTGACACTAGCTAGGACAATTAGCCCAGGGAGCGCGTCCTGTGGTGCTATTGGGAGAGGGGCTTTGGGCAGGGGGTCACGGGATGCCGTGACCCCTGCGCCGGACAGCTAGGCCGGGGAGCCATTATCACGGCCTGATGGATTAGCGCCCTCCCAGCAGAGAGAGCGGCGCGTTTTGGCTAGCCCAAATGACATTTTTGGGGTGGGCCAGGGCCCGCCATTTATTTCTTTGACCGACAATTGGGACGGGAACTGAAATCCTTTCCATCTTTGCCCTCCACTTTTCTTTATCGTGTCACCATCCCCTTTGGCTGCTTTCTTCTGGTGGCTCCCATCGTTTCCCCAAGCCTGGCTGGCCACCTTCCTCTTCCTCCTGCTCCTCCTCCTCCTCCCACTCCTCCCACTCCCACTCCCGCTCCTCCTCCTCCTCCTCCTCCTCCTCCTCCCGTGTCTCCGCCTCCTCTTCTCCAGGCTGGGAGTTTAGCGCGGTGTTTAGCCCAGCTCACGGCTGATCAAAGCGAGACGTGTCAGACTGGGCTTAACCCGGGCGCTCCTAATGGAGCAGCGTTTTCATGCCTTGTTGGTGGTGGGCGGGCTCCCATCACTTTCTTTTTTTCCCCCCCGCAGAGTCTCTTTGTCGGAATTGTTATTTTTGGACATTTTTTTTTATTCCATTCAAATGTCTGAAATGGTTCAAGGATGAAACAGCCAGATTCCTTTTTTTAAAAATCGGGAACGTGAGCCGGAGACGGAAAGGTGGCCCGTGAGAAACCTTTTCCGAAGGTCCGTGCGTGCGTGGATAGACGTCCTCTGGCGTATGTGGAAAACGGAGGCCCGAGTACATGAATGGCAGGCGTTCTGAGGCTGCCGCAATAGGCGCCGACTACCAATGGGAAGCTGCTGTATCGCTGACATTTTGTCCACGGCGAGCCAGCGAAAATGTCATAAAAAAAGAGACACTATCACGAGCTATAACATCTATCCATTTTCCGCACCCGACGAGTCTCGGGGGCTTTCCGGGAGGAAATGCCGGCAAATAAACAAAGTCGGCGTCATCCGTCCACGGTCTCGACTAACGAGGAATAAAATGGCGGCGAGGCGCCTCGAAAAGATCCGTGCCGTGAACGTGGCATTTTTGTGGGGAGCAAAACTCCAAGCGGCGGCAAACACGGACGCCCACGCCACGCCATTGGCGCTTGGCTTTTAACTAAATACACCGTAGGGCTTGAAAACATGACAAGATTTTACTGTGAATTGGCCCCAATTAAGGCGCTTGACAGGAGCAACGCGCTGCCGCCGCTTCCTTCCTTCGCCCTGAGCCGCTACAAAGGGTCGACGCTAAGTCTCATTATGGTAGGCGTCGGAGGCAGGAGTGTCGAAAGGAAAAAAGAAAGAAAAAATAGAAATCCAAGGACGTTGCCATCTACACCAAATTGTTTGGGAAAGGAAAACCGAGCCCAAAAGACATTTTCAAAGATCCTTTTCAAAGAGAAAAAAAAAAAACGATTTCTTTGTCACTGATGATTGGCAAAGTCCAATGGGATTTCAAATTCCAGCGTCAAATGCGCAGATCAAGAAGTCGTCCTTAAAAAAATGTCCTAAAGATGAAGTCAGTTCAAAAGCAGCATTTTGTTGAGCTAACTTAACTGTCCTGATGGCAATCCTCTCAGCGTGAACGCAATTATAGTGGCACACTTGAACCGGAATGGACGGGGCAGCTCTTTCTTTTTTTTTTTGTAACCCACTCTGAAGGTTTATTAGCAACGTCTCCTTTGATGCTTACTTTGCACGCTTGATTATGGCTGA
This sequence comes from Stigmatopora nigra, assembly GCF_051989575.1. NCBI lineage: Eukaryota > Metazoa > Chordata > Actinopteri > Syngnathiformes > Syngnathidae > Stigmatopora > Stigmatopora nigra. Next base: position 110,111 of record NC_135524.1, read on the forward strand.
AAAGGGAGGGAGTGGTTGGCCCATGACAGGAAGTGCCTCTAATGATATTAACAACATCCTTTACATTGTGCTCGCTGTTTGTAAGGCTCGCTGATGGGGGGGGGGGGTTATGGTCCCAGAGTTAGGGAAAATGTCATTTGCTAGGCAACACAACAACCCACGCACGACATGATCCAGCCCCATTCCACTGGCGCGCTTGACGTGCGCGGGCTCGGTTTCTACGAGGAGAGGACGAGCGGCGTTCTGGTTTCTCTCCGTCCATCGACGAGCCAAGATCCCATGGATTATTCCAAAGGTGCTCTTTGGGCCCGGTCGCCCGCCGTGGCATTCAAACCGGCTTTTCATCAGCGTCTGCCGACAGCCACGTTAGGTGGCGGCGTGTTGAATGCTAAGCAGGACAAATGTGCGCCGCCGCCACCGCCATCAATAAAGCCCCATCATTCAAGCCCCATCATTCAAGGCTAGCATCCGTCCCATCTCCCAAAATATATCATTTGACAAGGTGGCCAGGCCTAAATAGGATTTGTTGAATTTGAAAAATGTATTTTGCCATGAACATTTGGACACCACGCTCTTCCTTTTTGTCCAACTGGCTGCCTTGTTAAGATTTGACTTTGTCAGCTGCCAAAGCCAAATGGAAAATGAAGAGAGTGCGTGTGAAAAGCCACCAAATTCCATGAAATTCCTTGGCTGGCGCCATCTGTTCTTCTCATTGCAGATATGCATTTGAATTGTTTCCTCGCCACCAGCCAGCCTATTTTTTGCCACCTTCCGTTCCCCGCGGTTGCGTTTCTCCAGCGCCCGTGTCGTTTCCATCAAAGCGGAATGGCTTTGACGTGACGGCGGCCTTTCAAACGCCTCAAAATAGAGCGCCGCCCGTCGGCGGGGCGGGCCAGCCCGGCCGGTCCGACGGAATCCGCCAAAATAGTTCATCTTATTTGGAATTTGGGGCGAAAAGAAATGAAAGCGTCCCGCCAGAGCTCCTTTGCCTTCATTCTATTTGTGGGAGGCGCATTTCAAATCCAATCGGGCCGTCAGGCGGGTGCCCAGAAGCGCCACCACGGCAGGGCGGCAGGGCGGCAGGGCGGCAGGCACGGCACCAGCCATCCACAAAGCAAAGCATCCCTCCAGATGTAACATTTACAGCACCATCTGTCCCGTGATTGCTCTCTGCGGCGGTGCAAAAGCTGGCCTTTTCTTGATTTGTTTGCCAAATAAATGTTATTTGACTCGTTACGCGGGTACGGCCGGCGTGAATTCCCAGAGGTGGCCAGGCACGCCTGTTTCTTTCCACTAACGGACGGACGGAACGACGTGCGCGTGGCCGTGCTCCTGGCATGCTATGCTAGCATGCGATCAATGGATTAGGTTTCAGGAACAGGGAGCCAATTTCCTGACACGCATTCAGCTTTCCCCAGCCCGTGACAAATTTATGTATTATTGTTCATGGATTTTTTACGGCCTCGCACACTGACTGGCGCTTCTGTGCGACTTGGACAAATATTGAACGGGTTCCAGAGATTTGTGTTTGTTGGAGGCCAGACAAGAAAGATGAGAGGAATGTAATCATGTTGCTGTTTGCCCTTCTTTTGGCCCGACTTTCATTCAAGGACTTTTCAAACTTTTCCCATTTCGCGCACAAGACGACAACCATTTTGTTATCATTTTTTTTTTTTTCAGGCGGAAAAGTCGTTCGATGAGTAAATGCCATCGAGCAAAATGGTAGGAATTTGCAATGCATTGATTATATGTCGTCTTGAAGGAAGGCTTTTTTTTTCTTCTTTCTCTTCTTTAAGCAAAGTCATGTATTGCGATTTGGATGCGTGTCGTTGGCTGCGCATTCCAAAAAAAGATGCACGCTGGGGTAATTGAAGACCGGGGTGTGAACGGTCGGCTATTTGCGGCCGACGTGGACGCACGGGCAAAGTGGCTCGGATGCCGACGTCAATGGCTCCGTTTCCTCAAACATGGCGCTGTACAAAATGATGAATGTCATTGGAGGGCTTTACCAACTCAACTCGTCTTGTTTCACGGGGCTCTTCATAGGAGTTGAAGAAATGGCATTTTTCATCCAACCAGGAGGAGGAGGACGAGGAGGATGAGTGGCAGCAAGCAAACGCGGACAAACCGTTTCAAGCAAAGTGCATATGGGAGCCATTAAATGCAGTTTTCTCCATTAGCGCACGGGATTTACTTGAACATATCGGAGCTGGGAATTTCCACCTTTGGCTGAAATTTGAGCCGGCTCCTTAACCAGCTCACTCATCTTATAACAATCACAAAATGGAGCTCTTTATGCAATAAAAAGGGTCGGGGGGGGAAAAAGCGCCGTGACTTTAAGGCCGCCTGGCTGGGACCAAACGCCACACACGTCCGACAAAGCGGTTTCTTCATGTCTGGCCAATAGACAGAGCGGTCCAGAAAGACACCAACAGAAAAGTTTGGCAAAACTTTGAGATTTGTGTGCTGGTAAAACCAGGATTCTCCGTCCGCTGGGCTTGAGTGGCGGGCGTTGGCCTCAATTTGCACTCCATTCTCCAAGGCTCTTCATTAAAATAATCCCCCCTTTTTTTGTTGAAGCGGCAGCAACGTTAAATCCAAAGTAAATGAACACGCACGGCCTTGTCTAAGAACGCCACCGCCACCGACGACTGAGACTTCGTGAGAGACTTTATTTCATTTCTAATTGCTTGGGAGTCCAATTTATGAGAAGGACTACATTTGACAGGGCCTGCATGCACAGATGAATATTAGAAAGAGGCCAATGAGCTCTGCTAAAAGATGACGTTTTTTTTTTTTTTTTAGCCACGGCGGCGGCGGTTGTGCCGAATCTCTCCCTCTCGCCAAACCTTCTCTTGCGGCTAATTGAGTCGAAAAGGAAAAATGGCAAAAACGTAGGGGGAGCTGAAAGTCGTGGGTTGAATTTAGATGGCAGCGCCGAGACGTCTCCTCTTGAAATATTGAAATATGTAACGTGGGCTCCAAATGAATTGGCCGGGACACGACGGAGCCTTTCATCGTGGCGATGGCCAGCATCTCCGTGTCGGCAGACTGGCCCCCTCATCTCCAGAGACAAAACAAGGCCCACGTGAGACGCGGAGAACATTCAATTATTTACATTAGCGCTGGGCCGACGGCTTGCCGGCAATCACGGCCAATCACGTCAGCCACTCGCCTTTTTTTCTTTTCCTTTTCTCCCTTCCCTTTGCAGAGCCGTACTCAGAAAGGGTTACAGTTGTGACCAGGAGGCCCAGGTTTTTTTTTTTTTTTTCAAAACCTTCTCGGCCAAAGTCATCCAGGTACATTAGGACGCTCATGGCGTTGATATTATCAATGTAATAGTCTTCATCATTGGCCACTTATTGGAGACACTATTGATGGACAAGCGTCTGGTGCCAGGAGGACACCAAAAAGGCTCCAATGAAGAAGAAGAAGAAGAAGAAGAAGAAGAAGAAGAAGAAGAAGGAGGAGCTTTTTGGGTCTGTGGCCAATCCTACGGCCAATGATGGGCAATTGACACTCATCTTTTCGTACTTTTGCGCCTTTATCTCCCGCCTGCTACTCGTTGGATGGCGTGCTTCATCCCAAAATAATTCTGCCTTTCCAGCCATACCTCACACACACACACACACACACACACACACACACACACACACACACACACACACACACACACACACACACACACACACACGCAGGTTACAATAGTTGTGACTGTCTAGAAAAGAATAAAGATTAGAACGGATTTTGCCACAAAACGTGGCTGAATGCCCAATGTGTAATTAGAAGCTCATCTACTTTAATCCGCTCTGTAAATGTAGGTCTTGGTTTTTGATTTTTTTTCTCTCTTTCCCCCGCCAAATGCTACGTTCACCACCCATCATTTGAGTCGGGCAAAGGAACGGCGTCAGGCTTTAAGCCGGGCGGGCGGGCGAGCGGGCACCCCGCGGTAGGAAGGCCCCCCCGGGATTGTTTTTTTGCTGATTTGCTTGTTTGTTTTGTGTCGGCACGTCCTTTTATTTATTTATTTATTTTCTGCTGTTGGCACGCGCGTATGACCTCTTTGTGTCTGGTCATTGGAGGATTGAAGAAGCGCTGAGCTGGAAAAATTCAACCGTGGATCTGAAGGATGTAAACAAGATGAATATGAATGTGCTCATGCTGGAATAACTAACATTCATCGCGAGGTGTCATGGAGATGGACTTTTTTTGTCGTCTAACGAACGGGTTGATGTTGAAAGCCCTGTGCTAATGGCGGAGGGGAAGGAGCACAAGTATTTCAACGCCGGCTTCGGAAATCAATAAAACGGAATCAAATCTCATTTGAAAATGAATAGCATCTTATTGCAATTTCAAATGGGAATAAGGTTCCCGAGTGCCATTCAAACATGGTTGTTATTCGATGGAAAAGTGCAGGGCAAAAGGGAAAATGCCAAATGGTAAACCAACGACTATAATCAAGGGTGTCACACTGGTCGGCCGCAATAACATCAACTCCATTTTTTTATTGGATTATAAGAACTGGATCAAAAGCCCAAAATATTCAGTTTTTAATAGTTCTAAAATAATGTTTATTTGAGCTTTTTTATAATATTTTTACATTTTACAACATAACTTTTGAACTACAGACCAAAAAAATGGATTTAAAAAATGAGTTAAAAGGGGAAAAATCATGAAATTGAATATACCTCTATACTCTTCACTATAATTTGATCCCAAAACAGAAACTCATGATTGACTTTCTCGGGCCGCACAAAATGAGGCGGCGGGCCACATTTGGCCCGCGGGCCGCCACTTTGACACCGGTGCTCTAAGCAAACAAACACACACATGTAGCGGCAGCGGCTTGTTGTAAAGTTTGGCAAGGCAAGGGAGGGGACCGCGTCCAGTCAGGTCAAAAAATATTTGCATGAGAAGAAAACAATGCAAGCGCCCCTCACCTGTTCATGTTACCTTTTGCTTTGGCGTCTTGGCTTTTTTGGCTCCTCCCTTTGTAGTCCTTTTTTACTCTCCACTCGATGGCCAAGTGAAGACAAGTTGGTGGCTTACAATCCATTTGGACACCCCCCCGGCCCCCTCCGAACCCTTCTGAAATGGCCCATTTTGAGGGATTTCCAGGATCCTGAAGATCTTTTGCTTGACTGCCAGCCACCGTCATGGAGGGACGCTCAGCTCAAACATTCATCGGGTCCGTGTCAGGCGCTGACCTACACGCATGCGCGCGCATCGTGCCTGCATTGGCGTGTCATTACCTGCTGGCGCGTCATTACCTGCTGGCGCGTCATTACCTGCAGGCGTCACTACCTGCAGGCGCTCGCGCTCGCGCTCGCGCTCGCGGTCCCAGACAGCGTGACCAACGTCGAGGATGCCCTGTTGGAGGCTCCGGACGGACGCCAAATGGAAAAAAAACAAAAAGACAATTGATTCATTTGGCAACTACCTATTATCATATTGTGTCTAACATGAGTGGCGACTTTTTGTTTTAGGATCAAATTCAAAGGAAGATTAGAGATGTAGATTCCATTTCCTTTGCATTTTTAGTTGAAAAATCATCCAAAGAAAAAGGTCCACAACTGTCAAATGTATGGCAACGGAATACATCCATTTTGCTCTTTCTAATGGCGAGTCCAAGATAAGTAGGAGCAAAAAAATAAAATACAATAAAATAAAATAAAACCCCCTCCATTTACGGTTGAACTGCCCAAGCTGTCAAAAATCACATCTGTTGGCCCGTTTGGGTGTTGCCTTCAGGTTCAGGTTCGCCTGTCTGTGTCACGTGGGTTTATTTCAGCAGTAAGAAGCTCAATGGCTGTGTGTGTGTGTGTGTGTGTGTGGGGGGGGGGGGTGTATGGACTGGACAGAAGAAATTTAACCTCACACACACAGCTGTCCAGTATAGGCCCTGACAGAGTGGACACAGATGTAGCAATATATCCAAATTCCTGGCGGTCCGATGCCATCCCTTCATAATGAGCGCTCAAGACTATAAGGTTACGTAGAGGGAAGTCCGCCACCGCCACCGCCACCGCCAGCGTCAGCGCCAGCGCCGCTCTACTTTCAACATGAATGCTCCCTTTTTTTTCTTCTTCTTCTTCCTGTACGGAATCCCTGTAACAGATGTTCCTCATTAGGTCTTGCCAAAATAATACTTTATTATTGTTTGCATTTTTTACCGGAAGATGAAAATGCTTGCCGGTGCGCTTGGAGCCGCTACAACCCACGCAAACTTGACACTGTCGCTTTGTCCTTGGCAAAAAACAACAACAACAACAACAACAACAACTTATTTGCTAAATATAACAGGACTGTCAGTCATCCCGCAGTAAGCCATTGCCACTGACGGCAATAGACGTCGGATCCGTCCGGGAGCCACGGGGATTGCCGCCAATATGTCCATTTGTCGATGGTTTCCCAAGATTTTGGTCAAACGGTCACTGCGATGGCAGGACTCCTCAGGATGTATCTGCAAAGCGTTCCAAAAAAAAAAAAACACCCTGACTTTACTTGCTTTAACTTGCATCAACTTTTGTGGGAACATTTTGCTGTACTGCCGACTGACTGTACTTGACACATCAGCGGTGGAAGCTTACATTCACCACTTCAAACAGACACCTTTTTGTTGCTTTTCGATTGACTGGCTTGATGTCGTCCTATTTAAAAATGGATGAGCCAAAGCTTTCACCTTTTGTGTTTATTTTGAGGGAGCCGCGTCTCATTTGAAAGCTTTGACTTGTAGATACACTCATCAGATCAAAAGTTGCATTTCAAAGGATATTTGCCTGCTGAAAATCTTACATTCAAGCAAAGAAGAAAAAAAAAAGGAATGCGCTGGAATATTTTGCATCTTGCCTTGCTCAAGTTGCTATCAAAGAAAGGAAAGCAAGACGCTCAACCAAAATCACTTTGGAGACAATCACGCGACTAGCTAAAAAGCATTATTCGCCAAAATCAAATAGTGTTAACCTACACCCCATGTTTAGGTATAGTACGCGTGTGTGTACATATTTTTGGAGAACAGGTTTCATACCTTAAATAGGGCCATAAAAAAAATCCCCCCCTAGCTTCAAATAATAGAGTTGCACAGTGATGCTCTTTTCCGGGCATCCACTACGTATCCTAAAACAAAATGCATCATCAGGCCTTACTGGAGCTCTTTCCATCATGGAGAGGAGCTATTTGCAATATCTTACTGCGTGCCATCCTATTTGTTTTTCCGTTGCCCATCTCTCCTGCTTTATTTGCCCTCTATATGTGTATAAGTATAGAGGGGAAGAGAGAGAGAGAGAGAGAGAGAGAGAGAGAGAGAGAGAGATGGTTGTTTACGCCCACGTCTTGACTGAAAAAGACTCATTGATTTCAAGCAGAGTCCTTCCCTCTAATACACACACACACACCAACACACAAACAGACTGTAAGCCTCTGTGCCACGGCCCCACCCTTGCAGGCTAACGGCTCTAATTGCAATCAATTAGGAAACTTCAGAAGGCTGAAATAAGAGCTGTGACAAGGGGCATCCGCTGAGCTGCCACACAAACACAAGTGCAAGTCGCGTGTGTGTGTGTGCGTGTGTGTTGGTCGGCGGGATGAGCTCATGCTAATAACGTGATGGACGTGGCCGCGACAGCTGAAAGTCACGTCGTTTTTCACGGCGGCTATCGATCGGTGACATAACCCCCCCCCCCCCCCCCCCGCCCTTCCATTTAGCTCTATGGCTGGCCCGATAGGAGAGGGTAGGCCGGCCACATTTAGGGGAGTGCTCTCGGGGTGGGCTCGACAGAAACGCCCAAAGGATGATCGCCGTGACGTCAAACCACGCGTCGGAGGGAGCCGTTCGGAAGGAAGTCCTCCTCCGGGAAGGATTTGGACTCGGCAACATTTGCCAAGCAAAGCTAGCAGTTGCCGGGTGACTTCCTCCGTTCGTTCGCTGCCGCCGCCGTTGGCTGAAAGACGTGACTTTATTAGTCTTAAAAGGGATTTGTTTGCTTGTTTACACAGTTGGTCACGGCCGTGTCGTTAGTCTTTACGGCCGTGTTTGGCGGAAGAGCTGAGATTTATTCTTTTTTTTCATTTTGATGGGAGACAGGCCTGTTTTAAAAGGCAGGCTTTAATAAAAGCACTTTGCTCATTCAAAACACTCTTTTCATTCTATGAAGATACGAAAAGGCCAATGCTGTCCATTTGCCCGGTGCAGTGAAAAAACACATGATGTATCGCGCGCGCCTCGCCATCACTTTCTTTTACGACAGCAAGAAATAAGCTTAAAGCTAGTAAAAAGCCAATCCTATTGCTTGTGCCTGCCGTACATTCTCAAAGTCTGCGGGAAAATGCACTGTGTGATTTTCCAGAGCAGATTTTCAGCTCGTGCTGTAATGGAGCCAGTAAAACATCCCCCCGACCTTTCTCCATTTCTCTACTTCACCTTGTTTGCATACGTTGAAGTGATTAGTTCCGAGACAACATCTCGCAGAGACGGATTCCCTCCGATAGTCTTTTGTCAAGATGCCAGGGATGAAGAGCTCCTTCCTCTTTTTCCTCTTCTTCCTCTTTTTCCTCTCCTTTGGGGAAGAGAACAAATAGGATGTTTATTTCAAAAACGCTCCCTCTTGCTAACCGTCTTTGGACGGTCACGTCAATTGTCTGATTTGACCAAAATCGTTAGCGTTTGACAGTTAATTAGACGGTCTTCTTTTTTTTCTTTTAAACGGTGTAACCCAGGCTTTGACTATTTTTAACGACATGTTTTCTAGTCTACGGTCTCATGTTTATCTGTCTTTGCCTCGGGGCTTACAAACCCTTTTATCTTGTCACCCTAATGCATGCGCACGTTTGTGTGTGCACGGTGTGTGTGTGTGTGTGTGACAGAAGCAAAGGAGTAAGCGAGCGAGTCTGGGAGATAGCAGGATAGGGAGATGGGAGGATCAATACGGAGACGTCAGGAGGTCTGCTTCTCCCAGAGAGAGTGGGAACAGGACACCCATCAGTGGGCGGAGGAGAAAGCAATCAGGGTGGGGGTGGGGGGGGGGGGGGAGGTTAGGCGGGGCGCTGGTTCTACGGCGGCTGGACGTAAATGAGAGCTTACTTGTGTACAGTGGGAGAGTATTAAGGAAGAAAGATGGTCGAGTAGCCATCCATCTGTGATTCCCTCCAGTCAGTCATTCATTCTCTCTTTCTCACTTGCCTTGCAGGTGTGTCTTCACCCGCCCCAGTTTGAATTTGGGCAGGACGCAGGTCGGCAGGTCGGCAGGTCGGCAGGCCGGAAGGCAGGAAGGCAGGAAGGCAGGCAGGCAGGGAGAAACCCCTAAGCTGCTCAGCGCCCAATCAGACAGAGACAAAGCACAAAAGTAAGTTGTGCACTACTGCTGTAAAATAGCGTAGCGAGTGAGCGAATGATTGCGGCACCATTGTAAACATGAAAGAAGTCAACTTCATTCCTCCAGATGGAAAAGCTTCAACTTGACACTCCTAATGAATATTTAAACCTTGATGACCTTCCTCTCCTCATGTCAGTAAATGATTCATCTTTCTCATCCCGCCGCATCTCTATTTTTATACCTTTTGTCTCTTGTCTCACTGTCTATCTTTTTTTTTTTTAATCTCAATTGCCGTCGTTCCTCATTTTCCACCTCTTTAATCAAGACCGAACGACCAAGGCTCGGCACATCTAATGGATGACTACGATGAATGTGGGGTGGGGGGGGGGGGGGGGGGTTGGCCTGCTTTTTTTTTTTTGTTAATTGTTAGTGCAGGACCATAGAATTGGGCATATGGTCCATTCATATTTGATTTGCCAAAAACGTGAAGAAACAACTCCAATAAATGTGTTTTCACAAGAGTTCTTTTAGCGGATTGAATCAAGGGAAGAATTCCTTTTCCACATCTTGATGGAATCCACATCACAGCAAAGTCAACTTGTCTCACAGGGGACAAACATTTGGAATGATTCACTTTGAGACTTGGGGCCAACAACGCAACAACGCTTGCACAATACGCAGAACGTCAGGTCACTTAGAGTCTCTCTAAGTACATGTGTGTGTGTGTGTGTGTGTGTGTGTGTGTGTGTGTGTGTGTGTGTGTGTGTGTGTGAGAGTTTGGGTTAGGGATGGAATGATTGGTAGATAGCAATCGGCTTTTGAGGCGGCCGTCTGTCCTTTTTAGTTCACGCTGTTCCTATTGTGAACCGATACGATTGGGCAACGTGCGGTGAGTCGCCGGGAAACGGCAAATTCATCTGGCATTTTGGCAGGCGGCGGACCGCCGGCACTGGCGATGGCGCTGGCGATGGCGCCGGCGATGGCGCCGGCGATGGCGCTCCTCCTTTTGTGGTGACGGCGCTCCGGTTTGGCGGAAGCGGGCGAGACGTGGCTTTTCTTTGATGGGGCGAGTGCATAGAAAGTTCCCTTTGACCTGCCCTACTGAAGAAAATACCTGTGTGCAAAAGGGGGTGATTGATTCCGTCTCCCGCGCCGCAACAGACACAAACGGCGCCTTTTCACACGCACGCACGCACGTCTTGGGACTGAGAAGGCTTTATTATGTCGGCCAGGCAGAGGAAATGCAGACGCAGCAAAGGACAGGCCACCCATTGATCCCAGTATAGACTTTCCTGGCCTGAATCGGCTCGGCTCGCTCTCTCTCGCTCTATCTTTTTCTCTCGCCTTCTCACAGATATCCCGCCACGCCGCCGTCCTTTGTAACCCGTGAACTTCCGCATCCCCGTTTTGTCGAGAGGCTCCACGTTCCGCCTCCCGGTTCTCTCCCTCCCGAGACGCCATTTCTGCTACAGTGCTAGCACTGTTACAGTCTGCCCAAAGAGTACTACTCCATTTTATTTGCAAGCCCCCCCCCTTGTCTCTGGAGGGATTTCCTCTATCTGGGAAGAAAAGGTGGCCCTTTAATCAACGTGTCCTTGAGCGGGGCGGGGCGCGGCAGGCCTGATAGCTGGGCCACGATTGGCTGAGTTCAACCCCGGGGGAAAAAGAAGCTCTCCGAGTACATGATTCGAGAAAGCAAATACACATACTGGATAGGCTTTATGTCGTCTCCATTAAAAGGCCCTTTTTGCGCACATATAAACCCTCTTTAAATGAACCCACTAAGTCAAATGTGTCATACTCGACTTGAGCGGCGTTTTGCCAGGACGCGGAAATGTCAATGATTGGAGTTGAAACGAGTGGAGGGAGGGAGGGAGGAGAAGGACGCTTGCTCTGGATCAAGGGAGCCGGCCGGGGACTTTACAAAGTGGATACCACGGCGGGCAAAACAATAGAAAGGAGATTCCATTGGGACGGGCCGGCTGATACAAAGGAAAGTGACAGGATGCTTGGTGCGTCGCCATTGGCCAGCCACTCTGGGCTCGGAGGAGAAAAGAAAAGGAAAGGAAAGGAGAGGAAAGGCGATGGACGAGGCCACGCTGGAGCTCCATCATCCCTGCGGCAATTTACAGTCCCCCCCCCTCAGCAGTGTCCTTCACCCCGACCGTTTTCTCACTGGCCTGCCTCACTTTTCACTCTCTGTCTCAAAAGTCTCCATGGCCAACCTTCCTTCCTTCCTTTTGTGGGCCAGCTCCTTTCCTTTTCCTTCCGTTAGAGGGGCTTTTATGCAAAGCATGTGGACCTCCCTAGCGCCGACACATGCTTGTGCCCGTCTCCCCACGTGTTTGTTTGCGGTGGGGGTCGACACGTCTGTTCTGGGATGCCTGGTCCGGCCGCCTCAACTTCTGACGCCATTCTTCAAAAGCCAGGCAAATTTTACAACGTCAGACCCCACTAGCATCTATTTAAGTGGAGAAGAAAAAGATGGACAACTGTTAAATGATCCTCGAGGACAATAGTGTGGCCATTTTTGTTCCAATGGAAATGAATTAAATATTGTCCGAGCTTGAATGATCTTGCCCATCAATACAAATGCTACTTTGACTGACACTCCTTTCTTTGTCTTGACTTGATGTTGAGAGCGACCGGTGTCGTGTTTCCCCCTCCAATTGTATCTTTACTCTATGGCTAGCATGCGACTTGGTTGATTTTTGCTCCCAAATCCAACAATGGGTGCCGATTTTCCTTCCTTCTCCATCCCAAATAAAGTGCAACATTGTCCATCACGCGGGCTCCTCCAAAGGTGGACGGTGACGGACGAAAAAGGCCAGCTAAATGCTCCAAATGCCTGGCCGACGTTGGAAACGTCTGCCGGGGCGCCGGCTTGTTAAAAGTGATGGACGCCTCCCGTCGAGAAAAGACGAAGGGACGCAAGCGTTCCAAATGGGATCGTGTGGCGCCGGTTGGCATCTGACTGGGAGGTCGGTGATTAAAAAGACATTACGACAAAGAAAACATCTGGTGGCACATCCCAATGGTGGCCACGCCGCGCTTTTTTAGCCCGGCGGAACATGCGCGCCCCATTCAAAGTGAGCCACAAAAGTCGATGAATGTAGATGAAATGAGACTTTTATAGCAAGCGTGCCGCTAACTGCACGCAGTCTCCTAGCAATTTGTTTTAATGTGCCAGTGTTTTTGCGCCCCGCTTCCAATAAGGAGCAACGCGGAGAGTCGGCGCAAAATACATTTGCTTCCCCACGTGGCGTCCTCTGAAAAAGCGTCACCGTCTTTTTTTCCCCTTTGTTTGTTTTCCTGCTTTCCAAAGTAAATGGGGTCTTGCCTCGTTAGTTCCAAAACGAGCTCGTTAATGTGTCAAATTCCAAAGGCACAAAGTGGGAGCTATTTCTCTGCGTTGCTAAATGCCAAAGGACGGCATCTGTGTTGTCAGCGGCGCGTCCATTTTCCAACAAGTCAAGCGAGATGGCGAGCCGTGGAGCTCTTTCCACTGCTTTGTGACGCACGGCTACAAATGGATTTTTATCAGGTGATAGAAGCTGGCCCGTCTCTTGTTTTTTTTTGGGCCAGGAGTCGTCCGTCTCCGTTTGGGATGATGGCCTGCTCCCTCCCCAATTCCATTTGAGGAAAAATCCACCAAGAAATGCCCATGGATTGCAAAGGCGGCCGGGTCCGGTGTAAATCCGGCGGCGCCTTGGCCTTTGGTCGGCGGGCGCTTGACTTGTTTGCTCATTAGTGGGACGTGGGGCTTTTCTTCCCATGCCCCGCTTGTGCCATGCCGTGTATGTGTGTGTGTGTGTGGCTCATGCGGTAGAGGGCTTAATCCTTACTCCTTGTTATTCCGTCCATCAGCGCATCCGCTGGGACTTTACGCCGTCCTCCTCATTCCGACGGGCACTTTTTTTTTTGACCTGCCGGCTTCTCCTTCATGTCTTCTTATTTGCTTCCAATGATGGATAAAGAAGGCTCACACGTCGTCTGACGTGAAAGCAAGTCTGGCTGTGAAATGCAATACCTGTCAATCAGGGATGGGCTTAAACGCGCTGAACGTGGCAAAGGATGCCATCCATTTTTCACCGCAAATTGAATCACTACTACTCTTTTTTTTTTCTTTCCGGATGTACTCATTTGTGTGGATTTACGCTGCTCCATTCTCATGCCCTTCCTTCACCGACGAAAGTCTCGAGTTCTTGCGTTCTGTTCTCGTGCCGACTCCTAAAAGTCTGTAGTGTGGCTCTAATCCCCGAAAGTCGTGTTCTCACACTGTCTTTGTTGGTCGAATGTGACTTCAGCCCTCCGTCTGACTCCAGAGCACGGGAGGCCTGGACCTCACGGACACACACACCCACGGGTTGAGTGGCCCACACTGCGATTTGGCTCGAAATGTTTGTAAACTCTGAACGTAGGCCTTGACGTAAGCCCCACGGATTCCCAGAAAAAGCGTGGATGCCGACGGGGATTCCTAAAATGAGAACATTTGAGAATTCCCACAATTGACCGGCAACGCAAAGCCCGGAGGGACAATGTGGGATGACGACTGGGTTCTGGTTAGAAACAACGGCGCCCTTTCTTGCCAACCCACAGAGTCCTGCTTTTCAAAAAGGAAACAAATACCGTACCACTGTATGACGACGTGGAATTTCTGTGAGAACCATCGTTGCCTTTCACCGATGGATGGACGGCATCTTTTGCCGCCGTCGAAGCGTGGTGGTGCTGGTGGCGGTGGCCAGAGGATGCATTGGAGTGCGTGTGGGGGGGCGCTTTGCAGCGGCCATGCCGTTTGAGGCGCGCGTATGGATGCGCATGTCGCCCCGGTGGCCGGCGGCCAATTCACATGAGTTGGACTGTACACAATGCTGACAGTGTTTGTAATATTTAGCAGCCGTTGGAGCGCCTGTTTATGGAGACGGTGCAATGAATCAAGCAAAAACACAAACAAACTAAAGTCCCTGTTTATCCGTCAGGAACGCTGCTCTTTTCCAAAGGAAATGCAGACAACTATTTCTAGGATATGGAAAGGACTTCAGCCATTTTTACATTTTCCATCGATGTTTTAAATGCAAAAGAGAATTAGCTTTGTTTCAAGTTGTAAGAAGATTGGCTGTCCTTGAGAGAAGCACGTGTCCTTGAAAGGAGAAAGAAACCATCCTTTTGTACATGAACGGTGACTTTAGCAGTGAGCGTCTTCCTAGGCCGGCAAAAGTGTTGAGCGCTCCGACGGCGTGGACACTCCCATGCGTGGAGGGCTGTCGTTACCCCGACGACCAGCTGCCACCAAATTGTCGCTTGAGCGGCGTGGAAAAGAGAGCCACCGACGGCTGAAGGATTTGGCCCGAATTTGTGGAGAAATGAGGAGGACTGGGGTCATTTAGCGGCCAATGGCTTCCTCTAGCAAAATCTCATTGTCCTTCCTTTGCCCTCTGCTACCATTTTATTTGAATATGCTCCGGCGCCGCCGCCGCCGACGTCGTCGGTCCGTGCCGGGCCTCCCACGAATCCTCGCCGTTCCCCCTTTTTTAATTCCCCCGCCACTCCGTGTGGGAGCGCCCGCCGGCCTGCGAGAAAATCTCCAAATGTGGCCGGCGTTGCTGGCAATTCCGCGAGAGAAGAGCTCCAATTGAGCCGGCGTGATTAGCCGGCTGGCCGCCGGGAGAGGTTTTATGAGAGATTAGGCTTTTACAGCTCCGCTATGAATCACTGTGTTAATTCAATTATTCAAACAATAATTCAGTCTACCTTCGGAGCCCTCAGAGAAAATGGCCGGTCTCTCTCCCGCGCCAACCAGACTCCCAGGCGAGAATCTTTGGAACGCTGGTGCGATGAGGGAGTCAATAGCACAAACAATAGCTCACATTCAGCTGGATTTCTTTGGACGGAACTCCATAGGCTCGTCCGTTGATTGGCCAGATGGTGCTGTGTTGAGCAAAGTAAGAGCCCCCCCCATCCCTAAATGTTACTTCTCAGTATACTACTATTACCACCACGGCTGACGTACGATGCTCATCTCCTCGTGGCGCTCTTGAGAAAAAATAAAAGCCTGGCTCGGGTCGCCGCTCGTGTGTGACCTTTTGTGAAAGTTGTTTCGATTCCGGGAATCCATACATCACATGCTCCCTCAAAGGAAGGCGGGCAGAGTCACCAAAGGGCACAATGAGCAGGAGAAGGTGCAAAATGATGAAGGGGATGCAGCAAGTCGATGATCTGAAGGAAGTGGGAGGACTGAGCTGAAGCTGGATTGGCTTGCGTGGGGCACTGCAAAGCAAAGTCAAGCAAAGCAAAGCAAAGCAAGGGCTCTTTATGCACACAAGGGAAAATGAAAGGGTCTGCCTGTCTGCCCGTCTGCAAATGCCTCAGCAGCTTGCAATTAAAGCCTGTCAACTTGTCAATTAGGAAGATGCAAATCCAAGTAGAGCTCTAGAGCCAAAGACAGGAATAAAAAGAAGGCGGAAGTCGCCGAAAGCCCGCCGTACGTCATGGCACGGCACTCGCCCCCAAGCTCGTGTACGCCGTCACGTAGTCTTTGTTTGCAAAGTACCATCCAAGAGTCAAGCTGAAGCCTCTTGTGCGTCCTCACTTGACTTCCACTCCTACAACGCAGTCCAAACCAACATAATGACTGTTTTTTCGGAGAAGGGGGGGGGGGGGGTAATTTACAGCGCTCACGGCTGATAGTGTGCCCGGCCGGCCGGCCCCAGGCACCCGACGACCTTTTGGATTAACATTGGTGAGGCGCGCCCGGCCTCCGAAAGGCCGCAGAGGACAAAGAAGCCATTTAGCGTACGGCCGCTTGACATAAGTGGATGCTTGTGACGCATTCCGGCCAAAAGGCGAAAAGTGCCGGCCCATTCATCCCTCCGCATTTTTTTCCCCAAGACCCAAATGGTGTTCTGGACATTAGCGTTTTCAAACCTGGAATCTGCCTTTTTCTGGGGAGGGGCGGCAATGCTTTTTCATGCTATGCTACGCTTTCCCTTCTGTAGTGCCCGCTTTTTTTCTTTCTTTCTTTCTTTCTGCAAGGGGATTGATTTGGTGCTGACCTCCGTCGCTGCTTTCCTCTTCAATTTTCCAGGAGGGATGCAAGGTGCGCCGGCAGAGGTGACCAGCAGGCGTGCTGCCCGGATAACAGATTGCTTTGCTGATGAATATTGAGAGGACGGGGACACACTCGTGTGTGCGTGCGTGTGTTTGTTTTTGTAGTAATTGTACTCTCTCTGTTGACGTTGTGTACAATGGGGAAGTGAATGCTAATAGATGTGTCAAGAGCCGGCCCAGCCAAGCGGGAGGGAGCGCGGGCACCGACGCACACCTGCTCACGCCGACGTCGTTGCGCTCTCCTTCACCGTCCACCTTTTGTTTTGCCGATCTACTTGTTGCGCTCTGGTTGGTCTCTTCCCATCACGTGACTGGTGAGTCCTTGGAAAAGAGCCTCTCTCACTTGAAAGCGGGGCAGAAACGACGCAGACAAATAAATGTCCCTTCCTTCTTTCAACAATCACGCAGGTGGAGCCAATTTCAACCAGTCGGCGTGAAATCCGAGCCTTGGAAACGACCTCCGGCCCCCACCGCGGAAACCAAACCTTATTTGTTGGGCCGACGTGGATTTCAACATTTCTCTCTATTCCCATTCCCGCCATAGCAACATCTGGGGGCATTTTCACCACCTCCCTCCTCCCTCGGGGGGGTTCGGTGGCTCTTATGGCTTTGCAAACCAATGGAAATGCGCTCTCTCTCGGACACATTTCCAGCGCAGGGGAGAGATTTCTGGCTCCAACAGGGTGGGTATAGCTTAGCACTAGCCAAATGATGGAAAAGCAAGAATGTCAGACGAGCCCGGTCGGCAGGTGAAGTGGGAGACCCAAAAAGGCCAACGGCTCCGGTTCAGGTGCCAAATGAGAAGATCACGGCGAGAGGCGGCAAAGAAGAGGATTAGCTGAGGCCGTGCCTGGACCCGGCTATAAAAGTCCTATTGACAAAGGGCCTGACTGGCGAGAAAATGACATCAGTGTTGAGTCAGCCCTTTGCCGGAAATATCTGCGGCACCTTGTGATGTGTAGCAGGCCATGGCCAACGGGCCGGCCGTCCCTCCGCAAACACTGGATTTAACGGTCCATTTCGCAATGAAGGCAAATGAAAAAGCAAGCGCCAGACCAAAAACAAGAGGGAATCCGAGCACTCCCGCCGTTATTGAATTTGGGGGGAAAGGAAAGACGTAGAGAGACGTCCTTTCTGTCTGTGTGTGTGTGTGTGTGTGTGTGCGCGCGCACTTGATCCTCATCTCTGCTTCTTATTACCTCCCTCCCTGTAGAAACACTTCTGTTGGGAACATCACAGCCCGTCCATCACACTCTCGCTCCTCGCACGCCGCACACACACACACACATGGATACGAGCACGCTACACCCAAGCAGGCGCACACACTCACGTAGACGCCACGTCGCTCCCGGAGGCTCCCCGTTCACAAAGGCCAGTCTCCAGCCATCATTCAAAGCCTTATAGGCCTTAAGAATGCCGACACACACAGTCGCAGGGGCGCACACACCGAGCGCTGTGTTTTCTTTGCTTTGATACACTTATAGAGTTCAGAGGTGAGAGGGCTGGAGGTAACGCCGTGTTTTTCCACACTTTCTAACCACCTAAATCTGCTCCTAGACGCACAAGGAGGTCCAGATGGCCGGGTGGGAAGCCAAAATACCCTCACACGTACGCACGCCCACCGTCGTGCTTAAATTAATAAGAAGGGAAAAAAAAGGAAGAATGGCGCAAAACAACATCTAAGAGCCCATCGGGGTGCACGCTGGAAGATTACAACTCAACTCTGAACGAGAGTATGTTCAGAAAATACATTTGTTCAATATAGCGAGGAGGCACGCTGTCTGAAAATTGCAGCCGCATCGGATCGATAGCTGAACGTATCGCTCTGAACCGGGCTTTGGAGATGCCGTCGCTGCAGAGGAGACGTTTCTGCGGCCCTCCCATTCACATTCTTCTTTGGGCTCTAACCACCAGCACCTGACGCCAATCCACTGATTGCACTCGCAGGACACTAGTATCGCCCCTTTTCAGGTTCAAACCAAAGCATTCACTTTTGGCCTTTTTTTTAGTTTGCCCAGCCCTATTAAATAAATACCTAGTTTTATGAGATGCTATGTCTTCCTTCATATTTCCAATGCTTCAATTTCTTGCTCTCAATTTTTAGAAATCGGTTCAAAAAAGTCTTGAACTGGCTGTATTTTGTTTTCCAAGTCATCCAGCACAAACTAAATTGAATCAGCGGGGGTTGGGCCACTGTGAGTGAGTGGGGAGGGAAGGAGGGAGGGAGGGAGGGAGCAAGTTTCCTTTCCAGCCGTCCAGCAGCGACCAGGCTGACAACTTTGAACCAACGGGGGTTGGGCAGAGGACCAGCTGATGCCAATCCACTGATTGCACTTGTTGGACACTAGTATTGTGGAAATCTTTCCTCTTTCGTGGTTGAAACCAAAGCACTGACTTTTGGCCCTTTATTTTGTTTGCCCAGCCCTGTTAAATAAATGCCTAGTTTTATGGGATGCAATGTCCTCCTTCATATGTCCAATGCCTCAATTTCTTGCTCTCATTTTTTTAAATAGGTCCAAAAAAGTCATCCAGCATAGACAACATTGAATCAGCGGGGGTTGGGCCGCTGTGAGTGGGGAGGGAGGGAGGGAGGGAGGGAGGGGGGAGCTTTTGGTTCAAGTCGTCCTGGACCGACCGGGGTGACCGGCAAAGTTTGAAGCCACGGGGGTTGGGCTGTGACAAGCAGCTGAGGCCAATCCACTGATTGCACTGGTGACACACTAGTATTGTGGAACGCTTTGCTGTGTCCAGGTTGAAACCAGAGCATTGGCTTTTTTATTAGTTTGCCCAGCCCTGATAAATGCACGCCTAGTCTTACGGGATGCAATTATTGCCCCAACGCCGCTGGCCAAAAGGTCAGCGTCGTGCGTCCGTCGACGAGTGCACGGAATTGCCCGCGCCGGGCTTAAAACGGCTTAAAACCCCGCGCTGGCTCCCCTCCTCTTTTTTTCTCCCACTCTTGTGGGTAACCTGCAGAAAATCCCAACATGATTGATGAGGGAATTCATGTTGCCGGGCGGGAAAAGCAAAGCATTGTGGGAATGGGGCGCTCTTATTATTCAGTCAGGAGCGCGTCATTAGAGGTGACAAAATCAACAGTTATTATGTGGGTGCAGATGTGGGAACGGGCCCCGGTGGCAAAATCCGGGGGCTTTGTGGCCTTTGATGCTCTCCGAGGTCATTTTTCCACGCTGACCTTTTTAATGTACACCATGTTGACCTAGCTGACTTTCACCCGAGGTGTCTTTAGGAAAACAATGACAACAGCACAGAAATGCCATAGATTGAAATGTGGGAAAATTGGAGCTTTTCAAAGGCCGTTTTCACTTCAATATCATCTCCTAGAAAATGAAATGTTTAACGTTTGAGTCGCCCACGGCAAGGGGCAAACATCACAAATGAGTACTTTTTTTTTTATCCTGAAGTCTCAGCGTCAAGTCAAAAAAAGCAGAAGAACAACAAAGAGCCTTTTTGACGTCCCTCGGGATGGCTGGCCTTTTTTCCAAATAAGAATATCTTCCCACAAAGTGTCTTGCAAAATCTAACCCTGGAGGACACATTTGTAGCAGACTTTGGCTTTGGCTTTGGATGGGGCCATTTCCCACTGGTTCATTTCCAAATCCTCAAATCTGCATTTTTGTCTCCACCAAAATGTCTTTAGCATTGCGTGACCCCCTTTGAAGGCTCTCCTGCGCTCAAGTGGTTCAATGATTCCAAATAGTTCTAACTTACTCCCATGGTGAGAATTGGAAATGGTCGGGGCTCTAGTTTCCTCTTTGCCGGGTCTGAACTGGGGCCCAAACGGAGGCAGGCACCGGGAGCGGGGTCTCACGGCGAGGGAGGGAGGGAGGGAGGGAGCGCCGTCTCATTTCTCCGTATCGCTTTTCACGGCAAAGAAAGAAAGCGTGCGTATTTGTCGGGGAGTGTGTCTATCTTGGCCGAGGCACCTAGCGTGTGTGGCTGGCGTTTTCCTCCTGGCTTTCCAATTTAAATGCAAATCAGCCTAAATGGAATGGCAGTGTACAAAGAGGCCGGGAAATCATCTGATGTTGCCGTGAATTTGAGATTTTAATTAAGCCGCCGCCACAACTCTGGCCTTTTGCCTCTAATTACAGACGGACAAATAAATATGGAGGCGGGCTTGTCGGCGCGGGGATAGTCCAGCGGCTATTGACGCCGTATCGCGGGCATTGTGGCAAAGTCGAGTCGCCAGAAGTGGTCCGAAACGCCAGGCAAAATCAAGTCCAAATATTGCGGACGCTCCGACCGGTTGGACGCAACGTGGCCGATTTTACGCGTGAACAAGTTCCCATCAGCCAATCCTCGGGAGTGACATTTTACGGGGGAAGGACGGAGTGTTCCCCTCTGCTTTCCATCATAAATGTGCAAAACATCAGATTGTGCTTGGCCAATATTTCCATCTTTTTCCATTGTCTTGTAACGGGCTTAGGGAAAAATTTCCCGCATGTGTACGCGTGCATCCATACCAGGCCAAGAAAATACTTGCAAATGAGCATTTGTGAACAACAACAAAGAGGATGGACAAGAGGCCACATTTTTGAATGTGTGGTGTCTATACACAGCTTCGATCGCTGCGTCTCCTCCGATGGCGAGCGGGGGCGCGCCCAGGGCAGCGGCCAGGGCAGCGGCCAGGGCAGCGGCCAGGGCAGCGGCCAGGCATTTGCCACGCGCTTGACGGGCGCGCCGCGTCGCACGCCGTTAAGATCCGCTGGCGACTTTTATGGAAGCGAGACAACATCAAATCCATTTAGGCGGGACATTTATTGGATGACTGTGACGGACGACTGGCGTTTTGCTGCCACTTTTATGAGCAAATCAAGTTTGCGTGGAGATGGCCGCCGCCGCCGCCGCCCGATTATGGAAGACAAACAAAACGCCCGCTGCGAGAGCATCGCAGAGAAAAAAAGAAATGGGGAGGAAAAAAATCCAATTAAGCCAGGAGCGCCGCCCAATTTATTTCCTTTATTTTCTTCCGCAATAAGCAATTCCAGGTGCCAAAACATGGGCAATTTCCAGAAAAGACCTTTTATTCCATGACTGCTTCCTAAAATTCCGTTTCTACTTGCGATCAGAGGATGAAAGTGCACACTTGTTTGGCACTCTTAAAAAGACAGAGTTAGCTTGCTTGTCGCACCGTTTCGTCAACTTTGCTATTCGGTGGGAAAAAAGTGGAAAAAAACATTTGGCCTTTTGCCAACGTGACACATCTTGTCACATGTTTCTTCCTTTCTGTGACCACGCTTACAAACTTGAACGCAGATGTGAGAGAGAGAGAGAGAGAAAGCTATGTACTGGAAACAAAAGTCAAGTAAAACAAGGTGTTGAATGGATGAGAAAAAAAAAGAAAAAAAAACAGGGTTAAGCCTTGGAGGCACGGAACAAAAATAAAAGCGTTAATGGTAGCTGACATTAGTTTGTAGTAACAGAAATCCTCCATGTGAACAAGAACAAGGAAATTCACTTTGCTCCATGAGCAAAAAAAAAACCGCTCACTGCACACGTTTGCCTGCGTGTTTTGTTTTTTCTTCTTCCCCGTGTGTGTTCATGGGAGTGAGAAAATGGACGCATGTGCCTTTAAGAGCCTCTGTTGGCCGCCCGTCCCAGAGACGATGAAGCCGTGAGTCCAAAGACAAATAAACATTTCAAATAGGGCTCATTTGAAGAAAGTCAATAGGGAGTTGAATGCAAGAAAGCTTTAAGAAATAGTTGGGCCACCCCACAGACTTTGAAGTCGGCTGGCTGGCTGCTCGCCGTCCTCCCCGCGGAGTTCATCCGTCTCCTCCGGGCCGTCCGTCCGCTTGTCCTACTAATTGACGGAGGGACACGGAATGCACGTGTTCCCTTCTGTTCTGTTTTGCTGTTCTGTTCTGCTGTGTCGGTCCTGACTGTCAATTTTTCCCACGTTCACAGATGGCGAACCTGGTGACATCGCTCTGCTGCGTGGTCCTGGCCGCCGTGGTGGTGGCCTATGCCCAGAGACGCAGTCAACTGGGTGAGTTGACGCACTTGCGGAAGTCTAGAAAGTGAAAGAAGCCCATTTCCAGGTGGCCTCTGAGAATGGAAAGCTTTTTGTTCATGACAAAATGTTTAGGATATTCCAAATCAGCAGCCGTTGCCGTCACTTTGAAGGAGAGATAGCCACACTACTTTTGAAATGTGAGTGACACTGGATAAGGACGCTGGCTGTTTCTCAGGTGGCTCCGTTTCCATCCCACAATTCCCAGGCCCCATAGTATCTGAAATGGAAAAAAAAAAACTAAAAGTATTTCTTGTATCAAATGGCGCCCATCTCGCCTCCTACTTTTTGATCTTCTCTATTTTTTTTGACAATCAGTCTCGACAATGGCCCATGGCTTTTTGGTTTTTGGCTGGTTTTGATCTGCGTCTGAGCCCATATTGCTTTTTCATCATCTGGACGGCGGGCGGGACGTTCCTTGTTTCTCTGCCATCAAAGGACATCTGTTTTTATTTGTATTTATAAAAAAGGGGGGGGGGGGGGCTGGAAATCATATCAAAATGCATATTTGTTTTGTGGTGGTAGGCCTAAATGGGCGGCGTTTCGGGGAGCAAAACATCTCTGCCACTTCATGAAAGATGCGAGACACCTTTGCATTTTTTCCATTGATTTTTTTTTCAGTAGAAGTGCGATGCGTGTGTAAAGTGTGGAAAGAAAGCTGGCAGCAAGTTGGAGTCTGTCTTTCTGTCTGTCAATGACGTGACAAGTGAGTGGCCTTTCAGGCACAGTCAATCATGATGTCTATCAGCTGGAGAGAAAACATTTTCTTTTCTCTCTTTGTCAAAAGAAATGTTGCCTCAGCTTTATACCTCTCCAACAGGTGAGCGTCAAGAGAAGGTTTGGATCAGAAAGGGAGTTCTCGCAACAGGAATGTCAACACGGAGCAGGCCCGCCTAGCCACTGGCAACGCCTCCAAATACAGAAACGAGAGGGAGGCACGCACGGGCTTTAGAAAAGAGCCCGTTGCGCACAGCCGTCCTACGACAAGACTTTTGCCCAAGAACGTGCCGTTGGAGAAGGGCAGGCAGGCGGGCGGCCGGGCGGGCGGCTAATTTGTTTCACCTTCAAAATTGGGAAAAAACACCACACTGGTAACCTGACTTTGCGCAATTGAGGCTCCAATATCACGCCGTATTGGGACGATGAAAGTAGCATCTCATCTTAACCGGGACGGCCGGGTGGCTCCCCGTGTTTAGCGTTTTGCATCTCATCACCGGCTCTATTCTCTCGTTGAGTTTCCCCGGCGATTGCTCTTTGCGGCCTTTTCCGCCGCGGCTAATCTTGGGGGCACCAGAGATATTTTCTATATCCGCCCGTCTGATATATCAATCTAAGTCATAAAATGAAGGGTCCGGTATTAACGCTGACCTTCACTCCGCCGCTCGGGGAAGGGAAGGCTCGCTCGGGGTGATGTCGGCCACATTATTAACCAATAAGACGGGGAATGCGAGGGAGGTTTCCTCGGGTTTAGCGGGGGATTACGGTTCATATGCGGTCTAGCCGGCGGGGGGTCACCCCTCGCTAATTACCGTTCCGACTTTTCCATTTCCCGTACTTGTGAAGCGGCATCGAAGCGCCACGGATAAAACGCCATAAAGATCCGTGGAGATGGTGGGGAGAAAAAAAAAAATCCCCTAAAATGGCGCCGCTGAAAAGGACACGGGCGGAACATCCAGCTGCCTTGTGGTATTGTTTACGCTTCCGCGTTAATTCACAGGAATCCTTCTCTCTAATCCGGCCTTGTAAAATATGAACCGCTCGCTCCCAACATCCTGCCCCCCCTCCTCTCCGTCTCGCTGGCTCTTGGCGAGGCGTCTACAACACGCCCTCCGTTCTACGTCCGTCCGTCCGTCCGTCTTCCCGGAAAAAGTCCGCCGCCTTTTGTCAACCACGACGGAGCCTTTTCGTTGGCGGGTGGCACCGACGACACCTGACGGCGGGTGGGGGGGCCCGAGAAAAGATGTCAGGAAAGGGGAAGTGGATTTATACGAGAACGGATGCCCCGGCTCACGCACGTACAAACACTTTCACAGCTGCAGCTGCCGTGACGTGAAAGAGGCGGCGAACGCCCCGTCAGAGTCAGACTTTGTCTCTTGGGGCGAAAGAAGTGACAACTTCATTGGGAGATGTGTGTGTGCGCGCGTCACTTGTGGGGGAACGAGATCCTTTGGCGCAAAAGTGCCTGGTGTAAAATGCTCCGGCAAATAGTCCGTCTATAATGGCTGGGAGAGTGTTCACGTGGACAGCTGGCCTTTATGATTTGGATGTGGCTGAAGGGCATAGGGTGATTTGCATCCGCCTTTGATGGCTCATAACATGCTTCTTAAGCTACTAACGAGGGAGGCCCCGCCTATTGCACAAAGATCAATAGCACTTGAGCTGAATACCATTATGGTTATGAGGCCCCCTCCCTCCTATGCTGATGAGGCGGCAGGCCATTATGCGGCCCTCGTTTTTTCCAGGTGTGCAATATTCGCCCCTCGTCGTGGAACACTACGCACACGTTGTAGAGAGTCGGGCGGAAATTAGGGAGGGAAGGCCAGCGGAGAAAAGGAGCCAGATAGTACCGACGGGAGGGAGGGACCAAACAATGCTCCGATGAGGGCAAATGAGCGCCATGCATCACGCTAATCTGCCGCCGCCGTCTTCGACACGCGCGTGCGACTCGTGGTGACACGTGGACGCTTTTAATTCAAATAATGGCCAGGGCGCCACGCTCATTTGCATACTGCACAAGTATGGAAGAAGCCCGCACCATTTTCCAAAACGTTGTCCTTTCCAGCCCCTCCTAATAAGGACGCCGCCATCCGCCGGATCAAAGCGCAACATCAAAGTCGGGCTGCTTTTATGGAAAGGCAAATATTTTGATTTTTTTTATCTCAATAAAGCCCCCTATTTTCTTCCCCCTCGGAAAAAGAGGGAGATCACAGCAAATTGGCGCCTGTTGCCAGTCGGATTATTTTCACCGCCACGCCAACAAATTGCGGCCGACAAGGTGACCAAAGGTCCATAACGAGGAGAATGGCGGGAGGCCGCCATTCTCCTCGTTAACGCGGACCGGGATTTGTGGCCAGTCGTTGGGGGATTTCGGCTCCGACGTGGACAAGACGGGCAGCTTCTTTGGGCGCGTGGTGACATCCCATCCCACGTGTCTTTGATTTTCTCTTGTCTAAAGGCGGCCCGGCGGGGATTAATACGGCCGGGTTGCGCCGTCGATCCGGCGGCCTATTCACATGCTAAAATGACGTCTTGACTTTGTGTGCTCCCTCCCGGGAGATGCCGCCAAAGTGCATCTCACATGTGGTACCTGGCTTCAATCCCGCCACCATCTAACCACTTGGCCCGAATCCACGGATAACACCTGGACAAATGACCCGTGTCAAAAGCACACCTCTCCCTTCCGGATTTTTAAAATGCTCCACCTCCCTGTAATTGTGTTCATTTTTCTGTGACTTTGGACTAAAATGTAGCCAAAATGTCAGCGTCTAAGGGTACGTACTGTCTGGTGTCTCCAGTGGCCAGGAACCAGTACGAGCGAATGGGCGGCGACGTGACCATGCAGTGCGGCTCCTTGGACAACGAGGCTTCGGTGTCGTGGAAGGTGAACGGGACCGACGTGAGGGCCCAGCATCGCCTGGAAGGGCCCCGACTGATACTGAGCCAAGTGGACCTGGCCCACAACGGACTCTACAGCTGCTTTCAGAACCCCAACGGAGAGAGGCGCGACACCATCATCCTCCACGTCGGCGGTGAGTACTCACACGGCCCACGGTGGTCAATGTGGCCCGTCCGGATTGGCTTTGTCCTGCGGGTACGCCCCTTTGTGCTCCCCTTAACGTGTCAAAAGAACAAATAGGAAGCTCCATCTTGAATAATCTGAGTTGTTATGTGCGCTGATGTTCTAAAATGATTTTGAGAGAAAGCCTCCCCCCTTCCCGTGGCCACGGGATTATTAGGCAGACGCTACCTTCCTAGAGGGAAGGCAGCTGATAGGGAATCAATCATAGCGTGGGCAAAAAGTGACAGAATTTGAGGCCGCTTCATTCATCACTTTTCCAGCACGCTCGTTGAACAAAACAGGGAAAAAAATGCCTTTTTAACAATTCTAATAACGTCGTCACCTTAGCCAAGGTCAAAATATAAAGGCAAAACAAATAGGCATAGATATGATGTATCATGTCTGCACCAGAACAAGCCTTAGTCAATTGCACCCGCCCGGCCCTCATCTGCAAAAACGGAACGTTCCATAGGGAACAGGTGAAGGAACGCAACAGCGTCTGTTGCTGTGACGTCCCCACGCAAACGCCGTTTGACGAATGAGTCCGTAGACCGGCGTGACGACGACGACGGCCATGATAGATGGCGCCGTGCTGCCACCGTGCTGAACCCATCAACATTTTATGCCATAGTACATCACGTCGCCGCCGTGAATGATGGGCTGACTCGCTAGTTAGTTTCCCCGTCTTTTCAACCACTCGTCACTTGGTGCGTCATCGCCACACTTGCGATGCCAGTGTGCGAAAGGAAATGAGAGTGAGAGAGAGAGAGAAAATCCAATTTGCTTTGTGTAAATATTCACTGCGGTTCGATGACAAGTCGGTGGGCTTCTTGTTGCTCTTTCTTCGAATGGTCCAGAAATCCGTTTGGCTTTTTCTACACCGCCGCCATCGCTACAAAAAGCGTTCCAAAGCGATCACCGCGCGTCACGTGTCGCCGTTATCGCCGCGGCGTCGGCCAGATTTTATGCGGCGTTTACGAGGCGCGCTGGGGGCGTCTTGTATTTCATGCGCGCTCCTATCGAGAGGATCACAAAGAGCCATCTGTCCGTCTGTCTTTGCCATCTTTTGGGCTAAATTGCAAGAAAGTAGCCCCGCCTGTACGTGCGCTCACTGCAATTTTCATTGTCATTCTCCAGTGATTATGTTTGCCGCAGACTTTCTCGTTTCCCATTAAGACCACCAGGACAGGAGGAGCAATTTGAGCCCAGGTGTCATTGACAATTTGCGCCCGTAACGCCCACGTGCATTTTCCTAACCTTTGGTTTGCGTGGCGCTTTCCGCCGCGGGGACCAAAAGCGCCGCCTTGTTTAAAAGCCATTTACAGGCACTTAGGCCACACGCGCCCATGTTTTGCTCTCTCGGGGAATCAGTTGAAGGTGGTGGATTAAGCTCCCTTGTTAAATCGATGCAAAAAAAATGACGGGCTCCGCGGGCAAAGCCACGTGTCAAATGATTCCAATGGCGCTACCGCCGCTCACGTGGTCTTTGCGCCTCGGTACGCCCACGCCGAGCCGTCCCGGGGGAGCGCGGCTAAACGGGAGGATAATGGATTTGTCCCGTATCTTGTCCGACGGATGGCGACGGGGCGGGCCCACGCGCATCTCATTTGGGATGTCTTCTTTCGAGCGGCGAGCGGCGAGCGTTTGCTTGCTTGGAAAAGTCGCAATGACTCCATTTCAATGACTCCCATTCGGTCTGTCCATCGCCGGAAATTCCTCCCTGGAAATGACTCCATTGGGCTATTTGTCCCCGGAGCCGGAGTCATTTTACTTTGAGATGAGCCAGCGTGAAAAGCCAACCGTCGGTGGTCTTTAGCCGGAAGGCTGGCGGCCACAAATGGGCTCCACTTTGATCAAGCTTTTCCACTCTGAGGTCATTTTCTACCTTTCCTTATTTTCATTTGGGCTAGGTAGAGGGAAGGGAAGACAAACGGGAAATAGTGAAGGCGGGAAGCCGGACTGCCCGTTCTTATGTGGATTTAGCCAGGAATGTGGCAATGTTGAAAAGTCGTCTGGATGCTGCCAAGCTGCCAAGAGAAATGATTGTGTTGCTGGGCAGGATGCAAGTTGCTACAGTAGCGCTCCATCCATCCATCCAGCCAGCTATTTATCTATCTGCGCTTTAAGCATGCGTGCCGTCTACCCGAGCAGAAGCGGATTGTGTTGACGATGGCGGCGGATTGTGTAACCCGGCGAGCCGTTGGCGTGTAATGGAGCACTTCCTAACATCCTTTCACGCTTCAAGCTCAAACAAGAAGTTGCCCTTCTATTCAGGTCAATTTACTTTCCTCTCTCTCACTGCGCGCTTACATTTTACAATCCAAGAGGAGAGACGACAACTTTTTGGGAGAGCGCTCTCCACCCAATCTCTTCTGACCCGCTGACAAAAAAAGTCAGGCTCACACGGTTTTGTTCCGGATCTGCCACCGGAGTTCCCTCTCGAAGCGACAACCCGGAGACCGGGACTCCTCATTTGCCCGGCGGGGACGCGTGGCCCCGTACTTTGGCCACCACCAAGACCGGTACCGCAGCTGCGGCGGTATTTGGCCCCGGTGGGCGGCCTCCTCCGGCGCACAGTGGCGCCCAAAACATTCCAATTGCCTCACGCGCATTCTATGGCCGTGTCTGCTAAATAAAGGAGGTCTCTCCGTAACGCCTCGGCGGCTCGGCGCCGAGGCCAATTCCGTCCACTCGGAGTGTCAATTACGGCGGTCGGGCGAGCCGGCGCGCTCTCCGGGGAGCGGCGGCGTCACGGGAAGGTGGCAAAAGAGCCGCACGCCAAACTAAATGGAGTGTCTCGGAGCCGTAGGCGCTTTGCTGATATATTTGCAGGAATGTGGATTTCCGGCTGCCTCCTTTGCTTGACTGTAATTAGCATGGGGAGCCAAAAACACGCGGAAATGGCCACGCTGGGCAAGAAAGAGGAACCAAAGGATAAATATAGCCCGGCGTCACGGCCCGGGAGACAAAGAAACGCAGACGTGGTAACGGACGCACGGGTTGCGGCGGGCACACGAAAAGCTCGCTCCCGTCTCCGCGGGAACGCTGCTCCTTGTGGAAAAACATCGCCTTATTGCTCTTGGCCGGACTAAAATGTGCCCGGTGTCACACGTCTACCCGTGGGAAGGCAAATTTTCGGTCCAAAAAAAAAAGAATGGCGTGAATGTAGAGATGGACCCCACCCATGCATTTCTGCATTGTCAATCAAGTGGACCCATATGTCGGGCTAAACTGTCCAAACCTGGATGTCGCCTGTGAGACGTGAGCACGTATCCCCTCCGCCCTCCGCGCGCGGAATTCAAATGAAGCCATTCATTGGGTCCGCCAGTGATTGTGAAGTCCTTGAAGACATTTCTGTGACGGAGCCATCCATCAAGTCTCACGGGCTCTGTAAAATAAGCTGCCTTCCTTTCCGACTCTAATCTCATTTGGAAAAATTGACGGATGGACACTGTCACGTCGGACACAAAGCCGCTGCCGTGCCGGCCTGTCTATTTTCACCATACTTTACGTCCTCTTCATTTTCCTTTGGAACGCATTCAAAAAAAAAGAAGAAAGAAAACAACTTGAGGAAGAAAAAAAAAATAATAGTAAGGTACGGTGTTTGGCACTCTGAGTCTAAATGAGAAGGCCATCCATCCATCCATCCAATGACAGGAGCACGTATTTTATTTTCCTTCCTTGGTTTTTGGCATGTGCAGAGAGGAAAATGCATTGGTCAGAGTGAAATTAGCCGGCCAGCAATATCAGAGCGAGGATAGCTTTGCCTCTGCGCTCCAACTCTGATGGCTCATTAGTAAAAAAGCATTTGATTTGCAGCCAACACCTGCCTTGTGCTGGCTGGCTGGCTGGCTGGCTGGCTCTCTCGAAATGTTTCCTTCTGGCCCATTTCCCACTTTGACGCCTCTATCCTCGGCTCACTTTTCCTTTCTGGCAGTCTTCCTCCACGCCGCGACTCAATCAAAGCCGTTGGATTCCGAAGCCCACGGAACCCACGGTACCTTTGCGCTCTTTGGGGACACACGCTGCCTTCATTTCCCTTTCTGATCCCCACGGGGGAATGATTCATGAACAATGAGACTATCGCAGAGATAAGATTGATCTGTCAGACTGAGCCAATCTTTCTTTATCTGAAACCCTTTTAGCCGGCTTCTCTTTTCCCAAGGCCAACACACACACACACACACGTGAAAGCGTGAGAAAGCTGTCGTGCCTTTTGTAAGATCTTGGCAATTTTCACCCCTCCGTCCGTCCGTCCGTCCGTCCGTCACGCGTTGACACTGATTTAGAAAACGGAGCTTTCTTTGCCAGCCGGCTCGTGTGTCTGACGTTGTTTGGATACTCAGTTCCCTCACCTGTGTCCCATTAGCAGCCCCTTATTTAACATTTTCATTTTCTAATGGATATGTACGTATACGTCTAATCGTTTGAAAAGTGTCTGTCTCACTCTCTTCTTCTTGGAGCTACTTTTGGGTTTGGTATCCCTTTCTGCTTTGACTCTCCTTTTCGGGGCAAAGTTGACACGGATCCATCCGCGGGCTTTTGCTAAAAACGTCAGCAGTTTGAAAGTTGACAGACAATTCTTTTCCATTTTGAAGAGGATCATATTCCTCCCTCAAATGGCCATCCATAAAAGAGGAAAAAAGGAGTGGGCAGATAAATGCCTTGTCATTCCAAAAGAGTCCATCTCATCAGCGGCCTCATTGGAGATTACACGCTGACAAATTGCCCCCCCCCCCCCCCCCTCCCCCAATTGTCTCCACACGTTGACCTCCGGGTTAATGAGCAGCTATTGTCAAACACCTCCAGCCGCAAATAGCCTTTTAGAAAATGTATTAGAGCAGCTTATTAGATGGCGTGGCCCGTCTCGTGGTAGATTTCGATTCCGACGCCCCGTCTCCCGGGAGGAGACGGCGTCTGGGGTCCGCTGGCGCTTACCGCCTGAATTATGGAGGCCGAGCTGACAACTATCCGTCATATCCAAGTAGAAGATGGACAAATAAACAGCGTGCCGTCCACACCGAGGCAAACGTGAGCCAAACGATGCTTCCGTCACTCTAGCCACGTTGGTGCGGCGGCAGAAAAAAAAGAAAGAAATGGATGGTGTGTCGTGGTCCAATCCAAGAAGTCCTCCTTTAAAGCATTAAAAGCATTTTTCTCCGGCTTGTAGAGCGCCCAAGCATGTAGACAATGGCAGATTAGTGGAATTGTGAGCGCTCTATTAGAATGGAGGATCCACACAGCAATGAGCTGCTCTCTATCTGCCTGTAATTGCTATTCATTTTCACTGGCCATTACATTTGTCCTTGATGATATTCTTCATTTTCTTTCTTTCTCTCTCGCTCTCTCTCTCTCTCTCTCTTGCCCCCCCCCCCCCCAAGTCATCAAGTATCACGTGATTAATGGCAGACGTTGCTTTCTTCAATATCAACATGTTTTAGAGCAGATGATGCCCTCTACCTCGCGTGTGCGCGTGCACGTGTCTATCGAGGCAAACATAAATAACGTTGCGGATGTAATTTATCCAGTTAAAGAGGCAGACATGCACTTAGACATGCCTGCCAAGAATTTTATTAAAAATGCAATTAGGATGCAGAGGCCTGAAAAAGGCTTGGGCAATATTTAGTTTGCCGCTCTCATCTGCAAGTAATGAGCAATTTCAGCCCCAAACCGGGGGGGGGGGGGCCCTACCCCCCGCAAACTTTGAATGAAGTAAACCAACGAAATCGAGTAGACTGGCATTGAAATTTCATGCAAACCTGCTTGTGTTTGTCGTGAAATAAGCGGTTTGTCATTTTCCAAAGTTGACGAGGCCGGATGATTGAACCGCATTCCATGTCGTCATCTGTTCTCAATGTTCTTTATCCCGCAAAAAAAACAACACAATCATTTGTCAAGTCATTGTCTTTGGTGTGACGGTCATTCCGTCTTGGGCTTTCTGGCTTTTGGCCACCCGCTTTTTTTTCTCCCGCCTGCGCCATGTCGGCGCCACGCAAGCGTTTTGAGTTTGCACTCTATTAGCTTGCGCCTTGCAATGACAAGAAGAGATTGTCGCTGGGACGAAGCGCGCACAGATCTTTTCCAATCTTCTACGCGAGAAGGTGTCGACGCTGGCGTTGCGTCTCGTCGCCTGGCCCCGGAGCGTTCGTTCCCGCCCGCGTTCCCGCCCGCGTTCCCGCCCGCGTTCCCGCCCGCGTTCCCGCCCGCGTTCCCGCCAGCCTTCCCGGCTGTGGACTGTCACTTTGCGTTTAGCGTGAAGAGCCTGGAAGTGGAGGAAAAGAAAGGCGGGAGGCCGACTTCCAAAGAGGAGGTGGGATGGGATCAATGTGGGAAAGTTCAGATGACTTTTTTGGGGGGGGGGGGGGGGACGCAAGGCGAGTTGAGAGTGGGCCACAGCAGGGCACCATTCAGGATTTGTTTTGACCCAAGCGAGGGCTACATAAAGCCCACCAAGCCGACTATTTTCTCACTGGATCTGTCTGTGCATTTTTTCACATGCCCCCCCCCCCCCCCCACCCCACCCCATCCACCGCCTTATCTTTTCCAACAGATTTGGACACCCGGCTTGCGCGTCTTCTTTTTAACGAGTAGCCGGACTTTCATCCGTGGTTGCTGTTTTTTTGTCTTCTCGTTTCTATCCATACTGCGTTTTTTTCTGTTTTTGTGTTCCTCTCGCTCACATTTGGACTCTTTGAATGTGTATACTTTTCCAACATATGCTCTCCCCGTGGCTATGTTTGTCTCCTTTTGTGTGGAAAGGCAGAGCATTTTTTCTTTTGCTGCGATTGATGGTGATGAATTTGCCCCTAAAGCTCTTTTGGCGAGGCCTTCCGACGAGGTCCGTCAATTTGAACGGGCGAGCCAAACAAACAGCCTCCTGCCGGAACGGCGGCAATTTCTCCATCTCTCGTTGGGAGCTATTAAGGGATGTGCGTGTGGGGCACGGATAGGATTTGGACGGCTTTTAAATGACCAAAAAAAAAACCCCATTGACCCTAACCCAAAGTCCAGCTGGGCCACCGGGCAGACGTGGGAGAAAGTCCCCGCAAAGAGCAGGGCACACCTTGACGGCGTGTGTCCTTCCAGATCGTAAAAGGCATTTGTAAAAGAAACAAATGGTGTATTGGCTTGGCCTCATGCCAGCCTTCAGCACACGGAGACTTGCAAGTTCTTCAGTCGTACAAGTGTTCACAGAGCCCGTCCACTGGATACAGCAATGTATCCTATTACACAGGAATATTTGGATAGAAAATGGTCTTAAGGGCCGAGGTGACTGACCTCCCGCGGCTAAGACAACAGGGCGCTCTTTTCCTCGGCACGCACGCACGCACGCACGCACGCACACAGCCGCCTTTCCGCCAGCCAGATGAAATTGCCCTTCAAAGTCAGCACGGACGGCAGCGCCGTTCTGGCCCACGGCTCTCCTGACATTTCCCACCGTTTCCTGTCGTGGTGGTGCCGGTGGAGCGTCTGTGAGAGGCCGTGCGCACGCGCCCGAGGTCACGACGGGAAGGCCCTTTGCCTGGGCTAACGTCGGCGCTTTTGAGGCTTAGCAAATGTCACGTGTACGGGACTATTTCTTGGTTTTACTGTGGGGAATGCTCATCAAATGCTCCTCTTGTTTTAATGCTGGATCGTGTTTCCCAGCAACAACAACAACAACAAATACATTTTTCTCATTCAAATAAAAGTCTGGCTTGGCAAGTCTTGAAGTCGAAAAGGGAAACACAAAGCATTGAAATGAGGACATTGCTTAGGACCTTGTTGTGTGTGGAAACGGCTTCTTTTTGGACAGAGGATCCAAAGGCCACGGCGACGACGGCCATGGCCATGGGCGGCCTATCGGGCCGTGCAGATGTTTGGGAGGATTTCCAAGGCACAAAGCTTCTTTGATCCACACCAGGCCAAAGTCAACATGTGTTGGAAGCATGTGGAGGCAGATAAGTAGTGCTTATTATCGCCCAAGATGACACATTTCAATCCCAACGGCGACTCCTCGCTTTCCAACGATCACATCCAATCGGAATGTTAACGTTTGGCGGCCGCCTTCCATTTGTCCAAACGGGACCAGTCTCCGTCACCCCTCGGATCGGTCCGTCCACCAATGGGAGCGTGCCGGATGCGCCCACCCTCACTGCTGGGAGCCGGCCGCTTGGCGTTCCTCATTCTCGTCTCCGAGAAAGTGGGATTTTTGTTTTTTCCGAAGCGTCAACATGAAAACGAATAGAGGAGGAGGCCCTCCAGTCCGGCCCGCTTTGCCTTAACACGGAATATTTCCATGGGTGACGTCAAAGAAGAAGAAAGGCGGCCCGAGTGCCTTCCGCCGTCCTCTCCTAACACACTCTTAAAGTGTTGTCGAGATAAAATGGGGAAAAAAAACATGTCATCGGCACAAAGAGGAAAGCAAATGAGTGTAACAAAACAAACAAAGCCTTTCCAGAGTCTTAAAAGAGCCACGTACAAAGCCAAGTGCGAGCGGGCCAAGAAAGCCACGAAGAGCCCCCGGGGAAGCGGATTGAAAATATGACCAAGCTGGCATTCCGACGCCACCAAAAAAGCAAATCGAAAAGAAGAAAAAGAAGCACCCCGACGCCAGCGGGCAAAAAAAATAGAAAGCCGTTAGCCATGGCTCCTTGTCGTAGCCGAGCTGTCACCTTTCCATGCATTGAATGCCATTTCATGTTTCAAATTCACGCACGGCACGCCAACTGCATGGATATTAGCGACATATTGTACGCCGGGGGGGTGTCCCAGTCCGGTCCCGGAGAGCCTCTGTCATCCAGTCTGTCGGCTTTCCCCTAATCTGCCTTCCCCTATGCGCTCTCTATCAAATCATCAACTCCTGAAACAGCCAGTCATCCCCATCATACGATTCAGGTGGAAATTTGAGCGGACTTGGTCATCCCGGCTGTTTCACATGGCAGGCGGGATTAGCACGGAGGACCACTCGAATCTGGCACTTTTAGATGACGACTTTGGACTTGGGATTGATCTATTGGAAGAGAAAAGTTGCTTTATTTTTCTTGCCTGTGTGCCATTAGTACAGGCCGCTCTCAAAGAAGGGAAATAACTCTGTCTCCCTATATTTCATTCCCCCCCCCCCCCCCCCCCCCCCGAAACCTATCTATTACTTGAACCTTCAAGCTTGAGTTCATGGACGCTATGTCCGTCGGTTCTAAATGGAAGGTAGTAGAGGACACGTTGACGCCCGCCGCGTGAGCTTTTGGGCCATTTTGTCAACCCTGGCAATAACTGTGTGAATACTTGTGCTCCGGGGATGGGGTGGAGGGATGGATGGATGGATGGATGGGGGGGGGGGGGGGGTGTTCTTTGGCGGGCGGGTCAAATGTCTGAGTCCTCTCAAGGAGATTAGTGAAGAGAGATTGAATCCCAGATGAAGGGATGAGAAAAGGGGAGTGGATTGGCGGAAGGGTCTTAGTGGCGCTGTGTGTTTGGTAGGGGGAGTCTGGGAGGAGATGGAGGGGGGGGGGGGGTCTCTGTGAAGTCCATTCATGCCCTGCTGAATAAATAGAATTCTTTCTCCCTCTCTCTTTTTTTTTTTGCTTTTGCCTTTGCTTTGCTGTGCACCCCCCAATCACCCCCGTGCGCACACAGGCGTTCCTTCAGAGATTTTCTCTCTCTCTCTCTGTCTTTCTTTCCATGGTTTGGCTCTTGGCTCACCATCTTTTCTCCACTTGTTTTGGGCCGCATTCCTCCTGTCTTTCCTGTCACAGCCTTGTGTCTGTGATGTCATTCAGGACAAAGAAGCCAAGCTTGTCTGGAATGCGAGACCGAGCGAGACGGAGAGACGGCCCAGCGGTGGGAGGGAGAAAAAAAAAGAAAAAGAAAAAGAAAAAGAAAAGGGGAAAAAAAAAACAAACGTAAAGAATGGCCCCCAAAACCCCAGGACAAGGAAATGTGCCAATAGAGCGTTTCTT
This sequence comes from Stigmatopora nigra, assembly GCF_051989575.1. Classification (NCBI taxonomy): domain Eukaryota; kingdom Metazoa; phylum Chordata; class Actinopteri; order Syngnathiformes; family Syngnathidae; genus Stigmatopora; species Stigmatopora nigra. The sequence continues at coordinate 146,282 of NC_135524.1, forward strand.
CATTTCTGGACGACCGACCACGTGGCTGGATTTTCATTTCCCCCGAATTAGCGGCTGTCGGCCTTTTGAAATCTTCCCATTGAGTCGGATTGCCTGGTAGTAATTGCTCCATTCGGAAATGGCCAACCGATTGGGGACTCTGTCCTTTCTCCTCATTCTTTTTTGAAAATTCTTGGCGTGCACGTATTGTGTTGCAGTTATGTGGGCCACCTATGGATGTATTCTAGCTTCCTTTTTCTGTCTGCTAGCATAAGAAAGCAAAAAAGACGGCAACCCGCTTTTCGTCTGATTATTATTATGAGGGGGGAAGAAAATAAGGATGGATAGGTGCAGGATTTGGAAGCGGGACTGGAACGCACTCCCTCCCGGTCTCGGTCCCAAAGCCTCATCTGTCAGCAACAATAAAAGAACATGTTCCCATAACAAAGTCAGCTGTGAATGAGAAAAATGCATTGTTGTTTCTCCAACAATCCAGGGGTCAATGTGTGCGAAAAATGGAGGTCAATTTCCTCATCACTTCCTTTAGTCTGCCTTGTTGCTAGGGCCCACTTCCTTGTGGCTGGACGCAGAGCAATTTTCATCCTCGGGGGAACCCGTGACACAAGCGCCAACGTGGCAAGCACGCACGCACGCACGCACGCACGCCCGTGCCGCGCTTTAGCTGACGCCGTCGCCGAATAGATTACAATAAATTAGCGCCGCTTTTGAAATGACCCGGCTGGGATCTTGCTCACCAATGCCTTGTTTTCTTTCCATCCTCTTTCTTTCTCTCTCTCTCTACCTCTCTCGTGAAGTGAGATTGCTTTCGTAGAGAAAGAAAGGCTAGAGGAAAATGTTTGACTGCTTATAGTCATTGGCCGACGCTTCACTTGCCACAGCATATGGAGGGATACCAGCAGGTTGGCCATTCGAGGTCAGAGGTTAGGGAGAAGCTAGCAAAGCGCCAAAGTTTGCCCAGAAGCATCTCTAACCGGCTCACGTGAATGAGTAGCACAGCACGCAAGACCCCAGATTTGGACGCAGGCATACATTTGCGCCCACGCCGTGTGCCTGACCTCCTCCTCCTCCTCCAAAGTTCACAAAGTCCAGTGCGGCTCCAAATGGCCGTTCTAATCCAGTTCCTCCAGTGGTCTGTTTGGAGTCGGGCTTTGGAATGTCAAAGAAGCCGCCGGTTGCCATGACGTTGTTTACAAATATAAACGGTATCAACAGGAAGCGTCGTCGTCCACCGCACCCCCCCCCCCCCCCCCCCACCCTTCTTACACGTGTTAGCTTTATTTCCGGCAGTGAGTCAGACGCGGGCCAGCGTTGCCAAGCCACGACGGCTCTGGTCCACTGGGTGGAATCTCTCTTTGCCGGCACGGCGTCCAATGCGCAGGGGCCGCGGGGCTTCCCGCTTCCGACGCCAAATCAACAACACGCAGGGGAGTGACGCAAACGCAGCTGGTCGGCGAGGGGATGCACGTGGAGGAGGGCGCGCGTCAGTGAGGGCGCGTGTGGACTCCGCTGCTCCGGCACTCCCCGAGATTGGACCGGCGGCCTCAAAAGCTGCGGCTCGGCCGCTCCATTCCGACATGGCGCAGACGATGGTACGGATGATTCAAGCGTGCTGTGATGGAAACGCACCTCGGCAGACGGTTGCTATGCTTGGGGAGGGCCAAGTGTTTCAAGTGAACAAACAGCCGTGTCATTTGGCGGTTCCTTCTCATTGACACTGCCCTTTGGAACGGGGGGGGGGGGGGGGGGGGGGGGCGGATGGGTCTCCGTGCCATAGCTTAGGGGCCGCACAAAAGAAAGCTCTGGGTTTGTGTGTGCGTTTCAACCATCCTGTCGAATTAGCCTGCTGAATAGTAAGTATTACTGTGAATGACACCAATAAGAGGGAACAATGGCTGTCATTTAGCCTCTTTTTTCTCCTTCTTGCTCTTTGTTTGTAATCCCTTCTATCCCCTACTCCCAAATGACATTGAATGTGTCCACGCCCAGCAGCCATCATTCAAATATTACTTTGGTGCCGTTCCGAAGAAACTTTGGACTTGATGAGACTGGATGACTTTCAATGGTGGGGAATCACAAACAAACCAAAAAAACAAGGGCACGCCATGAATGGCGCGTACTTTTTTGCCGGGCTTTTGCCGGGCCCAGCAGCCCCCGTGGGTTTTTAGCTCTGTTGGCGGCGGCGGCGTTCCCGCACAAAGCGGCACGCACGATTCCCGAGAGCGGCCGCCATCTTAAGCCTTCAGAAGCTTGGGACGGCGCGCTTTGTCACCGCCGGAGTGACAGTCAAATTTAAGGCAGTCGGCTCTTCAGACGGCAGGGTGCGCGGCTCATCTATCTCCCGTCGAGGGGCGGGGGGAGAAGCCGGGCCCATTGACACTTTGACAAGGCAGATTGGTCAATCCCAGGCTTTGGCTCACGTCACTGTCACACACTCAATGGTCTCGCTCGTGACGAGAGCCGGGCTTAAAGCGCCGGCGCGCCGTCTGGAAAGACGTCTCGGGGAGTATTCCACTTTCCCTCCGTAAAAGAGGGGCGACGGAAGGTTCAAATCTTTGAAAACACTTTGAAAATGAGTAGACGCTGGGCCGGCCGCCGCCAATAGGCCCCTTTCCAAGTGACTTGGCCGTCGTCGGCGTCGGCGGCACTCGTTTCTTTCCCGATTGACTTGGCCGCCCCCCCCCACCTTATGCTGTCAAGATAAATAACAAGAGAAATCCAGAAAGAGTGAAGTCAGAGAGAAGGAATGCGCGTCCTCCGAGCGAGCCAGCCAGCGCTTGGATTCCACGCTACTTGTTGATGCGCTGGTCGGAGGCCACTTCAGTATATTTCCAGGAGGAATTGACAGCTTTAGCCAGGCGGAATTTGCCCTTCCGCTTCCCGGCAATTTTATTCCGGTCAAAGGAGTTTTCTGTGTAGAATTCAGCCTTCAGAATTGATGAATGGCGCCGGACGGATCCTTGGAGATTCCTGCTATTTTTAGCCCTTTCATTGGTTTGAATGACAAATGTTTGTTTGGGCTTGATAATAGCTCCTTCCAATTGCTCTTCTACTTTATCCAAACGTCAAGCAGCTTTGGGCGCGCTCGCTCTTCCGCGACCGTTCGACGTCCGTCCTTCGATTGCCGCCTCTCTTTTCGATTGGACCCGTCGGTAGGGCGGCTCCACGGATGTGGGATTTTTCCCACCCGGCTTAGAGCCGTCGGAACGTAGGCGGGCGCTCAATGTTTTTGTCCGCTTGGACGGTCAAAAGTGGCGGGCGGGGGCGTCTTTTGTTTTCTTCTCCGTTTAATTGGAAGTCGGAGTGAAGCGGCAAATGGAGGGAGACGGCCCCAATTGCTCGGGGTGATTCATTGGCCGCCATTAGAGCTCCACCCCGTCACCTCGCCGTCGAGGCTATTTACACTTTAATGAGTGGTCGCCGTGAGCGCTTAACCGCAGCCGGGACAGAATAAAGCCAGCTTTTGGGATGGTGCTCGGGATGCCGTGTGTATCTATTGGGCCGGGACCACCTTGAATATCACTTTGGTAAATATGGAAGGGATGAAAAGATCCCTTTTGGCCACTCCCATGAAATATCTTGACTTTACGCTGTGCTTTGTATGAGGAGGAAATCAGTCTTTTCAGAGAAGTGCGGGGAGGAAAATGCAGCCTTAGACAAGTGTGTGCTTGACTAGCTGAGAAGAAAAGCGTGTAATCTCCAGGGAGGCCAGAGTTGGCATAACATCACAACCTCCTTCATTCATCTGCTGCGCTCCCACACTGCACTTTTCTGCTACTACTACTACTACTACTACTACTACTACAGTATGGCCTCCCTACGAGCCAACGCAGCGCCGTGACTTTTCATTAGCCGTCAACACGCCTAAATTGGTCATGCGTCAACCTATGTCTTACTGTCCCGTTAAAGTGGATTTAAAAATCTGCCTTAAAAAAGCTTGTCTTCCTGCTGTTTCATAATCCTTCCATGGGAGTGAAATGATGATTTTTTTTTGTTGCAGTTTCCCCACGGGAGCCCGTCATCTCCTGTCGATCCAACACCTACCCCAAAGGCTTCTACTGCAGCTGGCACCAGCAACACTCCACCTACATCCCCACTACATTTGAAGTGGATGTTCAGTAAGTCCTTTCGACTCCTTTTCCTACACACGGACAAAATGGTATTTTTCCAACTGTTGATCGCTGTCCATCATTTCCGTCTTCAGACACAACCAGCGGTCATTGGAAGTGCAAAAAGATTCCGTCCACAAGAATCGCTGCCACGTGCGATTTCCAGAGGTTTTCTCCAGCTTTCCTTACAAAGTCAACGTGACGGCCATCAGCGCTTTGGGGAAAGCCTCCAGCACCATCTCTTTTGAGGAATCCGCGATAGGTAAAGGCACCTCCCTCTATCGCTTTTCTTTCACTTCTACGTTTCAGTTGTTACACCCTAGCAGCCATTGATCAAAAACGCCAACAAAAGGCTGAGAGAGAAAAAACCCCGTCAGGGAGCCGACGCAAAGGGTGACGTCATCAATTGGTGCCACTGGCCATAAATGAGAATAAAGCCAACAGGAGACAAATCCTACTCATGTTGTTTTCATTGTCATTTGTATCCGTCCGTCGTCTTTATAAACCGAGGCCTTTTTCTAAAACTATTGTTCTTAGCCAAAGTTGAGGGCAAATTGTGCGTTCAGGTAGAAGCCAGTAAAGTAGGATTATTAAAATTCTTAGGAGACTGCCTGCTGGCAATGAAGAGGAAATGTGTTCACTTTAAAGACCGACTCAGCGCCACTTTAATAGATAAGGGAAGTGCTTCTGGCGCTTCTCAATTCGCCGCTATCTTTTCTAGCGACCCAAAAGTTGACTCTATGTGTGTGTGTGTGTGTTTATAGTATAAATTGAGCCAGTGACATGCTCCGCTAAATCCCAGACGCGGGGTTCATGAAAATGCTAATGCTAGTCGGATTAGCGCCTTGTCTGAGGATAGTCTCCAAATAGCACACTAATAGTTTCTTTTCTAACGTGAAGCTTTCCTCTACTCTTGATTTGTCTCTCTGTTGTATTCACTCCCGGAAGGTCTAAAGCCACGTCAATGCCATTTCATGTGGGCCGGACCATTTAAAAAAAAAAAAAAAAACCTTCTAAATTGGATTAAAAGAACTAGATCAAAAGCCCGAGATAGTCTGTTTTTATAGGATCTAAAACAATGTTGATTTGACGTAGCATCCCCTAAGACGAGGCCTTTATTTAACTGGGCTAAGCAAAATGTAAAAAAAGCAAAAGTGAGTGCTTTGGTTTCAACCTCTAAAGAGGAAAGCTTTCCACAATAGTAAGTGTCCTGCGACTGCAATCAGTGGATTGGCTTTAGCTGCTTGTTGCAGCCCAACCCCCGCTGCCTCAAACTTTGCCGGTCACCTCGGTCGGTCCAGGACGAATATTGATATTGATTGATATTGATATTGATATTGATATAATATTGAATCTCATTAAAAGAAAAAGTGTTTCCATTTGAAAGCTCACCAATGCCAACAAGAATAAAATGGATCACTTACCTCTCACTGTCTTCTTATTTACACTCCCTCAGTCAGCCTGTAGAAGGCAGATCCAGGTTAAACAACATTCCTGTTACTTCACTGTGAATTTATTCCATAGAAGGGATTTGTGTTGTTTCAAAGCATAGGACATATAAAGGAAGCTATAGTGTCCCATAAAACAAGGCATTTATTTAACAGGGCTGGGCAAACAAACAAAAAAAAGGGTAAAAGTGAGTGTTTTGGTTTCAACTTCAACAGAGCAAAAGTTTCTGCAATACTAGTGTGACACAAGTGCAATCAGTGGATTGGCATCAGCTGCTTGTCAAAGCCCAACCCCCTCTCCTTCAAACTTTGCCAGTCAGCTCAGCTCGTCGCTCCAGGACGACTCCCTCCCTCCCTCCCTCCCTCCCTCCCTCCTCCCCTCCCTCCCTCCTCCCCTCCCCTCCCTCCTCTCGCCCTCCCTCCCTTCCTCCCTCCTCCCCCACTCACTCACAGCGGCCCAACCTCTGCTGAATCAATTTTGTCTGTGCTTTAATATTGAATATCATTAAAAGAAAAAGTGTTTCCATTTGAAATGAAAACAAATGATTATTAGATGTCTAAGAAAACAGTTTTATATCAATAATAAAACGGAATATTTGGGACTTTTGATCCAGTTCTTATAATCCAACTTTGAAAAAATGGAGATATTCTATCTAAAATGGTCCAGCCCACATGAAATGGAGTTGATGCCCGAGAAGCAACCCGGGTTTGACAACCTTGTTCTAAAGTCAAAGATTTGAATTTGGCCCTTTATCTGGCCGCTATTCTTGGCAAAAGCCATTTCATTGGCCAGTCACATTCATTTTGCGGCAAAACGAGGCAGCTGGTAAATAAATAAAACAATTTCACGCTTTCTGGTGCACTTCCGCATTTGGGCTGGAAGTAGTAAGGCCATTCCGGAGCGTCTGTTGAGATAAACGGGCAACCCTGGGATACTGGCGCTTTGTCTTTTGTTTGTTTTGCCTGTATTTTTCTTTTCAACGGCATACTTGGCACCTATTTATTTTCCTTTCCAATCTGATCTGATAGGAAAAGGTTGCCCTTGACTCAAAGCTCCCGCCGTAGCCGTGTCTGTCGTATTTCATGGCAGATGAATGAACGGTCGGTCGGTGGGTCGGCGGCGGCGGCGGCGGGAAGCGTCCATCCAAGTAGATGAGCTTTTTCTGAATGTGGCCTTTGGTGTGAATTTGATGAAGCGTCGGATGAACGTGGCGCCAACAAAGAGATTTGCCCTTTCTTCTTCTTTGGGGATTTCTTAGCAGCCTAGATGTATGTGGCCAAGCCGTTTGGCTTTTTCAGATCCAATCTTTCTCTTTTGTGCTTTTTGGGCAGATTGTGCTTGGGTGTATTCTTCCATATATGCTTGTTTTATTCATCATTATATTGGGCTAACGCGCTATTTCTTTCTTTTTTTTTCCACCCATCGCCGTGTCCGTCCATATCCCGTTTTGACAATTTCCCATAGAGATAGAAGGCGGCGTACTCACTAATGGGATGTTGTAACAATGAAAATACTGATATTGAATGGAATCTCTCCATCGAGCCTGTTTCTTTCACCCCTGCATGTTCTGTCAGCTCTGATGGATTTGTGTTTTTCCCATCATTCCCTCCTGCTCCTCCTCCTTTTCTCTCTCTTCACTCACCGGCAAAGCATTTTACGCCATCGCGTCCTTTTGGGAGTTGTGGCTTTGTCCGATCGGCCGCCGGCCTTGTCCCGCTTTGCAATCCCCAAGAAGCGTTATTTGGCTGGGGCGGAGCGTCGGAGCTAAAGGGAGCATTTGAACAAAGCTCATCTCTAGCGATTGCTCTTTTCATTGGCGGTTGTCGATGGATGGAGAAATCAAAGTGCAGGGGGCGCCATATTTGCTTCCTTGATAGTCACCCTTTTGATTGACACTGGACGAGAACGGCGTCTCCATTATGATGTTGGCGCATCCCAAGCTAGCTAGCTAGCGTCAAAGAGCGGAGGTGCGTTGACGCTTTCCTTTCTTCTCCCCTGGCAGTCAAACCGGATCCCCCCGAGCGCGTGACGGCGACGCCCATCCGCTACAACGCCCGCAGGCTGGAGGTTTCGTGGCAGAGTCCGGCCACGTGGCCCGACATCGACAACTTTCCTCTGAAATACTTCCTTCGATATCGCCCTCTCATCAAGGAACAATGGCAGCATGTAAGTACAGTTGCTTAGACTGTCATACGATGGATTGATTGATTGATTTTTTGCTCCCGCGTCGAATCGGCCGTGCAAAGCCGGTCCGATCGGGCCTCCAAAGGGCCCTGGAAGTGGTCGGACGGCCAAACGGCGTAGGGGACTACGGGGTGGCCGGGCTCGGCGGCGGCGGCGGGGGGGGGGGGGGCGAGGCTTAACGTACGTGTAGTCCGAGCATGTGTTCCCACTAAAGATAAAAGTGGAGTCGGCCGGGGTCCAATGTTGCTCCAGTATTATGCTGCGTGTGCTTTGTTTGCTTAGGTGTTACTTCAGGCACTTGGGTTACACTTTGTGCGCCGTGCACGCGTATCAATGAAAGGCCCAAAAACATTTTCTCGCGGCGTCTCTTTCCCGGACGCTCTCCGTCCCCCCCGTCGTTATCTTTCAACGCTTGGGACCTCACACGAGAAGTATTCCCTCCCCGCCTGCGCTCATTTCCAGTGGTCTCATCTCAGCTTTTTTCGTTTTTTTTTTCTTCTCACGGCTCCAATGAGCCTACCTGGCGGGAACACTTGGGTGCGTGGCGTTTCTCGCCGTGGCTCGGCTGCCAGTGGCTATTGTTTCCTTTGAAATGGTCCCGTCGTGTACTGGGATGTGGCTTTGATTGTGGGCATCCAACGTCAATCCGTTTTGTAACTCCAGCGCTGTGCGAGCTCGAGCCAATTAGAGCTTGTCGGGCTCCCGTTTCACCTTTTGTGACAGACAGCCGAGTGAGAACGACTTTCACACTCTCCACGTCCGCCAATGTTTTTGATGGATGTGTCGGCGCAGAAAAGACCGCAAGCGTGGCATCTCCGTCGTGCATCCTTCTTTTCAAGTCTTCGAGTTGAGTTGAGAGCTTCCGGGATGCATAGCGCTAATGCCCGCCCCGCCTGTACGCAAATAACAGACTGACTTTTGAATTCCATGTCCGTTTGTCATTCCGTGGCGTACCCCGTCTGCAGGCGCTGCGTCTCGGGCTCTCGCCTCGCGGCACAATCCCTCCATCCGTGTAGGAAGACGGCCCGCCCGGCCTCGGGGCATCCGTCTGTATCGGAGAACGCACGTGATGAATGTCGAGACATCGATCGGGGAAAAACATCCCATCGGAAGGACACTGGCACCGAGCGGCGGGTGGTTTCTCGGGGAAGCCCGACGGCGGCCACCGTTTAGCCGGGCTCGGGAAATACGTGGGATGAGAATCCCAAAAGAAAATGCTCTTTTAAGATTTGCTTTGAAGGCAGACTGTTTTGTGACTTGGAGATGTATTTTGGCCCCGCTGTACGTAGGCTTTAGTTGCCTCTTTGATAATTGCTGCCTGGACAGTTGGGGAGGGGATAATGCCTGGTAAAATCTCTCTCTGCCTTTGTGTACACGCTGTAGTGTGGGAGGAAAACACGGTGGAAAAATGGGAGCTGTCCGTCAACGTAATGAGAGCGAGCTTCTCGGCGTGAGCGCACGCTTTTCGGCGGAGAGCGGCGGCGAGCGGCATCGGGGCCCGCCCGGCCAGTGGAAGTGCCATATAATTGGGTTTCCTTTCCGGGACAACAGACATGCTCAGCGGATTAGATGTGAGCGGCGAGCGGAGCCGGCGACCGAGCAACGCCAATTGCGTGCGTGTCTCCCTCGTTGGCCTTTCCGTCTTCATTTGACTTGCCTCATTTTCTTTTCCTCTCATCCGTCTTCTGCCCTAATCTTCCTTTTTGTCTTATCTTATCGCCCTTTCTGCCTCCGACCGGGGGTGAGCCTCCACCATAGGCTTCCTAAGGCTTGTCCGTGTTTGTTGATTGGAGCTTTTTTTCTGGGGTCGGGCGCAGATTTTGATCATTTTGCTTTGAGCCAATATTTGCCTTGTGTTGCTCATTATTTCGTCTTTGGCAGACTTGTGTGCTCTTAAAATTCCATGTAGCCAAGTCCACAATATGGTCTGTGTTTTGGAGAGCCTTCCGTAGCCGGCGTCTGCTAGAAAAGGCCGGCGCGGTCACGCTACACGGGCCACATGTAAACAGCTGGGATGGTGGAATGGCCAAATCCCGCTCGTCGGCGCTCCCGCTCGTCGGCGCTCCCCCCGCACACGAGTCACGACGCTGCCGACTGAGTGCATGTGTGCGTGGGTGGGGCATACGGTCTTTTACGCAGATGCCAGCGGAATGTCGTTAGTGCGTTCCACTAAATAAATGAAGCTTGTAAATCTAGCGCGCCGTTTGCGAGCTAAAGTCCCGTAAAGCCCCGTCCTTCCAAACGTGGTGGCTGAGAGAGAAAGAGAGAGAGAGAGAGGCCCAAGATGGAGGCCAAGCTCGACTGAGGGGGGTTAACAACGACGCACCCTTGAGATAAGAGAGCCGAGATTGAGGAGGAGGGAAAACATCTAGAAAAGAGTGTTGGTTGGAAAAAGCTGTGTGAGCTGATCCCATGAGTTTATTGCCATGATAGCAACGTGGAATGCCAAGAAGAAAAGACATCCAAATCAAAAAGAACAAAGCATAATAATGCTGGAATCATTATTTATTTGTTATATTTTTCCACACACTCCTTTTTCTTTCTTCTCTTCTTCGTGGCTCCACAGAGAAGGAAATAGATGAGCGTTTGGCGCATAACCTTTAGCGCCGTCCATCCTCCGGCGCGGGGCGTCCACGCTGGACGTCTGCGGACCACTTTGTCCAACGTGAAGGTGTTGCTAATGCGCTCCGGCGCTCCCGTCCGCCATTTCCCCATCCGTTTGCGCAGATGTCTGGCCATATGTTTCACGTCTGGACGGGAACCTGCGCAAGGTGTCTCCAAATCACCACGTCCGTCTCCGAGGGAGGCGCGGCGCCGACAGCTTTCCGCCCAGAGCAGGTCTTCCTTCCACTGGGATGGCGAGCTGTCCGGGCGTGGAAAAGGGCCGCAATTGAACTTAAATCGGGCCGTCTCCGTTGGCGCACGGCGTGACCACGCTAGGCGGTGGCGGCTGCTAGATAAATAACCGCTCTATAAAAAGGCTGTCCCGCACGGTGCGGCTAATATAAGCGCCGTAAAACATTAAAGCTGGAATTGCAACAGCGCAGCGGTAATTTATGGGTGCCACTATATAGGAAGGAAGGAAGGAAGGAAAGAGCTGTCAGAGGCGCCCACTTGCAGCAGACTCGTAAATTGACCTTTTCTCAAATCCAGTTGGCCAGCTTTCCCCGTGGTGGCGCCCTTTTGCAAAGGTAGCCGGAGCCCGTGGCGTGTCAGACGCTGCTCACCACTGACTGGCCGTTGATTTTTACAAGTCAATGATCTCATCCCCTTCTTTTGATGTCTTTTCTCCCAGGTGGAACTATCTGAAAGCACGTCCCACACCATCACCGATGCCTACGCCGGCAAGGAATACATCATCCAGGTAGCACCAAAGCGGACCATCTCACATTTGCTCACCATCCGACATAGATTGCGATCAATTGTCATCAAATCCAAGCGTGGCCGTTGCAAATGCTCCCCCGTTTGACCTCACTGCTCGCAGAATAGAGAGAAAGAGCTCTGGCTGAATTGGCCTTGGCTTTCCCCACCACTCACGCCTTCCACGTACTGTCTTTTTTGTTTTGTAAAACGTGGCTCCGCGCCCTTGTGGACAGGTGGCCGCCAAAGACACGGAGATCGGAACGTGGAGCGACTGGAGCGTTGCCGTCCACGCCACGCCCTGGATGGAAGAACCGGTGCAGACCACCTCCACCACCGACGCCGAGTACCTGACTCGTAGGCAGGGGCCGCTGTCCGAGTCTGACGGTATGACCGCCGCTCGCTCAAATAGATGCCGCAACGTCTGAAAACAATCGGTAAATGCAGTAGGGGGAGGAAGAAAGACTGCGTGTAAACATGTATAGATACATTCCATAAACGGTATATAATGACATGATTTGGCAGCCCTAGTCATTTTGGCTTTCACTGTGCGACAGCGCCTCCCACAGGGCATCCGTAGCACTACAGTCATAGCTCAAGTCGAGCAGGGGGGGGGGGCGCCGTGAAACCCTAGCTGATGATATATGCTTTATGGGTGGGGGTGGGGGAGGTGGCTATGTTTGAACACGAAAGGTGTTGAAATGAAATAGCGCTAGTCATTGTCCCCCAAAATGGCGCTCCATCGTGGGCAACGCTCTCCTGCATTGAAGGGAGAAAGGCCTTTGTTTGACGGAGCCTTTGAAAAATGGCCGGCGTGACTCCGTTTCGCACGCCGCTTTCTTTTTACAAATGCTTATGGAAGGGTCAAGTGGTATTAAATGGGAATTGCCCCGGGGGAGCGTTTGAGCCGCCGTTATAACCGTGGAACATTTACCAGATGAGACGTGAACATTTATTGGATGGACGATGGGGCTATTTCCCGTGGCTTGCTTTGGCTTGCTTTGACGTGAACATTTATTGGATGTACGTTGGGTCCATTTCCCGTGGCTTGCTTTGGCTTGCTTTCAGCCATCCATCCGTCCTCTGAGGCGGGTCCATGGAAGAAAAATTGCTGAGCCATTGCTCGACCTTCAAAGTTGAACTGGATGAGTTCTGGGCGCCTTCCAAAAGGGATCTGCTTTTTCTCCTCCGCTTCGCTTTATGACCGCCTTCACATTGATGGCTCTTGCTGCAGATTCCAAAGGATTTTTGTTCAAAATGTGCATTTTTCTGGGGGGTCAGAAACGTGTCTTTTCTCTTTGCACACGCTGGTTTGAGGGGAACGGAGTGATGAAACGTGTGTGCCTTTCCCCGCAGAGAGCAAGACCTCGCCCATCCCGTCGTCCAACGCGCCACACAAGGCCGAACCGGCCGTGGGCAGAGGCGCCCGACTGCTGGCCCGGGTGAGCCCTCTTTGGTCGGGGCTGCTCCTGCTGCTCCTGTCGCTGCTCTTAGTCTAGTGAGTACCGACCGCTCCGGTGGCTTTACCGACAGACCGGTCCAAGTCCATGCCTCCCTGGCCTGGCCTGGCCTGGCCTGGCCTGGCGTGGAGTCCATTCTGCCAAATGAGATGCAAAGAGATTGGCTGTCAAATTACCTACCGAGTCTGACCTCTGTCTTGTCAAACGTCGGGTGGTGGCCCAGTCCGGTCCTCCATAGCCCCCGTCTGTCATCCCGTGTCTTTTCCATATGGCATGTAACTTAACTGGTGCAACTTTCCTCCCTCTATTCTAGATGGACTGAATGGCAAAGAAGGAAGAGGAGGAAGAAGGAGAAGAGGCTGGATCTTTTTGTTTCTCTTTTTTTGTTGCCCGCGTCTGCCAAAATGACCTCCGAGACGAACATTCTTCCGGCGGCGGCTGCTGCTGGCTTTTCCATTCATTTGTGTGGCCGCTCATGCTAACGCTGAATGGCTATGTCCTCTCTTCTCTGCTTTTGTTATGATCTCGTCTCCAGCCACCTTTTTTGTGCGTGTGAAAATACGGGAGCGTCGGGGGAAAGAAAGAAGAGAAAAAAAAAAAAAAAAACAAGACAAACCCCCTCGCCGGAGCAAAAATTCAGCACGTGCGTACGAGTTTGCGCCCTAGCGCACTGTATGCCAGCGCCCCAGCCACCCCCGCATACAGCTAAATTGTCATGCCAAAGACTCAAGCACCCCCCTGCCGTCAAATGGTCTCCAAAGCCCGTGTCCATTTGAGAAGCCTGACCAATTGGGTTGATCAAATCCAGGAGGAATCTTGCAGAAGCCACAAAAAGAAATGAGGCTAATCAACTCCACTTGAAATTCAAAAGTCAACTGTTTTTTTTTTTTTTAATGTGGGTGTTTCTTTTGTTGTTGTTTTTAATGAGGACTAACAAGAGTCCAGTAACAGAAGTATAGATTACTTTTGAGCAAATTCGATAAAGATTGGACTTTAAAAATATGAAAAGAAAACAATATCTATATAGACATATACAAAATATAGTCTTAAGTTGCCCAGTTGTTGTTTTTATTTGTTTGCCAGAGCTGTTTTGGCTGTAAAAGAAGACAAATGACTTTGCTCTCTGATGCCTTCACGTCCAAATGTCTATTTTCCAAGTTCCACTCTTATTATTCCGGTCAGCCGTGCTGTGTTTTATTGTATTTTTTTCGATAGGTATTATACAATCCACGGGTTTTTAGTTTTTGTTACCACTTGTTTTTTTTCTCTTTCTTTGTTTTCCTCAGTCCGACATCCTTAACGGCTTACTCCTCCGGTCCTATTTTGTAAACTATGATATGTAACTTTAACATTGAACAAAAGTTTATTATTTAATAATGAAAATATTCAAATAATAATGTATGTATTAGCAGTACGTAGAATGTGGTAACCTGTACATGGGCTCTTTTTTATAGCTGTAAATACTATGACAGGTTTCAATCATTAAATGTGACCATTTCACAATGATTGCGGCTCCCATTTTAGCGCAGCTCCTTCGAAGCCACGGCCTTGATTTCGCAAATGCGTCCTTCCGTCCAATTTCATTTTCAATTCCCGCCCGTCTCTCCACTTTTTGTGGTTAAAATGACCAAACGTGCATCTCTCTTGGTTATCCTGACAAGCCAATAGGGAGGCTAAGGAGAAATCAATACACCATCTCGCATCTGTCAGCTGCTGGTGGTGTAGCCGTGTAGCTGTGTTAATTCGTCCATTTGTCTTTGTGTCTTCAATTCAACAGCCCCCTCAACCCCTTTTTTGGCGAAGCCTCATGGTCATTTTACAAAAGGGCCTAGGTGGGTACCTGTGGTGGGTACAATTCCCGTTGGGGAAATGACGAAGGCAAACTGTGCAAACCCAACCGGACTTGACGGTATACTCCATTCAAAGAAAGCAGTGAGCGCCTTGTCCAATTGTGGGAAGCCACAAGTAAGCACCTGGCATCATAAGGCCGTCAAATTCGATCACTCATCACTCCCCGATGGGGAGCAATTTTGGTCCAAGCTCCAGTTTGGACTGCGCTGTCCGTGGTGCTGAAACATGGACGCCGTCAGCCAAAATGGGACCCGGCGGTAACAGTGCGGGCTCTCCGACGCAAAGATGGACGCGGCTCCACCTCTAAGAGAACCTTGGGCCGTCCAAATGACGCCGTGAGCTTGTGGGGCAAATTGAAACGGTCTTTGGTGACTAGAAAATGCCATCGGCGAACGTGAAAGCACCACCGTGATAGTAGGCAGCTCCCTGCAATGGCTGATCGACGTTCCGCTCGCTAGAGGGCGCTAGCCAATGAGGTTGCAACGCGAGGAGGAAGTGACTGATGTTTTGGGGCGGAGCGGAGTGTGCATCTAGATTTCGACTGCGAGGACAAGATGGGGTGAGTGTTATTCAAAATGCCAAAACGATGCCAAAAATAAATAAATATGCCGTATTTAATGCGCTCGTGTTATGCCGCAACCACATGACAAGCGAATGGTGCGGTTGGCTCGCAGTAGTATTCGCCATCCGTCCAGGATCTAGTTTCAGCCCGCAAGATGGGGATGTCACCAATTGGCTTGTTAGCAAGCTAGCGAGTAGCAGGTTAGAAGGCTAGCAGGCAAGTAGCCCTAGAGTAGCTCGCGTAGCGCCCCCAATGGACGTTCGGTGCAAGACGAAAGTCATCGGGTTGCAATGCGAGAAAACGACATAGTAAGGCTTTTTTTATGCGAAAAACGACATAGTATAGTGAGGCTTTTTTATCGCAAAAAAATGACAGTATATTAAGGCTTTTTTATCGCAAAAAAACGACATAGTATATTAAGGCTATTTATCGCAAAAAAAACGACATAGTATATTAAGGCTTTTTATGGCAAAAAACCGATGTTACGACTCCCCCTGGGGTATGATATACCAGGGAGTCGCAACTATCACAGCAGACAGGTTGGGTCAAAGATGAGTTGGGACAAACACTGCAAGTAGCCTTCAGTTATTTTTATTTACAATACAGTCAATAAAACAGACTACGGGATAACATAGGGGAAGCACAAGATATTAAAGTGGCACCCTCAAATAAACACGGTAAAACCCACTCCCAGACAGGTGTCCAAATGAACACCCACAAAATACGGGAAATAAGACCCAAGGATGCCACTGTTAAACTGATGTGATATAATCTAGACAGGGGAATAATTGTGTCTAAATGCACAAACTATATGCATACCCCCGGGGTGTCTAAACTTACCTCAAGTCCTCCTATGCAACCCCAAATCATTAACAACACATACAAAATATAAGAGGGAGTAACGTACTCACAAGCCTGCAAGGCAGCAAGGGCGAGGGTGAACTGACTGGTGAAATGAAAAGGGTTCAAATAAGGGCAGGAAGTGAATCTTGATTGGGGAAGTAGGGGAACAGCTGTGTTGGCTTGGGCAGGCAGGGCTTTGTCACAGGGGTGGAGTCACAGGGGTGGAGTCACAGGGGTGGAGTCACAGGGGTGGAGCCAAAGCTGCAGGTACCTGTCAAGAAAAGAAAGCACACACCTCCTACATAGTGTGTGTCCAGGCTGCCAGCCGTAACAAACGACATAGTATAGTAAGGCTTTTTATCGCAAAAAAAACCCCACATAGTATAGTAAGGCTTCTTTTTGCCAAAAAAAACGACATGGAATAGTAAGACTTTGTTGCAAAATACGCCGCCTATTGACTAAATCCACTTTATTTTCAGATTGTCTTGTCTGGGCTGAGACGGCGCTTGGCGGGTCCGGCTCGTGGCCGACGTGGGAGCAGCATGCAGCAGGGTTTCCTGCCCAAGCTCAAGTCGCCCCCGCCATCGCAGGTCCTCCTCAGCTCGGCGGCGGCGGCTGAGACGGAGAAGGCTCGCGCCCTGTTGCGCACCTTCAGCGCCGCCTCCTTGCTGGCGTCGGCGGGTCTGGGCGCCTTCTGCGCGGCGGCAGACCACATCCTCCAGCTGCCGGCGCTCCAGCGCCACCCGTGGTCACGCGCCCTGCTGGACAATGCGGCGCACGCGGCGGTGGGCCTGTGGTCCTGGGCGCTGGTGATCGGGCTGCGCAAGAGGAGCGACCTCTACCAGGCCCTGCTGGCCGGATTCCTGGCGGCCGCCGTGGACCTGGACCACTTTTTCGCGGCCGGTTCGCTCTCGCTGCAGGTACTGCCCGTTCGCTGGGTCGCTCGGTCCGGCGGGCCTTACCTATTGTTGGTGGGTGTCTGTGTGTGTGTTCCCCTGGCAGGCCGCCGTCTCCCTGGCCGGAAGGGCGCCGCTCCACTGCTCCACGCTCGTCCCGGTCCTGTGCCTCTCGCTGCGCCTCTTGATGTGGCTGGCCCGCCTGAAGGACGCCTGGTGCTCCTTGCCCTGGCTGCTCTTCGTGGCCATGGCCACGCACCACCTGCGGGACGCCGTGCGGCGCGGCCTGTGGCTGTGCCCCCTGGGCCACGCGCCGCCCCTCCCCTACTGGCTGTACCTGGGCACGGCCACCACGCTCCCTCACCTCTGCTCCGTGCTCATGTACCTGAGCGGCGCCAGAGACGTCCTCTCCAGCAAACATGGCGTGGCCATCGACGTGTGAGCGCACGGGTGGGTATCTTAGGCTCGCGGGGAGCACGGGCGCACATTTCAGCCCTATTTGGTGTCAAAGATAGCCTTTGCCTGTTTTATTTGAAGTTTTCAGTAGAAATGACAAGCAAACATTATTTATTGTTGTTACACTGGCGGAAAACTGAAACCTTAACCAACCTTGATTGAAGGCTTTTTGTGGAAACGATGCTTGAAGCTAAGCAGCTTTTCTCCTTCATTCTGAGCCAGCTACTGTCAGATGACGGCTGCCCTGGGTTCAATTGTCCAGTAAATGGCGCCAAGTCACTGATCCAATAGTGGTAGTTTTCTAGTTCTTTTTTTTGTACAATGCAGGGTGTTCCACAATGTTTGACCTCTTCTCGTAGGTCAATAATACTTTTGACCATTTTCGTTGCTTGTGTGGAAACGTTTCATGTCTTGCTGTGTAACGTTTGGCATTTCTATCTTTTCAGGTTAAGAAATGCCAGTCACGTGTAAAGAAAAAGGCATTTTGGCGTGTTGGAGGATGCGCCGACTCGCTCTCCCAAGACGAACTGGCTCTTTGGATGAGCGTTTATGGCGTCCGTTTCGTACCCGTGGAAGCTCCGGCTGCGTGGGGGTTCACATCCCGGTGCCGTGAGCTCTTATGTTACCCAAGGCCATTGGTAACATAAGAGCTCACGGCACCGGGATGTGAACCCCCACGCAGCCGGAGCTTCCACGGGTACGAGACGGACGCCATGAGCAGTCATCCAAAGAGCCAGTTTGTCTTGGGAGAGCGAGTCGGTCGGTGCATCCTCCAACATGCCAAATGGCTTTTCTTTACACGTGACTGGCGTTTCTTAACCTGGAAAGATAGAAATGCCAAACGTTACACAGCAAGACTGTGAGATCATTCCAAGGTAAACGCTTTACAAAATGGGGTGAAAGATTTTGCAAGAGCCTGTAAATGTGATGTCTAGCTTGCTTCCTGCACACCAGCGCCTATTTTGCACATGGAACTTTGTTTGAATTTGCTGCCGCTATTTCACCTCAATAAACATCGTAAGGAATTAGACAAAGGACTCCGGAGCCACTTCATGTGATAAAATAGTGTTTTTTATATCTTTACAGAAACATACAAAGAGGAGTGGGAAGATGACAGCTTACGGTTATTATATCTGGCCCACACGGAGCCATAAAAACAAAATGTGGACAGTCACTAATACTGCACTTTGCCCAAAGAATATATACAAAATGTGTCCCAACACCGGGGAAAACAAAACAACATAAAGGTGTGCCATGTATGTACAATTTCAAATGTTTTTTCAGCCAATGATGGGGGGGCAGCTTGTGAGAAACAATTCCAATTAGCTGGATATCACTCTGTGACGCTTAGCTTAGTTTAGTGTGTGTATGTTACTCTGACGAATGGAAATGAGCAAAACTTGGCACACTCGCTCACGTGACACACTTTGGCTCCGATGAAGGCAAGGGTGATGGAGACGGACGGACGGACGGACGGATGGCATGCCTGCCTGCCTGCCTGCTTGACTCTTGGGAGTAGCCCTACAACGGGCTGAGGAGAAGGTGATGTTTCAGCTTAACCTGAAGAGATGGGGAAAAAAAAAGAAGAGGATTGCGTTACACATGGTGTCCACACGTGGATTCGCTTCAATGTAGTATCGGGGACGGCTGGTGTTTATTGACCTAATGAGCGTTTTTGCAATTGGCCAAAATAAAAAGGACGGACTCACTCACATCAAACGGGCACCGACTTCATTTTAACCACAGAGGCCAGCTCCTGTTTGGTCTGCTGTGGCCGCCGCCAACGCCGCCTTTCCCTCTGCCTCCTCGCCCTGGGAACACAAAGTCGTGGTCGTCACATCCGGCCGGCCACGGGGGTGGGATTGGCCGGGCGGGACGTGCGGCCGCCGTCGTCGTCGTCGTCGTCGCTTACCACAGCGCCACCGTCAGCAAAGCCGCCGCCGCCGCCGCCACGGCCAACAAAGCCAGGAGGACGGCCAGTGCCCAATGGCTGTCGTCCCGCGCCACCGGCTCTGGGAAAAGAAGGTAAGAGGAGTTGGGAATAGCCACCATTCCAAATTGCTTTGGACACAAAACGTCATTCCAAAGACGCTATCTTTGCCAACACCACACGTCCAAATATGGGCACGGGCCACTTTTTGGAGGCCGAGGGTGTCGCGCTTCAACGTGCCCCACCAGTGCATTCCGTACCCAATAGCTTACAAAGTAACAATAACTCCATTTTAGTAGGACTCTACTAACATTATTGTGGTGCCCGACTCAAAAGTCCATACTAGTTGCATGGATAAAGTGGTAGATCCAACCGCCCCCCCCCCCCATTTTAAATATGAGCATCCAATTCAACTTACTGTGGGTTTCAGGCTTGCTCTGGAAGGGGAAAAAGTAGTCTGGCAAATCATCTTGTGGAGATTCCGAGGTGGCGGCGACTGCGCCACAAAGGCACACAGTTAGTAGTCGGTCGACGAACGGAGGTGGGCTGGCGGCAAAAGTGCTTTTCTCACCTTGCCAGGGCCGCCCGTAAAGCAGGGGACTCCAGTCGCTCCACTGGGTCTCGCTGTTGAGTCCGTCCCTGGCCCCCACTTGAACTTGGTGAAGGTGACCGGCCAGAGCGTCCAAAATCACCGCCGGGCTCTCCTCCCAGTCCACCTGGCGAGGACGGAAAGACGGTCGGTCAGAGGGTCGGTCGGCGCGTCTTCCGCTTGGTCCAACCAAGAGGCCGGCGCTCCACAAAAGGCCAACGCTCCCACTCACTCACACACTCACCTCTGACCAGTACTGGGATTGGCTGGGCCTGTATCGGATGCGAAAGGTGAGAGGGAAGCTGTCGTCCACGGGCCACGAGGAGGGGAAATCCCAGGAGACCATCAAGCGCTCCGGATAGCCTTCCACTTGCTCTACCGTCACCGACTGGGGAGGGTCGGGTTTCACTGAAAGAGACCAACCAGAGAAGTGCGCGTGTGGGAAAGGGCCCGGTTCGTGCTCTACCATAAAAAAAAAATCAAACGCTGCAAAGCGGACGGGCCAAACCGACGGAACGCCACGCCAACCTGGCGGCGGCCGCGGCGGGCCCCTATCGTTTCAAATGGCTACATCCAAATGCAGAGAATCAAGTGGCCACTTACGGAGCGCTTCCAATTTAAAGCGGGCGTCCGTGATGGTGGAGCCCAGGGCGTTGGTGGCCGTGATCCGGAGCGTGTGGATCATGTCCCAAAAGGGCGGGTGCACCACGTCGCAGTAATTGTGCGACGCGTTGACCACGCACGTCTGCCAGTTGCGACCCACACCCCTGCCACAGCGGGATCCGGATGAGAGAAACAAAAAAAAAATAGATGAGGTCGGGCTTTTTGGGGAACGGCGCTCACGCGGAGGCCCGTACCTGAGGGAGGCGTTGTACTCCACCGGAAGAAAGGTCTCCACCGATTGGTCCCAGGAGCAGCGAACGTGACTGTGATTGGGAACTTGACACCAAGTGCTGAGCAGCCCGGGGGGAACTACAGTCGGAGAAAAAAAAAGGGAGGGACTTAGTCCGTTAGTTAGGAACGCAAATGTGCCCCCCCCCGCGCAAAGGAGCCATTTCCTCCGAGAGACAGTGACGGGAAATGGAGCTTTTGTCCGGCCTGCCGTGGCCAAAATAGCGGCCAAGAGCAGCGAGGAGAGACGGCGAGCGAATGGCACTCACGTCCAAGTCGGAGCTTGACCGAGCCCAAGAGGAACCCCCGCCGGTCGCGGCAACTGTAGCGGCCCTGGGCCGAAAGCGCGGCGCGCAACAGCACCAGAGAGCCGTCGGGCGTCACCCGGTGCCGCGGCAAGGCCGGGCTGCCCTCCAGCTGCCAGGCCACCGTCCTGGGTGAGGGGGGGGGGGGGGGGGGGGGGTTTGTGGCAGAGAGAGGGTTAGCAAGACGTATCACCCACGATGACCCTCTTGCTACTGTCACCATGAAATCCATTTCCCCCAATACGGGAATATGAATCAAGTTATCCAATGCCATTTGAAAGGCTGGCACTCCCCGACTGTGACTTTCAAGTCTATATATGTCTATATCTTGGCAGAGGGTTCCAGAGGAAACCCCTTTCACAACCTGTGCGGAAACCCTATTCAAAAACACACACACACACACAGCGGCGCAAAGAGTGGATTTCTTACTTGCTTTGGGACTTCCCGCACAAAAGTGTCACATTGGCGTCCAAGTGGCCGTACTGCACATCCGGATCTGCAAACACCGCAAGACACAAAACATGAGACAGAGTGCCGTCGGAGCCCGGACGGCGTCCGTATTTGGTGACAGCGCGGTAGACAAACATGACCAAAGAAGGGCCTTCTAATGCCTCCGCACGTCTCTTCTCGGAGTTACGGGAAAAGAGAAATAGCCGTGGCCGGAGACGTTTCAATACGAGGCGATTCCGGTCTACGGTTAATCATCACACTCTGCGTGTTGAAAACAATTCCAGAAAAGTGCTTGGCCTCCCCAAAAAAGAAAAGGGCTGCGAGGCTTATTAGGGGGAGCTGAAGAAACTTTTACTCCTCCAAGGGCTAAAGGCCCCAATTCCTTGAAATCAAATCAAGAATTGAACCTCAACTTGGCTCACGCCGGGAGAAGATAGACTCTAGAGATTCATAAATGGGGGGGGGGGGGGGGGGGGGGGGGGGGGGTAGCATTTCTTAATACCAGATTAGCCAAAGTGGAAAAACTGCAGCAACAAAATAAAACTGAAGAAACATCAGTAAAAGGGGGCGGGCAGTACTAAAACAATGAAGAAAACTGGACACCAAGACCATTTGTGGTTGCACAAAAAAGATGGTTTTCATTACAATGTTTTATGGGGTTTGTGACGAAAAAAAAACATTTAAAAAAGGCAAAAAGACATTGTATAAGCCGTTCAGGCTTAACAACGTACTCCCTCCTCTCTATAGGAAGAAGAAGATAGTGTCAGATGACCTACAGAAAGTGTACGTGGAAATGTACTGTTGTCTTGTACTTTTGTGTTTTACCTTGCTGGATCCAAATGTGAGCAGCACAGGAACCCAGCGAGCACCATAATAAGCAGATGGCTGTCACAATCGCAGGAGGAGTGCGCAAAAGACCTGCCATCTGAAAACACAAACACAATCGTCAGAGAAGGAATTCAACAAAATCAAACAAAAAAAAAATCGGACGGGCCACTGTGGAGCTTTTCAAACCCATTGACAGACGGAGCCATCCAAATCTATATAGACGGATCCAGATCTGCTTGACAAAGAGCCGCGCAACAACATTTGAAAAAAAAGATCACAATCAAATTCTTACAAAACAACAACCCCACATCCTAAGCTCCAATTGAATCCATTTAAGGGGGAAAAAAACAACAACCGTCCGAGTCATGTTTCTTTTTTGTTTTTTTGCCGTAGTGCTGTCACTTTGGCACTCGGCACATCTCGGGGAAAATTCAAAGGTCAAATTCAAAGGTCACTCCTTTCCATTCCTTCTCCTTCACCTTGTTTTTCGTCAAATCCACGGTAGGGTCAAGTCGCTGAATTGACAGCCTTCCCGGCGGGGACCAAAACAACTTTTTTTGGGGGGCTAAAACAGATTGGCCGCCACGCAAAGCGTCCGCTCGAGCGCGTTGGCCGGCGGCGGCGCTGAACCAACAAGATTGGAAGCCAAAATGGGTGCCGTGTCAACAGAGAGACGCTACGGCGGCGTCCGTGTTTGTCCACGTTGCCGTGGAAACCCACCACGGACGATAACAGCACTCTGACTCTTGAGACTGTGAGCGGTAGCGGCCCAGCTCCGTGTGGACGCCGTATGGGAAAGAAAGAAAGAACGAAGGAAAGATATTTAGATCTGGGGACAAATGAAAAACAGATGTTTGATGCAAGCGGGCTAAAAACAATTCCCAGATTGAGCCAGATACGATAGCGTGTGGAAAATGCCAAAGACCAGAAGGAATGGTTGCCACGTGTACGCGGGCGGGAGGCGGAGATAGCCGGCCCCCAGAAAGACGCAAAAACAAATGCCCGAGAAGAAAGAAAGTTAAGACGCACATAACTCTGGCTACATTGTTTCATTGGCACCATTTGCCAAAGTGCAAATCGGAGCCATCCCTTCCTTGTGTGCGGCCTCAATTCCATCACATTGGAATTTCCTTGAGCTCAAGCGCCAGGGCGGAGAGATGGCTACCATATGCCAGATATTCACACAATGCAAAGCGGAGCGTTTTGGGGGGCGGGGTGGGGGTTCTTTGACATTTACATACACGACTCTCAAGATAGCTGGAGCAACGCACCAAAGGGTAGCGTCCATCGCAGGCAGGAGAATTCAAAACAAAAGCAGCCGTGGCACGCGTGGCCGCCAGGACCCGGGCAGGCCGCCCTCGCCTTCAACCTCAACCCCTCAATTGGTCTCTCTCTAGTAAACAGGAAGTAGCGCGTGTTTGGATTTGCCGATAGGAGCGCCGCCATAACGCGTCGCGACACGAACGCTCTTTGGCTCCCTTCAAAATAGTGACATTTACAAGTGGAGGAGCTTCACTTGTTACATTTGGGGGGAAAAACCAAGACATGTCCTTACATTAGGCTGTCCATTTTGGATTTGCCAGGCATCCCAAGATTGGAATTAGAAGCTACTCTAGCCAAAAGAAACCACTTGCGCAGTTGTGACTTCATTTGCACAAGTTTCTCTTGTGAAAGGGATGTCGGCAGCTCTGCGCTTCGTGAAGTCTGCTTGGCCTCCTCTGAAGCCTTCAAACACACACACACACACACACACACACACACACACACACACACACACACACACACACACACACAGCAACGGGAGAGAGAAAGCAAAAAAAAAAGGGGGGGAGGAACAACAGAGCTTCCAATTGTGTCAAAGGTTACGGGACGTATTCATTGAAGAGAGCCGGTGGCATCTTCAATAGACATTCCAATGGAATTGGCTCACGGGTAAAGCGTCCAAACACTCGCACCGTCTGTGCCAAAAAGGGCCCACATTGAAAAAAAAAGCGACAAATAACACCCCCCCCCCCACCAACTGCACGGACGAGCAAACGAGAAGGCGGGCGTCCCAACGCTTTGGATGGAGCCCTATTGATCTCCAAAATCCACTCACACTCTTCCACCAAGCAAGCCTTGTTGCTATTATTAGCCGCTTCTCCACGGCCTTTGCTTCCAAATATATAAATATACACTGTGATAAAAATGGCCTCTTGTGTTAGGGAATGCAAAAAATACAACAACTCATTGGACGGACTACAATAAGATAGATAGCTTCACTTATTTCTTCTCGGCGTAAACACCACGGGAATATTTTTGTGGCTCGGCTAAGCTTTGAGGAAGAAGCCACAAGGCCACGTGCCACAAAAGCCACTCTCCAATTTGTGGCTCCGAGATTGGTATCTGGGATCCGGGTCCCGCTCCAAAGGGCCCAACGGTAAAGATTTCTTGCCGTTTGTTTGAAAGCAAGGCCTATAAAAAAAGCTCTGCTTCAACTCTGTGGGGCTGAGACGAAGCAGAGTGCAGAAGAAATGCCCCATTGTAGGCCTCTCAAAGTTGCTTCAATATCAAAAGCTGCCTCTCTCGTAAAAACGCGAGCAAGCACGCACGCACGCACGCACGCGCATACCGAGAAAAATACGGCCTCAGAGGCAGAGTTGGCAAGCCGCGCCAGAGTACTTGGAGCGGCCCTCGCTATAATTTTCATTTGAATACCGAGGGCCCGCGGCGCCGTCTATTTTCCCATGCAAAACCTTCGGCCCCGCGTCGGGTCGGGCGGGCGCTTTCCACCGTGGCTTGAGAAACGCGGCGGCCGGCCAGCGTGCGTCAAATGCATTTTTAGGGCTCGACTTTTGCCATCTTGGCGGAGACGGCGTGTGTACACGTCGTCTGTGTTTTTTGGCCAGCGCAACAGAAGCCATTGGACTGCCAGTAAGGGCCGTCTGCAGGCTATGGACGGGAGCTGAAAACAAATTCAAATGTCAGCCGCCCTCAAACGTCGAAGTTTGAAAAAGTGGAAGATTAAACACAAAAGCAATGGATCCCTCCATCAAAGGCCCAGGGTCATTTGCCTATGTTATGCTAAAAAAAAGCCAAATCATAGGCTTTTGTATGACCTGCTCTATGACCAAAAATGTCAGATTGCCTACTCATTTGGAGCAAAATCCCTTTACTCTAGTACTGTCAAGACACCAGTCTCTCTCTCTCCCCTGGGTCTGTTTGCATTCCAAGCGGGATCTATTTCAAGTTCAAGTCGAGCCCCCCCACAACCCCAACACCTCACTCACTGGCTGCGGGACTCAATGCACATCTGCCGTGTCTACGACTATTTTCTTCTATCAAAGTGACAAAATCAATTGCTGAAAACAGTCAAATTGCGGCGGCCAAGTACCAAATGTAATGAACACTACCTACACGGACAAAGTCAACCCCCCCCCCCCCCCCCCATCCCCCAAAAAAAGAAATCCAGTATTCAATCCCTAGGCTAAAAACACGGGCTAACCAGCGTGACGCATCGCCGGGTACAAACAGTGGAGTAAATTACCCAGCACCCCCCGCCGTCCCGAATTCCCAACGCCAAGTCGGATAAAGTTTGGGCAAATTCCCTGGTTCTTTCGTTCGGCGGCACAAAAAGTGAATCAACTCACCTTGGGAAGAGGTCCGTCCGCGTCAAACGGACATGATGATGATGTTGTCGCCTTCCATGTTTGTGGCTTTCTGTTGTTCGGATATCCCGGCAAAGCGAGGGGAGCGAGGGAGAGAGAGAGCTAGGTGAGCTAGCGAGACGGGAGCGTTCCCGGAGCAGGCGGAAAAGGAGGGGTGAGCCGCCGACGTTGGACCAATCTCACTGGATAGCGGCATTGTCGATCACTGGATCCAAGCGGGGCGGGGCGTGCCTGCAAAGACATTGAAGTGTTGAGAAAAACAGCACTCAACCGTGAGCACTAGTAAAGTACTACATAAAATACTAATTTAGGTAGTCCGGCACAGACCTGGGACCGGGGGCAACCAATACAGAGGAACATATCAGAATGATAACAATGTTTGTGTAATACATCACCTGCTTAAATATTTGCGCCTCTGCTCGAGGGCCCGTTTAAAAGCCTGTGTACGTACAGTGCGGATTTATTTGGAATCCCTGTCACCAATTCAAATCCCCCATCCAAAGTCAATAAAGCATTTAGTCGTTGGCACAATTGTGTCGTGTCGTCATTTCAACTAGATTCCCATCTGTTATGTGAGTCCATGTTTATTTGTGGACTTGAACTCCTTTCACTTCCCGAGGCCGGCTATTCCCTGGCCTGTCCGCTTGGATCCGTTAGAGAATGGGAAGACGTAATCACGGGGAGGCACCGAAACGGTCCCTGGCTTGACCCAGACCGACTGACCAACGAGCAGTGCCTGACCGCCGTTTGGGCTTGTGAACGTAGCAAATATATTCCCGCTGCTTTCAACTACCTATTATTATTATTATTGCTTCACGTGAGGGAAGGGGAAACTTACATTTGATGCAATACTCGTGTCAGTTTGCATGATTCACACACACACGCGCGCGCGCACACACACGCGCGCGCGCACACACACACACAATGTCTCTGAAGGCAATCTTTATGAAACGGTCAAAGGTCATGACAATTTCAAACAAATGCACAATGAATTCTGCGACCCCTGCAGGAAAGACACAGTCATTGCAAAAATGTTTGGAAAAATACTGGATTGTCGTCCATAAACAATCAACTAGTCACTCAACCTGAACAACGTGTTTGGCCACGGTACATTAGTATCATTTAAATGTCTAGAAGTAAAATACAAACACCAAAGTGCATGTCACCACAATGTTCATAATGTCCAATACTACTGTATTTTAAAAGATTAAAGCTCAACCCAAAAGTATATACACAGCTTCCCCCACAGACGTTAGGATGAATAGAAAGTCTTTTTTTTGAAGTATGAAAGCCCAATCAACACGTATTTAAAGCCCCACCTTCGCCCCACCCCTTGACTAATGCATGTTATTATGAAAACAATGTAATTTTCTTTGAAGTATTAAAGTCCAACCAAAAAGCATTTACAGCCCCTCCACACAAACATGTACTGACTAATGCACGTTATTATGAAAAAAAAAATAGTTTGGGGTTTTTTCCGGGTACTCCGGTCTCCTCCCACATTCTCCCTGAAAACATTCATGGTAGGGCTGATTGGGTACTGTGACTTGCCCCCTAGGTACGGGTGTGTGTGTGTACAATGAGCTCCATCCAAGGCACGTCAAGGCTGGAAAAGGCAGCCGGAGCGTTGACACGGCCGCAAAATAGTTGAGGTCCGCCTGGCTCCGGCTTACCACGGACTCGTCATTCCCAGTCAGAGGGTGGGCCGTCGCCCACTGGTCAAACGTACCAGGCGACAAGTGGTGCGCATTGGCCTGCCCATCCTGCCCCTTCCAAATAAGACGCTCCCGCTCTCTCTCACTCTTCCTTCCTCCCTTCATTCTTTCCTCCCTCCCGTCCAGAAGCTCCAGTCACACTTGGAAAGGCAAGTTGCTCTCATCTTCTTCTGCTTTTTGTGAGTATGTCGCCCACAATGATATTCTGGCCACTCTTTTCTAGGTGAAGCCACATCATATTGTTTGGGAGAAAGGCCTTTTTTTTCTTTTTTGGGAAGGGCTTTCAACTCAGAGCGGCTGGTGTGGATTTTCTTTTGTAGGTGGCCCACGACAAGATGAATCTCTCCGTGATTTTATTTCTTTCCCTTGTTACGGTCTGCCTGGGGGACCAAATCGTGGAGGAAGTGCTTGTCCACAGTAAGTTTTTGAGTCTTTGAACGGCAACACAGTATACACACGCGTGCCGTTGCGGTTGGCAACGGAGACACTCGGACAAGATCAACTGTGAAGACCCAATGTCTAGATTTGTATTGTATGCAATATTGCGAGCTGTGGACACTCAACTTGGTAAATGAGGAGCGACAATCTATGACATCATGGCAAAAAGCAGTCCTGCCCGGTCTGAGTCAGAGGGGGGGGGTGTCTTGTTGGTGGGGCTGGAACACCAACACCGCCCCCCTCCTTTGGGAAAATACATCTATTTGGCACCGACGACGGGAAACATGGGGAAAATGGCCTTGCTTTTCTTGACGCTCATTTGCGAGATAACTCCGCCTGGCGCTCGTGCCTCTGACGGAAGGAGCGGCCCCAAACATGGAAAACATGACGGGGCATGGGAGCGGAGGGTGAGGGGAGGGGAACGCTGAGAGAAAGCTCCACCTTAGCGCCGACTAACTTTCCGTCTTGCCTTGGAAAGGAGGACCAAGCCAGGCGGGCGCTCATGGCATGTGTTGTCCCATCATCTCACAGGAAAAGTGCAGCCATTGGGAGGCTGGTTCCACGGCAGCCCGGAGTCGCCGGAGGTCCGGGCGGCCGCCGGCCACGCCGCCGACGCCTTCAACGCCCGCTCCAAGGCCAAGAGGTGGTTCAAACTGGTGGACGTCACCACGGCGCAGTCGCAGGTGGGCCTCGGTCTCGCCTCGGTCTCCCGTCGCTCTCTGGCCGGGCATTGAGCGCTCTTCTCCCCGCCTAGGTGACCAACGGCATCCACTACAGGATGGCTGCCGTGCTGAGAAAGACCAATTGTCTGAAGGCTGAACATGGTGATTTGGACAAGTGCCAGCTGGAGAAAAAGGTGAGGCCGCCGGGCAAAAAGAAACGAGTTCCCTTGAGGTCACGGGGTTGTTGTTCCCCCCCCCCCCCCCCGCGCAGCAACTGGAGTGCCACTTTGAGGTGACCTTTAGCCCCCGGCTGCGAAAACATGAGGTGCAGGTGGCCAAGTGCAAGAGGCAGATCCCCAAGCTTGAAAGCTAGCAGTTTGCATTTCCTCTGGCTACGACGGTCGTCCGTCACACGTGGAAACGACAAGTGACCTTCCGAGACCAAACTGGCTCCCGTTTGATCCGATCCGGAGCAACAAATGGTCGACGTGAAGAGGTCTCCTCCAATTCCAAGTTTCCTCATTACATTTTGGAAAAACAATACAATTTGAACCCCAAAAAATG
Organism: Stigmatopora nigra; assembly: GCF_051989575.1. NCBI lineage: Eukaryota > Metazoa > Chordata > Actinopteri > Syngnathiformes > Syngnathidae > Stigmatopora > Stigmatopora nigra. Next base: position 175,468 of record NC_135524.1, read on the forward strand.
GGACCTATTTACACAAGCGCTTAAGCGTGAATGACGCTGTATTCTGCTTCCGTATGTTTGACGAGATCCCAAATACTTTGGCTACGTGCTATATGAAGCAGAAGCTGGATTGATTTGTCAATATACTGCTTTATTGCGCTCCGCGCCTCTACAGATCGGGAAGGGAATGTGTACGTATGCTCATCAAACACTGGTTTCCACGTGAGGGGAAATCTTGCGACTTAATATTCGGGACAGGGCTCGCTGATGGTTGTGGTACCTGGAACAAATACACACACACACGCACACACATGCTTGACCTTCATCCAAGGCCCAGAAGGCAAGTAATACTAACTTGCTGACGACCATTTGTATCTCCCTGTTCTCCTCTTCCTTCAAATTCAACAAAACCTGCTCCAGGATGGGGAGTTCCAGGTTGAGATATTGAGCCACCTGGTGGCGCAAGTCCAGCGACACAATCCATTTCAAACTTCTTGCCGCGCGCGGCGTCGTCGCGGGGAGGGACTCACGTCGTTGCTCACTTCCTCTTCGTCCACGTCCATCAAAAAGATTTTGGCGGCGGCCTCCGAGGGTCCCTGCAGGACGCGCTCCCAAAGCGGCCGGTCTCGCCGGCTCATCTTCCTCTTCTCTGAAGGCGAGTCGTCGGGAGGTACAAGTACGTGTGATCCCTTTGGGCAGCAAACCGGGACGCCACTCCAGACGTACTTACCGCCACTCTGGTGGATGCAGTAGAGGGCAAACTCCCGCGGATCGTTCTCGATCTGTCGTGGCCGGCCGGGACGTGAGAAAAATAAAATCAACTAAAATAATAGCCGAAAGGCGAGCCCGCGACCGAAAGACAAGATATTGGCTCACCTTGAATTTGTTGAGGAGCTGTTCAATGACTTGGCCTGTGCTCATCTGGCTGCTGATGCGGACTTTGGTTGCCGTGCCAAAGCAAGGAGTGAAGATGGATGTCTAGATGAAAGAAGGGGGGAAAGTCAGTGAGTTTGACGACTCCACGTGAAGGAAAATAAGGCGGCAGGCACATGCACATGCACAGGCACCCACGACGCACCTTATAGTTATAAAAGTGTCCGTTGATGGAAAAGCGGTGTCGGCGCTCCCTCTCCCTTTGCGCCGCCGACCTGCCTCGCCGACTCCTCCTTTTGACCAGCGAGGCGTCACTGTTACAGCGAAGGAGACTCCAATCCGATTCCAGCTCCAAGCTCTTCTGCTTCAGGGGACGCAGCGTGGCGCTCTCCAGAGGGGCGCCTGCGCCGCGCAACACAACCCGGCTCGTACTTGGGGCTTTTCCGCCGGCGCCGGCGGAAAAGCCAGTCACCTGGCGGGGCGTTTCGGCGCGGCCCGGGGCTCGGCGTGCCGTCCAGCTCGTCGATCTGGTGCAGGTCGGCGTATTCTCCCCAGCGGGACATGCCCCTGCAAAGACGGGGCTCTTTTTGACTGCCCGGCACCTTCTACAGAGCTACAGCTGTCACGTTGGAGAAAGAAAAAGAAGATAAGCGGCACCCTTGTCTTGGGCATACCTCCGATTGGCAAGTGGGCTGACTGGGCTGGTGGGGTCCGACGAGAGCATGGGGGCGCTGGGAATGGTTTGTTTCTCGTCCTGGATCTTCAGGCGAATGGGTCTTCGAACTCCCCAGCAGATGTTGACCAGGCCGTCCACCACCACTTGCCCGTCGGCGCCCTGAATTTTGGGCCGGATCCGGACCGGAAACGGCACGGTCCGGAAAAAATGTTTTTTTGTTTCATTTTCCACATTCTGCTGCCGATGGGAAATGCGCCGTACCTGGGAGTAAGTGAGATGCAGTTGAGTCTGATCCTTCAGGAAGCAGTTGTAGGTGCTCAGCAAGGAGAGAAACTCGGCCCTAGAAAGCAAAGGGAGGTGGCCGTCAATGTGATCCTCCCGGACGGCTCCCCTTCCTTCCACCTCTCTGGCTTGGAGCTGAATCCACCTGGACAGAGTCCTTCCGTCTCCCGCCTGGATCGGCGGAAGGAGCGTGGCTTCCTCGTTCATATCGGGTGCGGATTAGCGTCTGTTTTCCGCTCCTGCTCCAGTTGCGGCCGCCGTTCCTGCCCAGACACAAAGGCAATGACAAGTTAAGCTTAGCCAAAGAAGCCAGCCAGCGAGCCAGCGAGCGAGCACGCACGCACAATGGAGAAGAACTCTTGCGTTGAATACTAAAGCAGCATGTCTCTTGGTCTGAAGCTCCCTCTCTCTCTCGCTTTCTCTCTCTCTCACTTTCTCTCTCCTTCTGTACTTTTTGGGTTATATTTATCTCCTCCTTCACTCTCCAAGAGAGTTAATCACAGTACTCCACCCAGTAAGCAGCGACGACGCTTTACGGCGTGGCAGGCAGAAAGACTCACGTTGGGACGACTTTGTCTCTGCTTTTGTTTCCCCCCACCGGCCCCGAATAAGAAGCCCGTCACGTCGCTTTCCTTGAGAAGCGGCGAGGATGACGACACGGCGCTGTCTCAGCACGTTGGCCGCGAAGAAAAAGAGCCTTCGGCGCTCCTCCTTCAGTGCTGCCGCCCTGCCCTTGATCTGGTTCAGTTCAAAGAGTGCAAGCAAGCCTTTTCCACAAAAATGATGCCTGGAGGCTAACTTTCCTTTTGATATCATTCTAAAAAAAATGAACGGGGCAAAAGTTGACAGTACTACTGTGGCCCAAAGTGAGCGAATGGATTTCCACGTGGCGACGGCAGGGGGAGTAACAGGATCAGTTGGGAATGATCCCGATCCCCGGCAGCCGTAAGTCAAGACAGACAGGCCGAATCTTAGTTTGGACTTTGACCGTAGCGCCAATACCGAATGGTGGAGAGAAAAAAAGGGGGGACTGTGGAGGATCCTCCCTTTACAAACTTGAGCCGAAGCGCAAGTGAATTTGGTCTGGTCAAGTCCCGACTTGTGCGAGGGACTTGCTTGCTCGGCTTCCTCCACCTGCTTACTTTCCTTCTTAGTTTGACTAAGGTGTGCTTACGAAAGCCACGGCGCCGCAGCAAGTTACTAAAATTGTTCCAATTTCACTCGCTGTCAAGTTGAACACACTATATCGTGATCGTATGATAAGAAGATCAGTCCTACCTTGCCAATCTATTCCATGGCTCTATTATGACGAGCTTTTCAGGTGAGGTTGAAGTCTACTTCAGTGTGTCTGGGTGTGTGTGCCTGTGTGTGCGGCACATGTAGTGGATTGGACCTCGCTTGTCAATATGCAGTCTACTTGGTTAATTATTATTATAGGTCCAGAGCTCGACTGACATTGGATGGATGGATGGAGTGAGGGAGGGAGGGCTTCGAGCTTGGCTTCGAGCTTGGCTTCGAGCTTGGCTTCGAGCTTGGCTTAGTGCTCAGAAAGTTTGTTGTGATGCAGCAAGACCCCCAACGTTGGCCAGAGTTTCCCAGTATACGAATGCGTTATCCGTGGGCCAAATCCAAGACAACTTTGCAGTATATTCCCTCGGCAATATTTGACTTTGCAGTAGAATTCCCTCGCGAGCCTTTAACGGCAACGTCAATGTGTGGGATACTAGCGTCATCTAGTGTCCATGATTTGACAGAGCACTGCGCCTCGACTACGTGGCAATAAATATAGAGGAGGGAAAGCCTAGTGCCCACAAAGAAAGCCTATTCAATCTGAAAGAAGAAGCATGTGGGTGGTGTCTCTGCACACACAAAAAAAGTGGAGGCCATGACTCGCAAAGGAGACAGCAATATTTGGAGCAGCTCGAAAGCAGGAAGGACGAAAAGCCAAAGGACCAAATGACATTCCTTTCCTAAAATAAAGCCGTGCCCTCCGCAGGCAACAGGTGGGCACAAAGTTGACATCCTGGGCATATGCGCCCTCTGTGTCACCCGAGTCAATTTGGGTAAAAGAAAAAACATAATGTCTTTGTACAATACGCACTCCGCTCCAATTCATCTCTTGTCAGGATTGGCTGAGGCGTTTTGAACCCCATCCCGAAATACCAAGTGGCCGTGTTCCAAAAATAGAATGCTGTAGCGTACTTTTTTTTCCCCGATTGTTGTTGTCCTGGAATCCCATTGGGACTCAATGACTGCTGTGCTTCTGCAACACGGGAACCTTTGGAAGTGGCTGGCTGCTTTTGACCTGTTTTTTTGTCCTTCTCCACGCTAGTTCCAAACCGTGAACCCAGCGCATGTGAACACCTGCCACTGTCCCTCAGCCTTCGCCCTAACCAGCACACACACACACACACATTCACACTGAGCCAGCGTGGCTGTCTGACGGCTACAGGACGTACGCACGGAGGAAAGTACGAGCCCTAAAGCCGGGTCTTGAGAAAAGAAGAAAGTGGACGGAGGCAGAATGAAGACGAGCGGCGGACTCATTTCAGTCTTGCAGATCCTCTGGCTGGCCGGCCCGAGTGGTGGCGTACAGAGAGGTGAGTAAGCGGCACAGCCTCCTCGCCACGACGCCTTTCCTTTGCGTGGCCCTAATGCCGCGCTCCAGTGGCGGAAAATGCCAGGGGGAAAGGAAACAACATGTTTTGAGTGACGGCGCTATGGCAAGACTTCACATGGCATGCGCTCGCCGAGGAGGGTGTCAGCCTCAAATGACTTGGCCACATGGTGGGAGGGCAACAGAGAGGAGAGGAGAGGAAAGGCTTTTTCATAACAAATTCAATGCTTTCAATCTCCCTTGGACGAGAACGGCGTGTTTATTTTGGCGGCGTGGGGAGTAAAGCGCTGTTTGTTTAGCTTCCTAAGGGAACCCTATCAAACTTCTGAACACAGCACCGCGTATTATCACATTGTTGGAGAACGTGGACGTCCTCCTGGATCACAACGCCACCTTCGTGTGCGAGGTCCAATCCCGACCTTCGGCGGATATCACGTGGATCAAGAATAACCAAGCCATCACGTGAGTCCACTTTCTTCTTTTGCTTTCTATGCCCCTCCCCGCCGTCTCGTCCATTTGGAACAGGTACTACGATTCCCGGTACCTGACTCGGGAGCAGGGACAGATTCTGGTAATACTTCACGTCAGAGAAAACGACAACGGGGAGTACTGCTGCCTGGCCGGCAACGGCGTGGGCCAGCCGGCCAGGAGTTGCGGGGCGCTGCAGTTAAAAATGAGTGAGCGCCGCACTGCGGCGGATGGCAAAAGTACAAAAAAAAGAGGCCACCAAGCCTGCTTTTTTTCGCCCCGAATGCAGAACCCCAAATCAAACGCCATCCCACCAACGTCAGCCTTTTGGTGGAGTCCAAAGCGGTACTGCCGTGCGTCAGCCTGGGTCACCCGAAACCCGACATCACGTGGCTGAAGGACGACGAGCTCATCCGGGTAAACCAATGGCCGCCTACCCCCTTTCTGCCACCAAACTTTCTTCTTCTTTTTTCCCCTCTCCTTTTCACAGGTCAGCGAGCGCGTCAATGTCCTGGATTACGGCGCGCTCAAGATCAACTACATCCAGAAGGACGACGCGGGCCAGTACCGATGCGTGGCCAGGAACAGTTTGGGTTTGGCCTTCTCCAAGGCCGCCTCCGTTCAAGTACAAGGTCGCCCGGCCGCCAGCCATTCCACCGCTCCAGATAGAGAAACAAATGGCGGGGAGCAGACATGGGCCAAAACCTAACATTCATTCAAAGTGTCTGTGGGTTGTTCCCACATCCTAAAAGAAAGATGGTTACCTCTCTGTTGCCTCCCGCGCAGCTCCCGCACGGATCCTGCGAGTTCCCAAGGAGAAGCGAGTGGCGTACGGCAGCCAAATCTCGCTGGAGTGCCACGCCACCGGGAATCCGATCCCCGCCGTCACCTGGTTAGAAAATGGAAATACGGTGAGTGGAGAGCGCACGAGACTCGTGTATACCAACGAAGCAAATGGCTGTTTTGAACACATTCCATTTTGTTAAAGACAAGGAGAGATGAGCAATAACAGCGTGTGTTTTGTGAAGATCTCGGGCGGATCGGTGGAGGAGACCCTGGCGGGAGAAGTGGTTCTGTCGGTGCTTCGGCTAACGGTGACCAGACCGGCGCTTTACACGTGCCTGGCGTCCAACAGACACAGCGGCGGCGCCAACACGGTCAAGGCCACGGCTCGAGTGACGGTCGCCGGTGAGTCCAGAGGTGACGCCATGGCGCCATTTGTCCAGGGGGCCTTTTGTGTTTTCAGGTGGCGTCAGCTGCCTTCTCCCATTTGTTCTTTCGTCACCCTCCCCCCCAACCTCCAAAAACAAGACGCGTGCTGAACGCACTCACATTCCGGCTCCTTCATTCTGGCCAGAATTGAGTTCAGTTTGGCGTGATGTTTGATGTCAGATCACTTCTAAAGTCTTCTTCTTCTTGTTCTTCTTCCCTCTCCCTTCTCTTTATGGTGGGTCTCCTTCAACCAACATCTTCTGGATATTGCCACTGGCCCATAGAATGGAGGTAAGTTGCTCGGGGAGCTGCATTTAATTCCAGTCCGTCTAATGGATCCTACCCTACAGCGGGCTGGAGTCAAACATAATTGTTATTCTGTGCTTGGCAAACGCACACGTGCACTCCGTACAGCTGCATTCTCCCATTCCGAGAGGCAGACAAGTGTAGCGGGGTGGGAACGGGATTCAAAGGATAGAAGGAGAGCGCCTCCCAAAGCTCAATGACGTCTGTCTGGCTCCGTCTGGCTCCGTCTGGCTCCATCTGGATTCTTCACGCAGACAGTCATGAGAAAGAAACGAGGGAGATAACGGTCCAGGTGGGAGCGGCTAGATTTATGCCTGTCCATGCTTTGATTTAATAACCAAGTTGAGATCCAGCTCCCATCTGGACTGTGTGAGGAGGAGGAGGAGGAGGAAGAGAGGCAAAGTGGCCAAAGGGGGCAGCTGACGGGAGCAAACGCAGACCTTCCTTCCGCGCTACTTATCCCGCCCGTCATTGCAGAAACAATTGTCGGCCGGGAGAGGCTCCAGATCTTGGTGGAAAATCCATCCATCCATCCATCCATCTTTGTCCATGTGTGGGAGTTAGGGATGTAACACTATAGCCAGAAGGGGGCCAACACGTCAATGCAAAAAGCTAGGCCAAGATAGGACTGTTGGATCTGGTCTCTGCCATGGCGGACGGAGGTGGCCACAATACGAGCCGGGCTAAAATGTCCACGAACAGAGGGTCCAAAATGGAACTCTGGGATGCCCACGCAAAGAAGTGTCTCTCCGCAGACTCTACAAGGGATCCGGGGGCTTCTGCGGCGCCTACCGCGGGGACGCCTGCCGCGCCGTCTTGCGGGACGGCCGGCCGCTTTTCTTCAACGCCTCCGTCTCCGAGGCGGAGGAGGCCGCGCGGGACCTCGCCCTTGGGAGCTGGTGGACGGAGCTGGACGGGCTGGCGGCGTCGTGCGGCCCGCCGCTGCGTTCCCTGCTGTGCCACGCCTTCTACCCCGACTGCAATCCCACGGGATCGGGGCCGGCGCCCAAACCCGTCTGCAGGTAAGACGTGGCCTCCGTCTTCCGGCGCGTTGAAAAGCAACATTGTTATTTTGCCCCAAGGGAACATTGCCTGGCCGTCCAGGATCTCTATTGCCATAAGGACTGGTCCGCGGTGGAGGCCGCCGGCGCGCTTGTCCGCCCCGACCCACGCGGTCACCACGCGGCCCGTTTGTCGTTCCCCAAGTGCGAGACGTTGCCCAGTCTCCTTTCAAACCCGGACGCTTGCACTCGTGTGCCTTTCGTGGGTAAGTTGGGGTTGGCGAAAGCACGTCAGCCCACCCGTCACAATCCATTTTTTTTGGTGGTATTTCAGATATCCCGTCAGAGCAAACGACAAGTAAGTGCGACCATTACTCGTCCATAAACGTGAAGCCGTCCCAACATTGTGTTTGTGATGGACAGCCACGTGTTACAAAGACAGAGGACGTTTTTACCGAGGTAGCGTAAATGTGACCGGCTCGGGGATACCGTGTCAACGCTGGGACCAACAGGTACTCGCCCACTGCGCCCAACCCCGTCCTGTCACTAAATGCCACAAGTGTACGTAACGATTACGCTATTACGCTCCGTTTGGTCCGCTACGGTAGAAATGACCCAAAGGCGTGTCACGTACGACCGCTCCCGATGGCCCGAAAGATCCTTTTTACGATTTGAAAAGGCTCTCTTGGGTGTTGGAACTCTTGCTTCTGGCCCGCGCGACTATGTTGGTCGGGCCAGCTCAGTGGGCGGCTCTGATTGGCTCACATCCTGCTTCTGGAAACAATTAGCTTGAGGACGCCAGTGGCCGCCCGTGGACAACACAGACGGCCCCGTTTACTAGGAGGAGAGCTTTAACAGACGCCGGTTTACGATGCGTGCGGCTTTCACAACAATGTTGGCGCCCGAAAGAAATCTGGCCCACCACTCGGTCTCGGATTAGACCGTGAATCCTCCATCGCTCCCAGTGAACACTAGTACATTAGTGTGTGAGACTCTGTCAAGTGTTTGGCGCGCAAAATACATTTTCCACAAGTACAAGCCCACGCTGTCATACGAGACATACGATGACAGGGAAATGTTTACGTACCTACGTTGTCTTCCACCGTAGGTCCCGCACCGGCACCGCTTATCCGCCGAGGCCATTCCGGAATTGAAAGGTTCCCAGAGCGGCTGTAGGAACCCGGCGGGAATCGGCGAGCGGCCGTGGTGCTACACCTCCGACGCCGACGTTCGCTGGGAGTACTGCGCCGTGGCCCGCTGCGCTCCGCTGGGCTCGGCGGCAGGTACGGACGGGCCGCCCACTCTTTTCCAAACTCTGACAAATAGAAAGACACACACGAGTGAGAAACGGGACGTGGTCAACTCATTGGAGATGTTCCCATCGTATGGGGCACGTCAATCACGGACGGAATAGCAATAGATGCGGTAAATGCGCTTTGGCAAACGGCGGCTAACGAGGCGCGGGTGACTTTTCTTTCTGGGTACGCTCGGACGGGAACGGTCCCAAGGCTCCGTTCCGCCGGCCGCCAGAGAGCCGGCCGTCCCCGCCCCCCTGCCGCCCACCACGGCATCGTCGCCGGCGTACTCCATGTCCGTCATCGTGGTGGTCCTGGCCGTGGCGGGCTCTCTGGTCTTGGTGGCCGCGGCCATCTTGGCGTGTCGACGGCGTCGGAGACAATGGAGGCGGCACAAACGGCGAGTGGGGATGGGAATTTGAGAAGGCCGGACACGGACGGCGGCGGCGGCTTTGCTTTTTCATGACGTCCAACTCCTTGATTTTACTTGGTGCCGCAGGGAAATGGAGAGCCCCGAGCCCAGCCGGAGCACCAGCACTCTGCCTTCGGAGCTCCTGCTGGAGCGCCTGCACGCCAATCCCATGTATCAACGCGTTCCCCTGCTGCTCAACTCCAAGCTGCTGGCTCTAGAATATCCCAGGAATAATATCCAGTACGTCCGAGACATCGGCGAGGGGGCCTTCGGCAGAGTTTTCCAAGCCAGGTGATGAGCGAGGAAAGCGCCGGGTGGATGGCCGCGGCGGCCCTTTTAACCGCGGAAACGGGGCCCTCGGAGCGATGCTCTCTGTCGTGCGATTGAATATTGGAGTGGAGATCAAGGGGTATTTTTTCTTCTTCCCCAGAGCCCCGGGCTTGCTAGCCGTGGAAACGTTGACGATGGTGGCGGTGAAGATGCTGAAGGAAGAAGCCTCGGCAGACATGCAGAATGATTTCCAGAGAGAGGCGGCGCTCATGGCTGAATTTGACCATAGCAATATTGTGCGACTTTTGGGTAAGTGGGCCAAGTTATATATCAAATTTAAAAAAAAAAAAACTACCTTTATGTTGTTGTGGTGCCATGGCGTCATGTTCTGGCTTCCAAAGCGACAGAGATTCAACAGCCAAACGCTCTGGCCGGTCGGTAACTAAGGGAGGGAAGGAAAAAAAAGACAAAGCCAATATTAAGGACAATTGAATTCCCTGGCTGTGGGCAGCCATAACAGCGTCAGTCCATTGATCCGTCGACGCAAAACTCCATTAGAGGTGTAAGCCTTGTTCAATTATTCAGCAAGCTTTCTTTTCTAAAGCAAGAAATCCCCACCATATCTCCAGTAATGGACTTTTTAAATGTCCACAGAGAGTGTGTTTGGCTCAAATGTTTGCTTTCCTTCATTGTAGATTTTTTTTTTTCTGGCAAAGAAAGCAGTCATAGAGAGCCAGAGTGAGAAAGAGGGACTTACACTAACATGTTAGGCATGTAGCGTAACAATCATTTGAGGCTGAATTACTATTAGACCGATTCAGAACATTGACGCCGCACTTGATTCAATCAGTATATATAAGAAAGAGCTATGCTTTTTTTGTAAATGGACTGTTAAATTCTCCGCAGTCAACGGAAACACTGTAAACCCATTTTCAGACTAATTGACAGCGTTTTCAAGGCGTCGTGAATTTCCACTTCCGGGCGCCTTACGCTTCAAGTGGGACAATTACGCAGAGAGCCAAGCGGGCCCACGTTTGCCCCATCCAGATGGCGTAAAGAAGCCATTTGCTTCCACGGCCCGCAAAAAGGCGGCACTTGCAATTTGAAATCCCGTCTGTACTTTACGGACGCAAACACAAAGACCATTTCTAAAGTGAGCCAGAGTTTATTTGGCAACGTCTATCGGATAGTTATGTCTGCGTTTGTTTTGCTTTTCTCCCCATGAAGGAAAGCATTCTACTAAAGGGATAGAATGGCTTTAGCACCCCAAGGAAGGCGCCGGCGTGGGAGAGCGTGACGCTAAGCACCGCGGTGGGAAAAGCTAGCTTAACGTGTGCTTTTGATTCTTTTTTCCACCCCCCAGGCGTGTGCGCAGCGGGCAAGCCCATGTGCCTGATGTTCGAATACATGGCCCACGGCGACCTGAACGCCTTCCTGCGTCGGCCGCCTCTGGCGCGGAGCCCGAGCGAGGGCGCTTTTTCCCGGGACCGGTCCACGGGTCACGCCGGCGGTGGCGGCGGCGGGCTCTCTCGCCCCGAGCGGCTGTGGACGTCGGCCCAGATCGCGGCGGGGATGGCCTACTTGTCGGAGCGCAAGTTTGTCCACCGAGACCTGGCCACCAGGAACTGCCTGGTGGGCGAGGAGATGGTGGTGAAGATCGCCGACTTTGGCCTGTCCAGGAACATGTACTCGGCGGATTACTACAAGGCCGACGAGAACGACGCCATCCCCATCCGCTGGATGCCCCCGGAGTCCATTTTCTACAACCGTTACACCACCGAATCGGACGTGTGGGCCTACGGCGTGGTGCTGTGGGAGATCTTCTCCCACGGCATGCAGCCCTATTACGGCATGGGACACGAGGAAGTCATCTACTACGTCCGGGACGGCCGTATCCTCTCCTGTCCCGACAATTGCCCGCCGGACTTGTACAATCTCATGCGCCTCTGTTGGAGCACGCAGCCGTCCGACCGGCCCAGCTTCAGCGGCATCCATCGGATTCTGGAGCGAATGCGCCGAGGCGGCGGAGACGGCGGCGGCGGAGGCGACCCCGACACGGGCGCCGACACCGATCGCCAGCTCCCGGGTTAGCGTTTTGACTTTCCCTTGGGACAAACGGCCACGGCGGCCGGAAGCGCCCGTCGCTGGTCAGCGAGTAGGTGGGAAAAAAAAAAGAGCGGCGGTGGCGGCGCAAACATTATCTCAACGCCAAATCAAGGTCGACTGTGCTCGCTCGCTCGATTTCTCAGGGTTTTGCAGGGGACGAGATTGAGACCAAGGTGGATACGGCCACAACACTTGGAGGCCGAGGGAGGCTCCATCTTTGGTCTCTGGTTGCCATGACGTTTTCAAAAGGAGGCGAGCCCATCAGGTGCGACGGCATGCGACGAGAAAGGCCGTGCACTACTTTATCGTGTGGCATCGATTTTCAATTGTTTGCCAGCAAACCTTTACTTTTTCACACTGAGCTTCACGCCCTCGCCCTTGTTAATTAGGAATCGCTTGCTTACCATCTCACACCGCTATATTAGACTGGTTTTGCTCAAAATGATAAATACACGATCCTAGCCCAAACTCATTTGGCACACGCAATTTGTTAGATGAAAACAAAAGGTAAAGACTACTCACCGGATGCTCCACTTTGGTCCAATGGCTATATTCATCCCTTGGTCGTCCAAAGGGGGAAAGACAATTATATTGGCAGTCTTCTTGTTGTTTTAACCAGTATGTACAAGCATTTTTCGAATTTCTTGGGGGTTAAAAACAACACAAACAATCTAACAGGCTGGCCGCAACACAAGCGTCAACATTGCCGGAAGTGCGCGCACACGTGTATACAAGTAGCGCACATTGATGATGTTCCGACCAGAGTCGAGCGGTGATGACGTTTAGACCAGAGTCGAGCGGTCCGTTGATGAGGATGCTCAAATTACAAAACAAAACATACGACTGCCGAGATTGGCGTCAAAGTTGGAAAACAAGTACAAAACGGAGTTTTCTTTTGTCCTTTTTATTTTTTTTTGCTGGGATAAAGGCCACAGGGATGAGTATGCATGCAAATGTTTTTTTTTCTTCCCCCAGCTTATTTTGATGGCTATTATACCTGATGATAAATTGAGATTTTGGGGTGGACATAACCGGATATGGAACAGACATCAACACTGCTTTGAAATACTACTCACAAGTACTACAGTACATCTTTTCAATGACCAAATGTGCAGTGCAGTAAACAGTAACCTGGACGTAAACAAACACGGTCGGAAACCTGCTTTTCAAAGGCATACAGACGCGTGGCATCCTCTTTCGCCATTTTCAATAAGAACATAGCATTATGGTTATACTTTAGTATTTGTTGTACTAAAGCAATGTTAAAGCAAGCTGAAAATAAACAAAAGAGAATGGAAAAAGGCACAAAACACCTATAGTGGACTGGATAAGTACAGATAAGAGTGCATTCCCTTCTTTTTTGGATTCCCTTTGACTATTATACACACAGTACTACACAGACTTGGCGGACTACAGACCAGCACAAAATCAAAATTTGGATCTGCGAATGAAGTCACTCAATGTCGTTGGAACAACCCTGGCATGAAATATTGTAGTGGTTGAAGAACTGTATCATTCATTGACTTGGGCCATAAAAATGAGCTTGTACTGTAGTTTAGAAGATATGACGCAAGTGCTTTTGTTTCACAAATGTTTTTGCTCCCCATTAAATGAAGACAACAAAGGAACAAAAAGGCTACTTTTCACCACAAGCATACATAATGCACTTTCAAAACAAAGCTCTGATTAGCAGTCAATCTCAAGTCAAAGGGATGGATGAGTTAGCCGTTCAAACCAAATTGAAAGGGCAACCGACGTCCATTTGGTCAATTTCAAAATGACGGCAGCGCCATTCATGCATTCGTTGTTCGTCTGGCCGATCAAAAGAGAGTTTTTACACTCTGGCCTGGGCTCCTTTGGGGGACTGACTAATAGATTTACCGACCAAAAAAAAAAAACAAGAGCCAGAAGCCCACGGGTCAAGATGTTTCCTGTCACGATGGGCTGTCAGCTAACACGCAGCACCAACAAGATGGCCTTGGCCTTCTCTCTCCACACACACACACACACACACACACAGACAGACAGAGTGGGCCTGCGTTTGGCTGCATGTGGACAACATCGTCCTCCCCTCCTTTGGTCAGATCTGTAGAACGAGTCGCCGTTAAAGCCTTAGAAGGCAAATGGAGGCGTCAGCATGGTTTCCCCTGAAAGGACTTTTCCCCACTTGAGGAACAAGAGTTGAACTTTATAGAATCCACAGGAGAGGGTTGACGTTCTCTGGGAAGCCTCAAATGGCCAAAAGTCGGACTTTCCGACATTGTTATTGCCGCCGATTGTCCTCGTCCCCGTCCAGGCCTCAGACCACGGAATGCTGGTTGTTTTGATGCGAGCCGCCGCCGCCTCCGCCCAGCACCGTGTGGTTGAGCGAGGACGCCGACCGGTCCGAGCCCTCGGCCCCGGCCCCCGCCGCCGTCCCGTTGACGCTCTCCTGCCGCCGGCAGCACAGGATCTGGCGGAAGGTGGCGCTCATCTCCTTGTCGCGGTAGGAGTAGATGATGGGGTTCATGGCCGAGTTGAACTCGGCCAGGAGCAGGAAGAACTTTTCGTAGGTCAGGACGTTGCAGTTGGCGCAAAAGACGTCCAGCAGAAGGATGACCAGGCCAGGGGTCCAGCAGATGATGAATGCGCCTGTGGGAGAAGCCAAAGGTCAATGCGGTCACGGAAAAAAAATACACGGTCCAGTACCGTGAAAAGGATATCCAGGTGGTTTCATTCAAAAGTGGACTTTTTTTGTTGTTGGTGTGCCTATCCCCTCTTTGGCCTCGTCGCCAGCGGAATATGCAAAAAACTATTTGGATAATAGAAACTGGAGAAGCAGAGAAACGTAAATAAACACTCTCAGGCGATGACTGGAAAATCTCGAAACGTCTGGAAAAGTGTTTAGACATTTTCCAGGACCCGTCTGCCATTTTAAGGAGGGGGGGGGGGGGGGGGGGGGCGCGCTTTACACACTAAGTCTCGCTTTCGTAACCGAGGCCCGATCAGCTGCATTGCAGCTGGCGTGCCGTCAGATGAGCATCCGCCTCTTTTTTTCCCAGCCACATGGAATGATCCAATGGCGCGCAAGATAAGCGCGCGGCGGCGGCTTTTTATGAGCCCGTGCCACCCACTCATGTGGAAACGTTTACTTTTCGCACGGGGGACACCATTGCTCCAGTCTTTGGAGCCAAAATGGACGTTCGCACGCCCCTTTCCCAACTGGATTGCTGTCGTCCGTGGGAAAAATCCAACGGAGCGTTCGACAAAGGTCATCGGTCGGGGTCGTGGGTGAGTCGGATGCGGTGACCCCGCGGCGACCCACCGTCGATGTACTTTTTCTCCCGTGAGGTAGCCTCTTTTTCTGGCCACGCAAACTACTCTTTTTGAGAAAGCCGGCGGCAATCATCCGAGGTCAACGGAAAAGCTGTCTTTCCCGCGTGTCCTCGGCAAATATTTTGGCCTCTCTCTCTTCCTTCCCTCCCGACGTCCACACCTTCACCCACTAGATAAGAAGCCATGGCAAATGCTTACTCAGCAACTGGAAGCGCAGCGCTTTCTTGTCAATTCCTGTAAACAATCTTCTGCCGACCGAGTGAAAAAAACAAAAACGGAGCTCTTAAATGTCAGCCATGGAAGCCGAAGCCAATGTTGACCCTCCGCGCGTCATTTTGGATATTCCGAAGAGAGCAAACGAGCATTCCGCCGACTCGTTTGCCAGCAACGGAATAATACCTTTCCACGCTTGTAGTGGAGGCGCGTGCACGCCAGAGAAAAATGTTGCGTACGGAATCCTCTGGTATGTTTGGTCCGGGACAGACACATCCTGTTTCCAAGAGAGGGACGTTTTCCCACACTTTAGCCTTCAACTCACTCCCTTTTTCTTTTCTTTTTGGTTCCGCTCGCTAGCGTTGTACCATAGACGAGTACGGTCAAAGTCCATTCCATTTTCAACTTATCAGCTAGCGGTGGGGCGATTAAGGTAAAAAAGAAAAGTTTTTTTTTTTTTTTGAGACAAGGCTCAACTCACCCAAAACAATGGCCACCGTCTTCAACAGGGACATCATGGTGTCTTTGTTCCGTCGCGGTCCGGAGCTGTGTCGCGACATCCTCATGGTGCGTTGTCGCACGTAGACAAAGATGTGCGCGTAGAGCGTGACCATGACGGCAAAGGTGGCCAGGTTGAAGACGGCCCAGAAGACCAGGTAGGAGTTACTGTAGAGCGGCGCCATGTTGGAACAGGAGGGCAGGGCGCAGATGCAGTTCCAGCCGGCGCTGGGGATGGCGCCCGTCACGATGGACAGCGTCCAGATGACCACGATGACCACCACCACCCGCCGGTTGCTCATGCGCGTGTGCAGCTGCATGCGGAAGACGGTGATGTGGCGCTCGATGGCGATGGCCAGCAGGTTGGCCACCGAGGCCGTCAGGCTGGTGTCGATCAGGCCCTGGCGCAGCAGCCAGGTGGAGACGCTCAGGCGCCGCGTGTTGGGCCCCGTGTTGAACATCAGGTACAGGTAGGCCAGGCCGGCAAAGAAGTCGGCCGCCGCCAGGTTGGCCATCAGGTAGTAGATGGGGAAGTGGAACCTGCGGTTGACGTAGATGGCGATCATCACCAGCAGGTTGGCCAGCATGATGAACACGCACACCGTGATGCCCAGGCCCATCACCAGCCGGCTGACCGCGTTCCACTCGCCCGCCAGGTGCTTGCCGCTGCGGTTGTAGAAGAAGGCGATGCTCTCGTTGTAGTAGCATTGTTCTTCCTCCTCCATCCTGTGGCTTTCCTAAATGCGGGGGGGGGGACAAAAAAAAGACAAAGGTCTGAGCCCCCACGGTTGCAAATTAACCCTGTGCAATAACACGCCAGTGTCTATTTTCATCCCACTCTTGCGACCTGTGGAGTAAAGAATTCTAAACCTGACACGACCCATTGTGCCATCGGGAGAAAAAAGCTTGCCCAAACGGAGCTATCTAGCGCTTACTGAAAATCATCCCGTCTTCCCGCAATTTCTGTCTCTGGAGGAAGTGGCCTTTTAGCCATTAGGAGAGGAAAGATGAGTGACGGACGGATGGCTTAATGCCCCATGGAGCCATAATGAGGCAGAGTCCATGACAGGCACACAAAGGCCATTTGCTAACCTTGTCATTTCCTTGTGTATCTGGGGGGGGAGCACTCGGTGTTCATATTTAGGGGATATTTGCAATTGAGAAGAGAGCGAGTGTCACTGGACTGGAAGCAGATGGCTTCCATCTCTGGCCGGCTCGGCAGGCCCCGCCCACGCGTCCCCCGACCTCCGCCTCTTACGCTCTCGCCAGCTCTTAACCTTGGATGTTGTTTTCCACTCCACTTTGCCATTCCGGCGGGACCGATGGTCGCGGCCCGTCGGCGGAACAATGAGTGGCGGTGGTCTGGGGCGGCAAAGTGCAGGCGCTAACCTTTAGGGGCCCACGCTGTTTACGTTGGCGACGCCCATCTGGCGGCCTCTCCCACCCCGGCCCGGCGCGGCCAATGTTTTTCACGTCCGTCCCCGGTGGGGTGGGCACAATGGGCGCATTGTTGGCATTCCCCGGCCGCGGGAAGCCCGGAGACGTCCCAGAATACACGGGCGGCCGGCGAGGCGGCGCGCTACGGTACAGTAGCGTACATTCATAGCACTTGGCCGTTCCGTGACGTTGTCGCACCCTGGCGCGCGTAGGCTGGGCCCATTACTACTGGCAGACTTGAACACAAGGGACGGATTGAGAGTCGGAGGCCAGTCACGCCGGGCCGGGCGCCGCGTCATCCTACGATACACCTCGCCGCGGCTACTACGACGACGGCGGCGGCGGCACGTGGTGCGCTCTCGAGAGGGCTTGTCCCTAGGACAACTATTGGACGGGTGCCAGGCTAGAGGGAGGGAAGAAAAAAAAAGTTGCCATCTCCACCTCCATAGCCACAGTTTGGACAAGAGTGGCCAATGTTTAATAAACAGCAGCCAACATTGAGTCAACGCTAGCCACAATTTAGTCACCCGGACCCGCAATTGACTAAGATTTTTCTTCTCAAGTGAGCGAGTGGCCGGCCGGCGTCCGTGGGCCGCCCTTGGGGGGCCGCCCTTGGGGGGCCGCCCTTGGGGAGCCGCCTTTGGGGAGCCGCCTCCTCCTCCTCCTCCTTGAAGCGCACGCGACATTGGTCGGCTTCCAAACACCGTGACCAAGTGGAGGCGGTGTGGAAAAACTTTGTTTACCGGGGAGGAAAAGGAAAACACTGTTGCTATCTGAGGAGGGAGGTCAGGGCGTGTTTTCACTCCATATTTTTAGGAACGAACTAACGTGCTCGGCTCCAATCAAGCCGCGATGCTTTCGGTCACAAGTTACACTCAATGACACGGCGAGACCGGCACCTACACGGCCACAAATGTCACGTGACTAGGTTTCCATTAAAAGACGAGGGAGAGCAGACAGGGCAGATTTGATCCAAAATGCAAGTGGAGCGAGCGCCCACCTGCTTGAAAGAGAAGGCAATCTGGAGCGGAATGGCTGGAATGCAAGCGGGAGGGAACTTGGCATCTTGGCATGAGAGGGGCATGATCGAGCGCCATTTGACTTGAAAGGCCGTGACTTGATGTTTACTTTGACTGGCCAAGTGTTTGGGACATTGACTAAAAATGCAAGTCTTTACTTTTAGCCCAGATTCCGAGCCAGACGGAATCAGCGGCCTGGCGCTTCCGCATCACCCTTTTTTTTCTTCCCCAGCGGCCGGCCGGCCGGCCGGCCGGCGCACAAAGCGGCCTTATCTGGCCGCCGTCGGCGCTCGGTTTTACCAGACGTACTCGGACGGGAAGCCGACGCCGGCTGGTCTACGTGGCAGGTAGGACCCCCGTGTCAAAGTTGCCACATTGGTCAAGGGAGAATAGATGTGAAAGTAAACCCTTCCCCCCTCGCCCCCCAGTTTCCCTCCTTTAGAAGAAGATGACGAGCTTTTTGACTCACCGTGTGTCTTGAGGTGGCGAGCGGAATAGTCCACGACGGATGTTCAGAGCGGGCTGAAATTGCCAGAGTACGGGCAAGCCGGCCGCCCGCCCTCTCTCCCTCCGGTCAAAGGAGCGACGAGGAGTCTCGATCCAGCAGGAAGAAGCCAGGAAGTTTCATTGTGCGTCCAAATAAACACACGCCGCGCTCCTTCTTTCCTGCACAAAGTTGAGGAAAGTGAATTGGCTTGATGTTCTTCTGGTGCCTGCTCCCTCTCGCTCTCCCTCTCTTTCACTCTCTCTTTCTCGTTGTGTCCCTCCCTCCCTCCCTCCCTCCTTCCTTCCCTCCCCCGCCACCCTAGCTGGGAAGGGAGATGGTAGTCTGCATGTGACGTCACCCAAGCTTGGTAGTGGAAAAACGGCAGGGGTAAATCAAGTCACTTTGCCGTGTGTGTCAGAGTGAAAAAAACAAACAAACAAATGCGAGTGGTGCCTGAAACTCTTTCCATGTCCTGCCCGTTTTGAACCAAAAATACACGGAATGTCAAATTAAATTCATGAAAAATAACAACGCTTGGTGAACAAAAAAAAGTGTCAATTCTACGTACACCTTAAAGATCCTCCACAATTTATTGGCAATCCGTTTTTTTACGGGAGAGCCGTAAAGACCTTTTGACTTACTTATCAAGAAGACATTTTTTTCTCTTTGATCTATTTAGTGTCATCACTAAAAGCGGGTCCAAACGGTTGCACCTTATCTGGGATGGATGACGCGTGGAGCGTTTCAAGTCGGGGCGCCACAAATGCCCCTATTTTATACGTCACGCCAATGCAAAACGAGTGAGCTAATATCGTCTGTCCGTGGAAATGACGGAAGACATCTTTCATGCTTTTGACAAGCCGCACATTTGGAGAAGCTGTTTTGTGTCTGTGTGCGAAGGCAAAGGAATTTATCAAAGTGGGCCGCACTTGTGAGTTGTTCCCTTTTTCCCCTTTTCTCTTTTTCTCTTTTTCTCTTTTTCCCCCCCAGAGCTTAATTGGAAACACATGTGACCCCCCAAGAGCCCGCCTCTGCCCCCCCCCCCCAGTAACTTGTTAAACGAGAGCAACAGGAAAGGAGGAGGGAGGTCTGGAAAGCCAGAGAGACGGACAGGAGGGGGAATAGAGAAAAAAAGAGAGAAGAAAAAAAAGAACAGAAGAGAGACTATATTCCTTAGCTATTAACCTTCTATTTTTTTTAAAATCAGTGGAATACTTCTTCCCGTCTGCGACATGCGGCTGTAACAGGCTTTCTCAAGAAAGCATTTGCCTTCCAGACATTTGCCTACGTCTGCCAACGGCGGCGGCGGCAACGGCAGGCGCGCCATCTGCCAGCGCTTAAGCGGGCGAGCGGGCGAGCGGGCGGGCCTACTCGGGCCTAACGACGTGTTAAAGGCACAAAACGGTAAACGGTGACCAGGGACACAAATTGGCTGGCCAAACGCTGGACGGCCCCACAATGGAAAGTGGTTGAATGGAAAAACAAAGAAAGATAAAGATGTCGTCCATGGCATCACCAATGCTGTCACCAGTGCCTTCTTTGACACGATGTTCATCTCTGTGATGGATCTCTCTTTATTACAAAGTCAAATTCATCAGCTAGCTTATTGGTCCTTTTTGCAAACAAGTGCATTTGGCCACGAGGAGAACTTTTCCATTTGCTCTCTCCAATCCAAGGTCGCGGTGATTTGGACAACCGGATGGACATCCTCCACGAATACGTCAAGCTGCGCAGCGAGTTCGGGCGCCAGTGTCTCTTTTCGGACCGCCAGGAGCTGCTGGTGGACGTCCCCCCCAACCCCAAGCTGGCGTCGCAGTTTGTGATCAAGGAAACCAGAGACCTGGGCGTCCAGGGCTGCTGGGAGATGTCCGAGCACGAGGTGAGCCGGAGATCCGGAGATCCGGCCCGGGCGGAGGGCGCCGGCCGATGACGCCCGTCTCCGTCCAGGTCAACACCAAGAGGTTCGAGTACGACAACCAAGGAATCAATCACGTGGAAGGCGGGTGGCCCAAAGATATCAACCACCTGGAGATGGAACAGACCATCCGCTTTCGGAAGAAGGTGGAGAAGGACGAGATCTACATGAACAGCGTCATGGTGTTGGGCACGGTAACTCACCTTTGGTGGCCGGTCGACCGGCTTCCACACGCTCTTTTGTCAGATTCTATTCTACGGTCCAGGTCATAGGACAGTGCGTGGGACAGAATAATGCGGTGGATATCTACCAGGAATACTTCAGGGATGAAGACATGCTGGACGAGGTTCAGGAAGCGCCGTCTGTAAAGGTGGCCAACGTATACAGGTAAGGCCGGCTTGGCTCGGGTCGGGTCGGGGGCACATTGGGTATTGAAAAAGGGTTGGGGGTCAGGGACCCGCACCACGTGAAACGCCACGTGACCTGCCTGTCCTGGCAACCCAACGGCGGCAACCACCTGGCGGCCGCCTACTGCTACCTTCAGACGGACAAAGCCCATTTGGGCATGAGCCAAGAATCTTACATCTGGGACATTGGTGAGTCCAAGTGGGAAAAAAAGTCTGTGAGAATGCTACTGGTGTGTGTGTGTGTGTGTGAAAGCAGCACCTTTTTGCAGAAAACCCCACCCAACCTTACGTGACCCTCCATTCCACAAGTCAACTCATCTGCCTGGATTACAACCCCGACGACATGCACTCCATCTTCAGCGGCTGCGTCAACGGGCAAATCGGTGGCTCGCCGTCGCGCTCCCGCCGGCTCCTCCTTCTTCTCGACGGATTTGACTTTTGTCTCCTCCCAGCCTTGTGGGACGCCCGAAACGGCAAGAGTCCGGCGGCGCGTACGCCTCTGGAAGGGTGTCACACGGATCCCGTCTACAAGATCGTGTGGTTGCCATCCCCCACCGGGACGGAGGCCTTCTCCGCCTCCACCGACGGACAGGTTGGGAATCCCAGAGGGCCGTCGGCGGGCACGTCGCTCCCGCCCGTCGCTCCCGCCCGTCGCTCCCGCCCGTCGCTCCCGCCCGTCGCTCCCGCCCGTCGCTCCAGCCCGCCGTCTCTTTCCCACAGATCCTATGGTGGGACTCCCGGCAGCTGAGCCAGCCCACGGACAGGCTGGTCCTGGACCTGAGTCGGAAGGAAAACCTGGAAACGGCGCTGGGGGCCATCTCTCTGGCGTACGACCAGTCCACGGTCTGCGTCTGTCTGCGGCTTGCCCGGGCAGAAAAATCCCCCCCCCCCGACTAAAATCCCTGTGCGCAAAGCAGCCGGACACCTTCCTGGCGGGGACGGAACAGGGGGCCGTGGTGTACTGCGACAGGGCGGGCAAGAGCGCCGGCGAGAAAATCGTCTGCACCTACGATGGCCACCACGGACCCGTCTACGCCATCCAGAGGAGCCCCTTCTTTTCCCAAAACTTCCTGACGGTGGGAGACTGGGGCGCCCGCATTTGGTCGCAGGACGTCAAGGAGACGGCCGTCATGTGGACCAGGTCAAAAAAAAAGGATTGGGATGGGTCCTCTTCTTCTTCTGGTCCTCATCGAGCCTCCTTTCTCTTTCTCTCTGGCCTACCAGGCACCAGGCGGACTACCTGACGGACGGCTGCTGGAGTCCCGTCAGACCCTCCGTCTTCTTCACCGTCAAGATGGACGGCGTACTGGACATCTGGGACATCTTGTTCAAACAGAACGATCCCACTCTATCGGTCAAGGTGATGGGCGACGCCGGGGGTTCCCGTCGGGGGCGGATCCCGTCGGGGGCGGATCCCGGCTAAACGTACGGGCGCGGCTCTCCCCAGGTGCGAGACGAAGCCCTGTCCAGCATCAACGTGCACCAGGGCGGAAGCAGGCTGGCATGCGGCTCTCAGGAGGGCATCGCCACGCTCATCGAGATCAAATCGGGACTTTCCAGCCCACAGCACAACGAGCAGGAGCTTCTGGGGGAGGTGGGAGGAAAGCAGAGCACAATAATTCTTTGGAAGGACAATTGTTTTTTTTTTCTTCTTCTTCTGCCTGGCATCTTAGATGTTGGAACGCGAGACCAAGCGCGAAAAGGTCCTCCGGGCTCAGAGAGGAGGGGACGACGGCGCCGACGGCGAGGCCGGTCCCAAGGAGTTGGTCCTCCGATCCGAGCACGACTTCCACAACGTGATGGAGTCCGAGCAGAGGAGGAAGCAATGGGAATCTCGACAACGGGTGAGGGAGGGAGGGAGGGAGGGAGGGAGGGAGGCCGCCTCCAAACGGCCTTCGCTCTGCCTTTTACGACCTTGTTTTGTGGCCTTTAGCCTGGCTAATCTCCCGTCTGTCTCTCTCTCGATCTTATCGCACGCAGCATTACCCGTAGGGCGGAGAGCGGGCCACAGTCCCGACAGGCAGATCCTCCCCCGCCAGCCCGCCAGCCAGACGCTGGCTCGTGACTTGGCCAGCAATGTCGCCAGATCTTTGCTTTTAGTTCACGGCTCCAAATAGCGGGCGGCAAAAAGTCGCGCCTGCATTTCCTTCCTTTTAGCTTCACTCCAAAGACAGCATGTTGCGTGCAGCGCATTGAAAATAAATGGATATAAACAAGAGTGCCCGGACTTACTCTTCTTGCGCTCCCCGGCCGGCCACGGAGACGGTCAATTGCGTCTGCTTGAAATCAGCAAATACAGTCATCGCTGGGAAGCCCGGCCTTTTCCCACATCGTCCAGTCCGTCAAAGGACAACATCCGTGGATCTTCCATCTTGAGTCAACTGGCCGAGAGCTCCGGGGCGGGGGGCGGGAGGCGGGGTCCAATCCGTGAGCCGCGTGATGACGGACACTTTTTATGGGACCGCTGGAGCAAAGTGCGGAGCCACCGGCTGACACGGGCCTTGGGGAGAGCTACAAATGGAAAATGGCCTAAAAGTGTCAAGCCACAACAACATTTGATGAGCCTTCAATTGCATCCAAGTAGAAAAGGAGACAAAACAAGGGCAGAACACATTCATTGGAAGGAGAGAGAGAGCAAGTTTACCAATGGCAACGGTGGCAATTTAGTCCAAGAGCTGCACTTTATAGTTGTGCTTAATCAATGAGGTGACTTTTGCCGTTTGGAGGGCATTCACATTAAGGAGAGCACATGTGCTTCCCTGCTGCAGTTGTTCATGAGAAGGAAGGAGCAGGGATCCAAGATCAAGATGGAGGGGAAGAAGAAAAAAAAAAAAGACTTCAGGTGGATACACAGAGGCCTTTTTCTTTGGCCATCTAGAAAGCTTAGGTTGACATCGGGAACCAATTACTTTTTAAGTAGCGGCCGCCGAGAGCGGCCAAAAAAGGTGGAGACACCAGCACAAGCGAGCACACCTTCCTTCCTGACGTCTCTCTGTTTTGGCCCAGCTTTCAAAATGGTGTTCCTGGTCCCAGTCTGCTCTCTCTCTCTCTCTCTCTCTCACCCCTTGAAACTTGTCTGTTTTGAATGCACGACACGGCACGGGCAGCTCAGCACTTTTGCCATCCCTCCTTTTCCTTCCTGCCTCCGCATCCTCTTGGCGTTCTCCCCCGCCCTTTCCTGCAAAATAGACCTTACGTTTTCAAAAAAGCTGGCCACTCATTCCTCCGTACTCCAATGGTTTTTTTGTTTTTTGTTGTTGGTGCTGGACTTTTCCAAGTGTGACTTTTTGGGGTTGTGGCACATCGCACGCCTTTCGGGACCTTCTCACGGCTCCTTTTTCCCCGTTTTCTGGCTTACGGCTCACTTGAAGAAAAAACACGGGTGGTGTTGCAAGAAAAATATACCTTGACCTGTCCGTCCCCAGGGACAAAGACAGCAACGGAGGACAAAATCAAGAAGGACATTTGAGCCCAGACCATAGCAAGCGGGAAACTATTTCCTCTCTCATGATGTCGGTATGGACTGGATTTGTGGAAATGGAGACGGGCCTGCCATTGGAATCCCTTGAAGGAGAGAAGAGTCACAAACAAACACACAAACACACATATGGCGGGCGGGTGGGTGGGTTGGCGAGCTCTTCATTTTGGCTGCATCTTCAGTGAGAAGAAAGAGCAGGGGGGGGGGGGGGGGGGGTTGTTGTCATGAGAGGACGATGGGAGTGGCATTTTGACGTGTCATGAGAGGACGCCACTTGACAAACGCCCATGGGATCGTGACAAGAAATGCTGTGACGTCACGTCGCTCCCGAGCCAAGTTCCAGAATCCTCCTTCGGACCGAGCCAGTGCGCCGGCGGGCCGACGTTGCGGTGGAGCTCCAAAGAGGCCACTTTGAATGATTTGGCGCTTCCTCGGAGGCCCAAATGACAAAAGGCGTGTTCAAAGTGCCTCCCGGGTATGGCACGTCACGCCACAAACCACCGTGGCCGCGGCCGTGGCTGCCTTTGTGGACGCACGCGTGTGTGGTCACGGACATCTGCTTTACCAGAAAGTCGCCGTGCACGCGTGGCGTGGCCTTCTTTGTGCTATGTTAAGAATTTGTGACGAGCAACACACAGAAGACTGCTTGTACTTTCCCCATCAAAGGGGTGGAAGCGCACAACTTGATTGAAAAAGGTCAAGGGCGCCAGATCGCCCAGCGTCAAAGCCTATCGTTAGGAACACGGTTCAGAAGTAAGCGCCAGAGAGCGCCGGAACGACGGACGGAGCGTGTGACCAAGGTCAAAGGGGCGTGTGTGCTCTCCGTCTGGCTCCGATGACCTCGCCGTTGGCTAAGGGTCAGCTCACCCGCCCACGTGCAACAGAAGAGGTGGGACGGGTTGGGATGGGTGCTGCCTTAAAGTGTGAAAAGGAAAGAGCCCCCCTCCCTCCCTCCCCATCCAAAAGGGCTCAGTCTTCCAAGTTGAGAAGTTCACGTATTATCTAGGGGCCTTCGCTCTTGGAGGAAGAATGGAGCCAGTGTAGAGGTGAAGCGCCCTCAACTCACAAATTCCACAGCGTCGACGTGAGCCGCGATTGAAGGAGAAAGCGTCCTTCGTAAGACGGGGCCGGACGGACGGACGGACTATGGGGAAGGAAGGTCGGCCACAGACGGACAAACGCGCTGCTGGCTGGACTTCTCCACACCAGCCCAGGGAGACACATTTATTGTAAAGGGAATATGGCCCTCTTTCTATAGCAAAGGTTGAATGGGAGGTCAGCAAGAAAGCAGCAGCATCAGCAGCAGCACGCCTCTGTCAAAGTCATTATCTGATCCCATGGCTTTCCTTTGCACGTCTGCCAGCTGCATTTCCAATCCCAAAGAATGTCCCGTTTTCCAGATCCATTTCTTGCTCTTAAAGCGTCCGTCCACTGGCCATGGGAGCAGAGTGGGAGGGGCTTTGATTGCTCCAAACGTCCTTCCCAATGGCCACATTGGCCTATTAAAACACAAACAAATGGCTTAACGGCGCCCGTGAGCGACACAAAGGATACGTCAGCCCTTTGAAAAGGAGTGGAAGCCCCCAAACAAGGGCGGCCCTCCCTCCCTCCCTCCCTCCCTCCCGCTTGGTTATTGGCCGACTAATTCATCGCAGACCGACCGGCTTGTTTTCTTAACACGGGTCACCCGATCGGGTCCCCGGTAAGCGGGGGATATTCCGTTTCCCAAATGGTGTCGAGCGGGATGGGCCATTTGTGTGCCCGGCCTTTCCTTCCAAGTCCGATTGGACCGAGGGTGGCGGCCCAGATATGAATAATGCTCTGGGCAAAGGGAGGGAGGGAGGGAGGGAGGGAGGGAGGGAGGGAGGGAGGGAGGGAGGGAGGGAGGGAGGGAGGGAGTGTTATCCTGACTAAGAGTAGTCACGTCACTGTGCTTTTGCAAAAGAAACAATCAGTGGAGTTGATGCACTACACCATCCGTCTATCCATCCATCCATCCATCCATGGTGTCAACTTGTCTCCCATACTAATTTGTGCTTGAAATGCAGCATTTATCCACACGTCTGAAGATTGGGGCAGGCGGCTTCTTACGGCTTACGCGCTGACCTCAAAGGGGCCAACTTTGAGGGAACGCACGCTTGCGGGCCACAGAGCGGCTTTGTTGGACTCTTCTCTCTGGGTGCTAAGTTTGGGAGCAGGAAGTGCACGCCGGGGTCACCGGAGGGGGAGGGGGGACATGGGTCTACCCACCTCCGTTCAAATAGAGCAGACCCTACAAGTCACCAAGGAAATGTGGGACTGAAGCCATTCTTTGTATGCGGAGTTAGAAGAGAAAAAAAAGCCTCATTCAAGGCCCACCCACACTAAGAAACAGATGAACATTTTTCACGTGGCACAGGAAGCCAAGCAAGTGCCACGCCACGCTCAAAAGGGGGACCTCAATCTCTCCATCTGATCCGTCACCTTGGCTCCACCCAACGGTCGGACATTTTTACAGGTCTGGAAAAGATGGCTGCCCCATCCACAATTTAGCCAGAGTGCCGATTTGCTCCCAGATGAGGCGGGACTTCGTGGAGAAAAAAAAAAAGACGCACTCTAAGCAACAAGAGTGCGGCGGCGCGAAGCCGGCGAACAACTTTCACGCTGACGAGGGGAAAAAGATGAAACTATCAAGCAACACATGCGGACAAAAAAATGGATCGCTGCACAAATCCATGCCAAAAAAGACATCTGGAAAGAGTAAGAGTCCATTGGCAAGTGAGGACAAGCTTGCACGCTAAACTAAACAGCTGCTCGCGATACACTAAAAGCGCCCCCCCACCCGCAGGCTTGATCAAATTTGACCTTTTCTCAACCACATTTTATAGTGTTGGGATTCCGTGCTGGCCGGTAACATAACGTAACCCGGACGCCACTCGAAAATACAAAAGAGAGAGAGAAAAAAAATCCTCTCCTTTCCTTGATGTCATCTGACTATGAGCTGTGTTTCATTGGGACGACTTGACTTGGTGTCGTTGGGTGGCCACTGACTATTGCTTTTCGGGCTTCAAAGTAGAGCGCGCCGCTTTTACAAGGGTGAATCACAAGCCGCTTTGGACTACTTTAAAACTGGTCTGACGTAATGACGGCCAAAATGAAGGGCTCAAACATCGTACCGTACAGCAAATGCATCAAGAGCGCACCGTGTGCTTTTCCGGGGGGAATAAAAATGTGGAAGGTTCACTCACCGCGTCCCTTGATGGTCCCCCGCCCGGCCAGGGTTGCCAAGGCGACGCCCTTCCTCGGCAGACGGACATTTGACTGGATGGAAAGGAGGGAAGGATGAGACGCGCCCTGCAGAAGACAAAACAAAATGAATATCTCCTCATTTTTAAAGGGGGTGTATTAAGGGGAGAATGGTGTGACTACGCTACCCCTAAAGAAATGGATTCGAATTGAATGTTTCATCTTTTTTTAGGATGAATATTTATAATAGAGTAATATGTAACGTTTACGTTGCCTGGTTCCGCTCAACATTTCATTAGCCTTGCGGCCCCCCTGCTGGCCACAAGGCCTCAGCGCCTTTTAAATAGCCACATGAGTTGCCCATCACTTAATGTATTCGTGTTAGGCGAACAGGCTAGCATAGGCAAAAAAGTCATTCTAATTGTTACAAACGTTGATATTTATGCACACGAATAACACACATATTAACGTCATACTTACTTGCGTATGCACGCACAGACGACATTTTAAAAGGGAGAAGACGATAAACATGTCACATGTGGCCTGAGAAAGAAGGTGGGTCTTAGTTCGGCGGGTGTCCAAAAATATGCCTCATTAGAACCATAGGACGAAATACAATTGGTCACCAGGGGGACGGACCTTAAGCCACCAAACACAAAACGATTAGAGAGCAGTTATTTTGGCGTAGTATGCCGTGTGTCCACAAGATGGTAGTGTGACTCTGGACCCATTGACGTAATAACACGTCTCCATTTGTCACTATTCTTCTGGCGACCCTCGTTCAATACCACTTAGTATTTAGACGTACGTTTTCTAGTGTTGGTCGTGCTGGGAAAAAAAATGTAAATTTAACGGCGATCAAGGATGTTGTTTGCGAGCTTCTGCAACGCAAGGGAAATGCTTGACGTTGGCAAAAGCCAAAGCAATGCGTGTACTTCAAATCGAAGATCCAGGTCGTGTGAACGTTTTTGTTGTTGTTGTTGTTTTGTTTAATCAATGAGTGTGAAGCTCCCTGTGACGTCACCCACCAATGACAGGCACCTGAAGCTGCAAAGCCGTGTGCTTCCTTCCTTCGTTCCTTCCTTCCATCGTCTTGCGTTCTCATCTCAGCTGTCAGAAGCGGGCCAAGGGATCGGATCGGATTGCGTCACCTCACGTCACATCGGATAGCGTCACGTCACGTCACGTCCAGTGCGACCTTTAGAACAAGCATGGCTTTTAAAGGCAGCGACGCCGTGGCGGCCGAGCGTCGCGTCGATCTGGAGTCTCTCTTGTGCGTGATCGGTCGACACGGTCCCGTCGTGGCCATGGCCCTCTTCGCCCTGCTGTCCGCGCTGGCGGCCTTCGTCATCTACCGGGCCGTCCGGGGTAGGAGCGACCGAACCGAGCCAAAGACCAGCGAGCCAGCCGGAACAGAACCGCAAACGCCCTCAACAGGTATTAACAAAATGCCATGCAAGCACCGCACCGCACCGCACCGCACGCTGGCTCATTTGAACAATGTCCAACCCTGGCTTATTATTCGGAATACGCCCACCTGTTCTCAGGGTTCTTGTGGGAAAAGCACACTACAGACATTGAAATGGGTCATTTTCAGAGGATAGTATTGGCTTTAATTGATCCACATATGATTAGCTTGTTTGTCCCCCCCCCCCCCCCCCTATTGGAACAAGAGTACGACACTTTGTGCTATACACGTCTGACCTTATGTTGTAGGCGTGTGCCAGGTGGTCAAAGAGGCGGAGCAGACTCACCGCTGCGTGCACCCCAAGAGGGAAACATTACCCGTGAGGCGTTTGGGCCGACGTGTTCCCGCCCCGGCCGTGAGAAAGAACCCCCCAAATGAGGAGCCCGTTCCTGCTGCCTCTGTCACCGTCACTGCCGCCGCCATTTCCCACCTGCACGCCAAAGAAGATGGAATAAAGGAAGGAGAGATTTCAGGAGAAACTTTGAAGGAGGCTCACCTCTGCCGCAGAGAAGTAAGAACCCAAACGCCGTACGTAGGCCGCTCCAAAAAGGCCTCACGGTGAATGTTTTCCTCTTCAGGTGGACCAGCCGCAGCGGGATCATTGTGACCAGAGGACGCACGCATCAGAGGACCACGCTGGGTCTTTATCCAGTCGCCCGCTGCACTTCAAGCAGACGCTTCCATCCGTTGTTACAGTGGAGGAAGATCTGGAGCAAGTCCAGCAAACCAGTGCAGAGCCTGGAACGGCGGTGCCCGGCGTAACGGAAGAGCCCGCCGTTTTAACAGAGCAGAGCGCAAAGGAGGCCACCGCCATGGAGCAAGACGGCGCGCAAGCCTCCCCCCATTGGCCCGCCACAGAAGAAGAGGAAGTTGCCGTCTTGACTGAAGAGAAAGAGAACCAGGCCAAACCTATTCTGGCGACCCAATCCGGTTCAGACGATTCCGACGCTCCGCCGGGTGATTGGCCGCGGGCGGGCGGAGAGACCGACGTCCTTCCTGACCAAAAGAGGACAGAAGAGAGTTTCCATTCCGTGGTGGGCAGTGAAGACGATGGGAGTACGCCACCTTTCGGCAGCAACAATACGTCAGGTGCCGACTCTGAGGTGGCCAATGTGGACCTGGAAGAAACTCCAATCATGTCAGATGTCAATGAAGATGCTCACCCTACGTTGAAAGAAGCAAGCGTCGTCACGGTTTCTAGCAGCGTTGGTAAAAGTAATGATGAGGAGGAAGAGGAGGAAGAGGAGCCGGCGTCTCGCCAACGACCCAATCACCAGGGCGCACAGCCTTTTTCCTGGGCGGCCCACGCTCCACGAGATGGGAGCGAGCCGCTGGAGCTCCAGATTTGCCTTCCCCCCTTTGAGCCGAAGGGGGACGACGCGGGTGGCGGCGGAGGCGGAGGGGAAGAAAGCGGCATCTCCAGCATGGCCGCCAGTCCCGACGTGGCGGATCCCCAAAATCCCTTTGCTGTCGTTGCCACGGATCGAGCGGCACGGCCCGCCGCCGGACCGCCGGCCCAAGAGAAATCGGAGAACGGAGACGACCCGGAGGATGAGGGGGGCCGCGCAAAGACGGAGATAAACATCATGGAGGCCACCATGGAGCTGAACGAGTGGATGGCGGACGAGGCGCCCCGGATCAACAACGCCGCCCAAGAAGAATGGGATCCCGGCCAGCGGGAAAGCCAAGGGGTCCGCGTCACCTTCCGCCTGCACTACGTCACCCCTTGGCCCTCGCAGACCTTGGCCGTGACGGGGGACCGGCGGGAGCTGGGCAACTGGGAGGAGTTTGTCCCGCTGGAAGGCCACGGCGACGGCCACTGGGCGGGCGCCGTGGCCCTTCCGCCCGACACCCGCGTGCACTGGAAGTTTGTGGTGGTGGAAGGGGGCCGGGTGCGCCGCTGGGAAGAATGCGCCGACCGCCTGCTCCACACGGGACGTGGGCCAGAGCTGCCCGTGGTCAAAAGGTGGGGCCACCCTTGAGCGGCAAACAAGTTTACCGCTCCGTGCCACGCCACTGCATCTGGGTGACCACAGGATGCAGTGGCGTTGATGCCACCTAAATGGAGGGAGGGAGACAAGCTCACTGACTACTCGGCTATTCTCCTTGAATTTGGCAAATAAAGCAATAAATGGAGATATTGTAGACGAGAAGGCTGCTGCCTTTTTTTAAAAAGTTCACAACAGCATGTTTCATTCTTACTAGTGCCTTGTTATATACATATATATCACAGCCCAACCACGACTGAGTTCTACTGGAGTATTTTGAATAGTATGCAATGTTGCACTCTTAATATTGGAGGAATGTCAAGATATGTATTCAATAAAAGCCTGCTCTTTTGAAAGTTCAATTGACTGCCGGTTTATTTTTACTTGAGGGGTGGGGCCGCCTTTTTTGTGACTCCGGTAGCCTTTACTTTTGTGGGATCAACAACCTTCACCGGGACTTGTCACGTGGGATTCAAAAGGTTGCCTCGGCCACTTTAGAGCAAAGAAAGCAGACTTTGCCCCGACGGTCAGCACAACAAAACACAAGTCTTTTCTACACATACAAGTGACAAAGGTGAATGGATACGTACGTACGTACGTACGTAGCGTCGTGGGCTTCAAGTCATCGGCAACTTGTTTTCATCCTGCAGAAAGAAAATCAAAGAGAGCAATATGTCAGTATCATTGGGCACACTTCCAATCGTAACCAGCACCGGGTTTAATGACCGAGTGGTGGTAAGGGGAGCCATCTTGGCTCTGGTGAAATGACGACCCCCCCCTTTCCTCCTCCTACTGGCGCCCACTTTCAAAGGTCGAGGCTAATCCTTTATTTAGCCAGCGGGCTTAAAACGGACACCGAGCGCCACACGTGCGCTCTCTCTCTTGTTAACCCCGGAAAGAAAAGTTTCACTCACCCTCTTTGGTCACCAAAGGCTGGCAAAAGGCTGGGGTTTGTTGTCCCCAATTGAAAACAATGCAATGTTTGACGACGTGCTCTTTGGTTTATTTCCAAGTTAGCCTTTTCCAAGTGTTCCTTTTCCTACAAAAATCATTTGGAGCAGGGTATCCTCTTCTTGGTGGTGAAGGCGCGGGCCCACCACACGCATCTGCTTTCCCCTCGCTGCCCACGGTGGGTGGGGAACGCCGTTGGTTTCGGATCCGTACGCACGCGTCCGCGACCAACCGTTGCAGACGCCGCCGCCGCGTTCCTCCACTTGAGCGGCTGCGAAAAAGCAAAGGCAGGGTTTAAGACGCGACGCCGTCCGTCAGTGGTACTTGGCAAAACATGCTACTTACAAAGCCAATTTGTCTTCCGCCACGACTAGCGGGCGGCCGGCTGGGCCGGTGGCTCCGCCCCCTCTCCGACGGCCCGGTAGTGTTGCGGCAGGTTGGCGGCCAGGGGAGAGTCTGTTTGCGGGAAAAGGGCAGGCCGGCTCTTCAGGGGGCGCTTGAGCAGGAACCTGCGGGACGTCACCAGCTCTCCGTAGCCTTGGGCGTGGGAAAAGGCGTAGCCCGATCGCCTGGTGCTGATTCGCCTGACCGGCGGGCGCCGCTGGGCGGGGGCCGGTAAGGCCTCCTTGCGCACCTTATTTCTCACCTTGGGGGATGGGGTGGGGGGAAAGGGTTGGAATGAGTGTGTGTGCGACACGCCAGCTGGGATCCGCCGGGGACGTACCTTGTCGTTGACGCTGGGCCGGAGCTGAATGAGAAAGAAACGGAAAGCCACCACCGGCACGATGCACAGGAGCGTGGTCAAGAGGACAACCAGCCACACGTTGGGTTGGTTCAGCGAGTTCCTGGCCGTTCCTGTGAGGGGGGGGGGGGTTGAGCTCAGGTGGCGGACCGCAAAATCACGGGGCCTTCCCGACTTACCGACGAACGGGAACGTGGAGGTGAAGATGAGGAACATGCCGTTGCTGAACATGGTGAAGGTGGTGGCAAAGTAGACGGACAGGCTGCCCCACACAAAGAACTGGTTGAGCGCCGTCCAGTAGTGGGTGTCCAAACACAGCTGGCAAAGGCAAAGTACTCAGTTGGCCAGGGGGGGGGGGGTCAAGGCGGACGGACGGCAGGCGGGGACAGACTTGCTCACCTGGAGACTGACCACGGCCAGCAGACAGGTCTGCGCCAGCAAGGCAAAGGACTGGTAATCGGCCAGGTCCTTGCCGTCGTCCCTGACCGTGTCGCGCGTGGCCGCCCACGGGATGAAGAAGAGGACCAGGGAACTGTAGCAGCTGTGGAGCACGCAGCGGACAAACACCTTCTTGTTGAAGTAAAGGTTCCCGGGTCCCGGCGAGTACAGCTGCGGGCAGCGGAAGCTCCAGCGGTCGTCCACGTCCTGCCAGATCCAGAGGAAAGTGTTGGGGTGCGGCCCATCGGGCAAGGCCGTCCGCCGTGGCGGCCTACCTGGTCCAAGAGACTCAGGCCCAGGACGGGAAGGGCCGTGTACACCAGGTTGTACAATGTGATGAACCACTCGTCGTACACGGTCTGTGGAACGACAAGGCAATGGATCCGTGGCAATGGGCGCCGCCGCCGCCACCGCCCCCCTCCCCTCTCCCCTCACCTGCGCCGAGAAGCCGCAGAAGAAGGCGTACCAGAAATGCACCAAGGTGAAGGTGAAGTTCTTGTAAAAAAAGTACTTGAGAAAGTTGCACATGCGCAGGTAGGACCAGCGCCCGTGCACCAGCAGGAGGCGCTGCAGGTAGCGGAACTGGGCAAAGGAAAAGTCGCTGGCCAAGACGGCTTGCGTGCCCTCCAGACCGCTGATGCCCACGCCGATGTGAGCCGCTGTGGGGGAAGAGTAAAAGCGGGAGTTTGCCGGAGGCGTGAGCGTGACGGGAGCGGTACCCGGACCCGGCCTACCCTTGATCATGCTGACGTCGTTGGCCCCGTCGCCGATGGCCAGGGTCACGGCCTGCTTGTACTTCTTGACCAGCTCAACCACCTGGGCCTTTTGCAGCGGGGTGACCCGGCAGCAGATGACCGTTTGGCACAGGCACGCCGTCCTCAGCAGTTCCAACTCCAAACCCTTCTCCAGGGCCAAGGCCTGGAGAAGCCAGAGCGCAAAAAGGAGCGGCCGTCAGAGGAGCGGCGAACAGACGGCGGCGGCCGCGGCCCGTAAAGGAAAGCTCTTTTTTTTTCTTCCTCACCAGACTGTGTCCGTTGATAACCAGGGCGTATTCTCCGTCGGCTCGGTCGTCGGGCACGCTTCGCGTCACCCCAAGCCACAAGAGGCCCGAGCGGCTCTCGTCCACGGTGGGCGCCTCGGCCGCCGCCGGACACATTTTCCTCCGGGCCGAGCTGGGATTGGGGATCAGAGTGAGGAGCGGGCCGGCGCTACAAGTAGCCGTGTTGGCGCTGTGGCGCTAAAAGTAGCCGTGTTGGCGCTGCGGCGCTGCGGCGCTTACACCAGCTCCTCCTCCACTCCGTCGGGCGTGTTGGCCGACACCACGAAAATGTCCTTCATGTCCTCTCGCAGCATGTTGCAGGAATAGCCAATGTTCTCCGCCGTCTCTGGGAGGAGGGACAAGAAAGAGTCAAGGTTTTGGTCAGGCCACGTTGACCTCAGGGATGGTCCCCCCCCCCAAAAATAAACAAGCACCCTGTTTATCTCCAGTCAGCACCCAGATTTTGATGTTGGCTTTGGCCAGCTGCTCAATGGTCTGCGGGACGCCATCTTGCAACTTGTCTTCCACGGCGGTGGCTCCGAGAAGCTGTCGTAAACGGAAGAGCGTCTGGTCAATTTTGTCATTTCGAATGGAGGTGGCGTGTTGAGACCCACCAACATGTCTTTTTCCATCTCTTCGTACAGTTCCTCCAGTTTGTCCTCTCTGTCCTCCATGGCGGTGCTGGCCAGGTGGTGACGTGCCATCCACTCCTCCACGTGGCCCTCGTCCAAGTGCTTGTAAGCCAGAACCAAAGTGCGAAGACCGTCGCCGGCGTATTCCTGAAGCGCGCATTCGCCGTCATCCGGGGAGCCGGCCGGCTTTCCCACGGGCGGACGGACGACGGACGCACTCACGTTGAGATGTCCGGTGGTGACGCCCATGAGTTTGCCGCAGCTGTCGTGGAGCCTCTCGTAGACGATGGTGTCGGCTCCTTTGCAGTACAGGGTCAACTGGCCCTGGGGGTTCCGCACTGGGAAAATCACGGCGGAAGGATGGAGACATTTCGGCCCAAAGCCCGGGAGGGGGTCCTCCTTTTCCGCGCCCGATGAGAAAAAGGGCGTGGCGGCCTCACCTATGACGGACATCCTCTTGCGCACGTTGTTGAAGTCCAGAACGGCCAAGAGTTGGTAGACCACCTCCTGGCCCATCTCCACCAGCGTGACGCTCTCCGGCGTGCGTGAACGGAAGACGAATCCAAAGTTTCTGGCGGCGGTGACCAGGGCGCCTTCGTCGGGGGACTGGGCCTGGTAGTGAAGTTCCCCTGGCCAGCGTTGGAGGGGGCGGTCAGATGGGGGGTCGGGGGGGCCCACCTCCCACCTTTCAGTCGACGACGCCGCCGACTCACCCTCTCGCTTCTCTTCGGGCATGACCGTGTGACACAGGGCCAACAAACGGAAGAAAGCCCGGGCCTCCGGGTGGCCCTCCCGGACGTCTTGGACCAAGCGCCCGTCGTGGAAGAGGAACTTTGGATCGGCCAGCCGGTTCCAGGAGAAGTCCACCTTGGGGGTCTTCTGCGGAAGGGTTAGACAAAGTTGGACCCAAAAGACCCACCCGGAAGTATCTGTACCACTCACCTCGGTTATTTCCAGCCTCTGACCCAAAGGGTCCAAGAGTTCCCCTTTAAAAAAAAAATGGAGATCAGCGGACGGAGCTTTGGTCCGTGTCTCCGGCGGTGACGGATCGACCGTAATTTTTCCCGTTGATGGAACACTTGTCAAAGGCCATGATGTTTTGCGTGAGGGTGCCCGTCTTGTCGCTGAAGATGTACTTGATCTGGCCCAGCTCTTCGTTCAGAGTGGTGGTCCTGGCCTGAGCCGGCGTGTCCCTCTTGGGGTAGTACATCTTGCGGTCCCAGTCGATGTAGAAACTGTTCCCCAGGCGGATGATCTCCACGCTGAGGAAGAGCGAGCAGGGGTTTCACCGGGTCGCCGGACGGACGGGGAGCCCCGGCCTACCTGACGTAGAGGGATATGGGCACCACCGTGTTGAGGACGATGACGTAAGACCAGAAGGAGAGGAAGGAGGAGAGCGGCCCGTCCACGCCGGCTTCTCGGGGGAGGAAGGCCGTGAAGGGGCAGCCTTCCAGCGTCTCCCAGATGGCGTTGCCCACCGTCAGAACGGAGCACATGGAGGCCAGGAAGCCAAAGATCTGAAGGAGGGAAGAGGTTGACCGCCAATGGAGCAAAGTGACCTTGGCAAAAGGCCGTGAAAGGAAACTCACGCAAAGCACCAAGACGTTCATGAGGTGATCCACGCTGGTGCGCTTGAACGTGGTCTTTCCGCTGTTCTGCATCAGTTTGGTGTCGGGACCTGCGAAAAGGAGGAATTCCATTGGCTTATCCAACGTGGGTCCTCCGGAGCTCCCGTCCGCTCCCTCTCCCAGACTGGATAGGGACTCTGGAGGAGCGGAGTGCTCCGTCGCTCCAACTTTGGCCTGCTCTTACCTCCAAAGATGACCAGGCCAAAGCACCAGTCGGTGTTTCTCAAAGTGCAGCCGCGCAGGAGCACTTTGTCATTGTCCAAGGAATACGTCTGCCCGTCCACGGCCAGCGTCCCTTTAAACTTGTCCAGACGGTTATTGGGGGCTTCGCAGCGGACTTGGCCTGGGGAAGGTGGACGGGAAGCCTCTCAAAAAGAGGGAGGGGCCCTCTCTCTGTCTCTCTCAAAAGGCGGAATTCTCACCGGCAAAGCTGGCCAGCGCCTCCACGCGGTCTCCCATCTGGCCCGTCACGGACAGGGCCTGTTTCACCTTCAGGTTGGTTTCCCTTGAGGGAGGGGGGGAGACCACAAGAAGCGTGGGGGGGGTAAAGAAGGGAACGCCGCCGAGCCCAACGGCGGGCCAGCCGCTCACCCGTCCAGTTCTGCCGTCTCCACGTAGACCAGATTGAGGGGTTCGCTGCTGGAGAGCAAGAGAAGGTCGGCCTGGGGAAGAAAGATTGGGCGAAAACGGTGGGCGGGTGGGCGGGTAGCCGGACAGCCGTCTAGTCACAGCGCCCCTCCCCAACTCACGGTGACAAACTGGTTATTTTCCAACTTGATGACGTCTCCCACTTGAACGTTCATCCACTTTTCATTTTGCAGTCTGGCAAAAGTGAGCGGGGAGATGGCGACATCGTGGCCCCATTGGATTTGCCGCCGGCTTTTTAACGCTTTACTCACGCTCCGTCCAGAAGGACGCTGACTTTGCGGTTGTTGACTTGCCTGTCGCATCTGTGCCGGTTCTGTTTCAGTCCGACGACACCACCCCATCAACCACGGCGGAAACCCTCTCCCGCCTCCCCGGCGGGACTCCGGCGAGCGAGCGCTCACCAGGTCGTCCGAGGCATCCTTGATGGCCGTGATGGAGAGCACCAACACCAGGGGGACGGCCGTGGTGAACCAGGAGAGCGAGGCGATTTGTGGGATGAGCTGCGCGGGAGCGGCACACCTTCAAACATTCTGTGCGTTTTACAGACGGCACGGCTTGGCATTTTTGGGCCTACCTGAAGTATAAAGAGGAAGAGGAAGTAGCTGTTGGCAAGCCTCCTGAACTGCTCAAAAAGATTCAGTGGCAGGAAGGTGAAGATGTTATATTTGGACGTTTTGATGGCATTATTCTGAAGAGGGAACAAGTGGAGAGTGAGTGAGGAGGCACGGGCTCCTTCCAAAAAAGTCCGGGCTGGCTACTCACGGCGTAGTGGTAAGACAGGTTGAAATTTCGGTCGTGGGCTCGCAAGAGACGCTCCTCTTCTGCTCACATCCCAAAACAACAAAATGGTGCAAACCAACGGAGAGAGAGGCAGAATATCAATAGTTCCTACCTTTCTTTGGCGGCCCCCCACGCAGACGGCCAAAGCAGGACTCGGCGGATCCCATTTTACACCCGCTTCTTCATATGGTACGGCTGGAAAGGAAAATAAAAAATAAATAAAATCTTTTTTGTCAAAGCAACAATAAGTCAACAAGTTTCAACTGGCTACTTCCGCTGTCAAGCTTTCCCGCGTGCGGCCACTCCCTACGCCACCCTTTGTACCCGAGTCAAATCTAGATGGGCCATTGAAACACAACTCCCTTTTGAAATGTTGACGGACAGACGACAGTGTCTTTCTCTTCCCGCTTTGCCAAAGAAATGAAGCGACGAGACATACCTGGAAAATGTGACCAGAGGCTCTCCGGCCGTTACGGCGACATGGCCGGCCGGAGGAGGAAACAAAGACTTCCCCGGACGGCAAAGGCCGGCTGGTGCTGGTTCCGGAGGGCTCCGTCAAGGCCGGAGGACGTGAGGATGGGGCGGCCTCCGGTTCCGCGACCTGTGCTTTGGGACGAAAGCGCGGCGATCCTTTCTTCCTTCCTTCCTGTGAAGCGCTCGGGTAAACATTTGAGTGATCTTTGGACCCGCACGCTGGTGGCGGGCGGGCGGGCGGGTGGGCAATAAAACAAGGGTAGAGAGGAGGGAGGGAGAGCGCCGCTTTATTGTACTCTCTGCCTTTCCATGCATTCATAAGTGGAGAGATCATTTTGCAGAAAAATGGGAGAGAAATGATCTGACTTCCTCCTCACGCAAGAACAACACAACAAGTTGCGTGCGGTGTCGAGGAGCCGAATGACATTTAAAACACATACTACTCAAACGTGGTGATCCGGGGCATTAGCTCCAGTAGCCTTCAATAAGAGGGCAAAATGGCCGCGCTTCCTCCACCTACGTATTAACCAGCTTATTCTATGTTGCGGTAGACCTGCGCCCGCTCCCGGTCCACGGGAGAGTCCCCGGGCCTGAAGGAGGCGCTCCCGCCCCGGAGAGGAACTTTCCACCACGATTTGGGCGACGTGAGAAGACGACCGTAGCCCCGGCTATGAGAGAAGGCGTAGCCGGAGCGGCGGGCGCCCGACCTTCCGGCCGGCGGAAGAGGAGGAGGGGCGGGACCCGGCGTCGGCCGTCGGCGCGCCTCACGTCTCACCTGCCAATGAGAGCGTCGCCTTAAAATGTGCGGCCGCAATTTGTAGGGTGAAAGCCCTTTTTGAGAAACCTTCCGCCTTTATGCCCGCGCACACGTCACCTAACTGAGACTAAAAGCCTACCTTGTCATTGACGGTGGGCCAGAGCTGGACGCCGGCCAGGGCAAAGGCCATGGGCGGAAGCGCACAGAGGAGGCACGTCAAGAAGATGGTCAGCCAGACACGGGGCTGGCTCAAAGAGTTCCTGGCCGTGCCTGCAAACCCAAAAAAAGAGCCATCGGCCAAGGCGGCGGCCAAGGCGGGGGCCGAGGCGGGGGCCAAGGCGGGGGCCAAGGCGGGGGCCAAGGCGGGGGCCAAGGCGGGGGCCAAGGCGGGGGCCAAGGCGGGGGCCAAGTCGGGGGCCAAGGCGGCGGCCAAGGCGGCGGCGGCACTTTCAAAACGCAAAGAAACAAGCTTTGTGCTCACCGACAAAGGGAAATACGGAGGCCAAGATGGAAAACATGTCGTCGCTATGCATGGCGAAGGTGGTGGCAAAGTAGAAGACCAGGCTGCTGCCCATGAAGGACACGTTGATGGCTGTCCAGTGTTTTGTCTCCAGGCACAGCTGAAAGAAGAACAACAACAACAACGGATGGAACAAGCGTTCCATCATTCCCTCCTTTTCTGCCGCCGCTAGCCAGTGCAAAGACTCCTTTGCAGAAGGGTCAGTGGCTCACCTGGATGTTGACCACCAGGAGGAGACAAGTCTGCACCACCAAGGCAAAGGACTGGTAATGGGCAAGGTCTCCGCCCCCGTCTCCCACGGCGTCCCCCATGGCCGCCCAAGGCACCCAGAAGACCACCAGGGAAGCGTAGCAACTGCGCATCAGGCAGCACGCCACCGTCTTCTTATTGAAGTAAAGGCCCCGGGGCCCCGGAGAATAGAGGCCCGGATAGGCCAGACTCCAGCGCCGGTTCACGTCCTACGGAGACGCCGACTCGGTCAAATACCCAGCCGAGAGCCGCCCCGCCGCGCTCACCTGGTCAAAGACGGCCACGCCCACCACGGGGAGCACCGTGTACGCCACGTTGTACATGCTGACGAACCACTGGTCGTACACGGTCTGAAAGAGAGACAAAAAAAAAGGCGGTCAAGGGTGGTTGGGATGGGACGCCTCCGGACTCCAGTCTTTGCCGTCGCTCGCTCACCTGGGCCGAAAAGCCGCAGAAGAAGGCGTACCACACGTGTACCAGGGTGAAGGTGAAGTTTTTGTAAAAGAAATAGTCCAGGAACTTGCACATGCGCAGGTAGGACCAGCGCCCGTGCACCAACAGGAGGCGCTCCAGGTGGCGGAAGCGCCCGATGGAAAAGTCGCTGGCCAAGACGGCCTGCGTCCCTTCGCGACCGCTGACGCCCACGCCCACGTGCGCGGCTGCCAGAGTGGCCACGTCAGGGGAGCCATTTTTTTCAAGCTGTCCGCCATTTTGTTTACCCTTGATCATGCCGACGTCGTTGGCCCCGTCGCCGACGGCCAGGGTCACGGCCCGCTTGTACTTTTTGACCAGCTCAACCACCTGGGCCTTTTGCAGCGGGGTGACCCGGCAGCAGATGACCGTTTGGCACAGGCACGCCGTCCTCAGCAGTTCCGCCTCCAAATCTTTGTCCAGGGCCAAGGCCTGGGCGCGGCATGGCGTGGGAAAAGCGGCCGGCCGGCCGGCCGGCGCGCGGCCGTTTTGGCTGGGGCTTACCAGGCTGTGTCCGTCGACGAGCAGGCCGTATTCTCCGTCAGTTTGGTCCGGGCGGACGCTGGGCGTCTTCCGCAGCCAGGAGAGGCCGGCGCCAGCCGGGGTCACCCCGCCGCCGTCGTCCTCCTCCTCCCCCGCCGCCGTTGGGCACATCGTCCTTCTCGCGCAGCTGAAAACAAAGAGCGTGGTGGGTCGGGCGGCGCCGTCGATGGCGACCACAGACTTACCGAAGCTCCCCTCCGACCCCTCGGGCCGTATTTTCCGAAACGACAAAGACCTGGTCCATTTGCTCTCGCAGCAGGCCGCAGGAATAGCCAATGTTCTCCGCCGTCTCTGTCATTCCAGGCAGGTGAATTGGCGCTCTTTTTTCGCCGGCCAAAAAGACGCCTCCCGGCGGACGTAGAGCACCTCGTTTGTCCCCGGTCAACACCCAGATCTTGACGGCCGCTTCGGACAGTCGGCGGATGGTCTGCGGGACGCCGTCCTGCAGCTTGTCTTCCACGGCCGTGGCTCCCAGCAGCTGAAGCAATATGGCGGCGGGTCAATCCGCGCCTCCGATGGAGCCGGAAAGCCGGGAAATGCGGTGAGAACGTCAAAAACAAGGGAAGAAACGGACCAGCAGGTCTTTCTCCATCTCCTCGTACAGTTGGTCCATTTCCCGGTCTCCTCCGCTCACGGCCAGGCTGGCCCGGTGGTGACGTCCACTCCACTCGGAAAAGACGCTCTCGTCCAGGTCTTTGTGAGCCAAGACCAAAGTGCGGAGACCGTCGCGGGCGTATCCCTGAAGTGGATGGAGGAGAGAACGACCTCATCTGAAAAGGACAGCCGAAGAGAGGGGAAGAAAACAAAGGCCGGCGACTCACGTCCAGGTGTCGGGCGGTGACGTCCATCAGGGCGTCGCAGGAGGGGTGGAGTCTCGGGAAAATGGCGCTGTCGGCCCCTTTGCAGTGGAGAGTCAATCTGCCGTCGGGGCCACGCACTGGAAACACAAGTCACAGTGGGAATTCAACGGGAAGATATTTTTTGTCCAATGCTTGGAGTGAATTTTCTTTGGTCAACTCACCGATGACGGACATGCGCTTGCGAACGTTGCTGAAGTCCAAAAGGGCCAAAAGTTGGTAAAGCAACGGCCGGCCCAGCTCGTCCACCGCGATGCTGCCCGCCGTGCGCCGGCGGAACGCAAATCCAAAGTTTCGGGCGGCGCTGACCAGAGCGCCCTCGTCGGGGGACTGAGCCCGGTAATGCAGCTCCCCTGTTGACGGCGGACGGTCAGACGCCGACGGCGTCGTGTGGCCCGGAGAGCCGGCTCACCCTCGGCCTTTTCCTCGGCCATGACGGTGTGGCAGAGGGCCAGGGAACGGAAAAAGGCCCGGGCCTCCGGGTTGCCTTCGCGGACACTTTGGGCCAGAGCGGGGTCGTGGAAAATGAACTCTGGATCGGCTAGCCGGTTCCACGAGAAGTCCTACGGGGGGGAGGAGAATAAAAAGCCAATTTACAGATTTGCTGGAAAGTTTGATAAAAAAGCTCACCTCTGTCATTTGTATCCTCTGTCCCGAAACATCCAATAGCTCCCCTAAAAAAAAGAAATGGGCTGTGACCTGGGTTTCAAGGTGGCCGCCGCTTCCAACGGTCTCCCCACCGTAAGCTTTGCCACCAATTGAGCACTTGTTGAACGTCATGACGTTCTGCGTCAGGGTGCCCGTCTTGTCGCTGAAGACGAACTGGACCTGACCCAGCTCCTCGGTCAGCGCCGTGGTCCTGGCCCGGGCGGACCCGCCGCCGCCGCCGCCGCCGCCGTCACTCTCGGGGCAATACATGCCACCGTCCCAGTCCACGAAGAAACTATTGACCAGACGGATGGCCTCCACGCTGCGGACCAAACCAGAGTGGGGCAAAGCCACCCAGGTAGGTGGCGGCTGGCCAACTCACCTGACAAACAGAGACATGGGCACGGCCGTGTTGAGGAGGATCACGTAGGACCAGAAGCAGAGGAAGGACGAGAGGGGCCCGTCCACGTCGGCCTCCGGCGGGAGGAAGGCGGCGAAAGGCCCGCCCTCCCGTCTCTCCCAGGCCGCGTGACCCAGGGCCAGGACCGAGCACAGGGACAGCAGGCACAGGAAAATCTGGCCGACGGGAGAAAAGACAATGGCTTTACCGGGGGGAAGCCGGAGGAAAAGGCCATTGCGTGGCCGGAACGACGTCCATTGTGTGGACTTTGCACTTTGTGATGAAGGAAACTCACGCAAAGCACCAAGACGTTCATCAGGCCGTCGATGGCGGTCCGCTTAAAGGTGGCCTTGCCGCCGTTCCGCATCAGCTTGGTGTCCGGACCTGCCGACAGAGGCAGAGTCGGGCCAAGGCTTCAACTTCAAAGATTGGTTTGGGATTACCGCAAAAGATGACCAGTCCAAAGCACCACGCCGTGTTGCGCAGGGCGCAGCCGCGTAGGAGCACCCTGTCGTTGTCCAAAGCATACATTTGGCCGTCCAGCGTCAGCGAGCCTTTAAAAGCATCCAGGCGATTGTTGGGCGCCTCGCATCGGATCTCCCCTGAAAGGCAAAAAACGGGGCCGTCTTGCGGCGCCTGGCTTATCAAAAAAGGGACAAATGTGCGCAGACCGTGGAAGGCGGCCAGTGCTTCCGTGCTCTCTCCCATCTCCCCGGTGACCGTCAAGGCTTGTTTGACCTTCAGATTGGTTTCACTAGGGAAGGACGGGGCAAAACAAACTCCAAAATAGTCCCCATTTTTCAGTCTTCAAAGAGAGGAGCGCCCCGGGTCCACGTGGAAGAGCACGTACCCGTCTAATTCCGCCGTCTCCACGTACACCACGTGGTGAGGCTCGCTGCTGGAGAGCAACAGGAGGTCCGCCTGGAGCAGGCGGAAAGCGGGCGGAAAGCGGGCAGAAAGCGGGCAGAAAGCGGGCAGAAAGCGGGCAGAAAGCGGGCAGAAAGCGGGCAGAAAGCGGGCAGAAAGCGGGCAGAAAGCGGGCGCTAAATGGCACGGCCACGTCTTGGCCGGGGCAACGTGGCGCAACTCACCGGGACAAAGTGGTTATCCTCCAGTTTGAGCACGTCTCCGACTTGAACGTCCTTCCATTTTTCAGTCCCGAGTCTGGAGGAGAAAATGGCAGTCAGGTCACCCAAACCCAATCCATCGATAGGAGGATGGTCACATGGCTTACTCTCCTTGGAGCAGGACGCCCACTTGACGGTTATTGACTTGGTTGTCGCTCTTGTGTCGGTTCTGCTCAGCAAAGGAAGGAAAGAAAGAAACGGGAGAGTGGGCCGCCAGTTCCATTGGAGGCAAAAAATACTCACCACGTCGTCCACGGCGTCTTTGATCGCCGTGATGGAGAGCACCAAAATGAGCAGAGCGGCCGTGGTGAACCAGGCCAGGGAGGAAATTTGCGGGATGAGCTGAGGGAACAAGTCAAGTCCGCGGGGAGATACGGACGGATGTACGGACGTATACTTACGTGTACTTACGTGTACTTACGTGTACTTACGTACACTTACGTACCTGAAGGATAAAGAGGAAGAGGAAGAAGCAGTTGGCCAGCCTGGTGAACTGCTCAAAAAGGTTGAGAGGCAGAAAGGTCAACAAGTTGTATTTGGAGGTCTTGATGGCGTTGTTCTGGAGAAAGTACAAGCCACAATTGGCCCACCTGCCGCACATTGTACGCCGTACTCCACACTTACGGCGTAGCGGCGGGGAAGGTTGAAAGCCGGGTCGTTGGCTCGGAAGCGTCTCTCCGTCTCTGCGCGTGCGTCAAGGCGATACTTTGACCTACAAACTGGACGCTGTGTCGTGACGGGGACT
This sequence comes from Stigmatopora nigra, assembly GCF_051989575.1. Classification (NCBI taxonomy): domain Eukaryota; kingdom Metazoa; phylum Chordata; class Actinopteri; order Syngnathiformes; family Syngnathidae; genus Stigmatopora; species Stigmatopora nigra. Next base: position 220,064 of record NC_135524.1, read on the forward strand.
CACCTGGATGTTTTACCTGGCCGCACAAGTGACCACCCACGTAGGACACGATAGATCCCATCTCGGCCCCGCTTCTCTTATCTCTATACGTGGAGGGAACATTTTTTTAGGGTTAAGATACTTGCATGGCTTGCCCATTGAAAATCTAGTTCAATACTTGTTGACATTCCTGCTGCGCATGACAAAAAAGAGAGGGGACCTTTCGGACAACTTGAGTTTCAGGTTAGATTTCTTGCCGTGGTGAAAGCACACCACGTCCAAAATATACGTACGGGCAAATATCTAAAAAGACAACAATAATAGTGATAAGAATAAGATAGAGCGCACTTACCAAAAGACGCCAAATGGAGGAGTCGGTGGTGCTGGCGTCCTCACTTGAGCTTTTCTTGTTGTTGTTGTTGTTGTTCTCTTTGTTCAAAAACAGGGAGCAGGTAGGCATCACAGTCCAGTCCAGCTACTCGAGTAGAACTTGAGCAAAGCCACCAAGCAATCTTTGCACCCAGACGGTGATACGGCATGGGCCATAAAAGGAATGACTCACTGATCCTTTTTTTTTTTTTTTTTTTTTTGAAAGAAATCGGGCAGAGAGGGCCTACAAAAAGCACCCCGTACGACCACGGACGGATGGATGGATACAGAGGGACGGACATGTTGTTAGCATCCCATATTTTATAGAAAGGTGGATGGAATGATGAGAAGACAACATGTCGAGTACACCAAGATACTATACTGAAAAGTTGTAAAAGCCAAGACGGACGGGGATTGATAAAATGGCACAAGTTACGGCTTTAATCTGTCATAGTCATCATGGGTTAAAAAGACAAGCTTCGGCTTCTCCTCACACATGAACATTGGTAGAAAGCACCAAAGATGAAAAAGTCACAAAAACAAATAGGATCATCACTTGGAATACAAGAATGGGTTCAGAAGTAGAAAACTAAACAGAACACCATCTAGGCCAGGAATTGAAAAACTGAAAACACAGTAAGGCAACTGAAATGAGCACAAAAAAATAATAATAATAATAATAATAATAATTGGGGGGGGGGGGGGGGGGGTGACAAAGACACAGATTGTTCACAGTTGTGATCCTTCATTCAATGCTTTTTGAAAAGAGTGGACACTCCAAGACTGTTTTTTTTCCCCTACAAATGGAGCTCTTGCATTGTAATTTGGCGGCAGCCCACCTACTACTACTACACCCTAAAGCCTGGCTAAGAAAACACAAAGGTTTGCTGCTGAGCTTTAAAAGAAAAGAAGGAAAAGCTTTCCAAGAGATGAAGGCGTGCGTACCAAGCCATTTGCCATCAATGGCACGGAAATCCAAAGGAGGGCTTTGGGTGGCAAAGACTCCAGCCAGTGGAAGTAAGGTCGTGGTGAAAGAGCTCCAACTTGCACCAAAAACAACTAGCCTTCGGCAGCAGCAGCAAACACTCTGCAAATTCCTCCTCCAGGGATCCCAGAATCAAATAAATAACGCCTTTAGAAAATAAATAGAAATAAAATGCACTTGCGGCCTGGGCCGTGGAACGCGTGTGCCGGTTCGTATTAACGTGACGTTGGGCGGATCCGCTCTGGCCTCACACGGCCTACAAAAGGCACCTTTCTCTTTTGGATAGAACCTTCGAAACGGACTCACCGGACGCTCGCTTTTCTTTCCCTGGCGAGCGTTCAAAGGGCTGACTTTGGCTCTAAAGGCACCACAATCCAGACCGGGCTTTTGTGTACATGTTGACATCCTCAGCTCACCTTGTTTTGTACAGAGTTTGAAAAGAAGGACGCGGGACTAACCCGTGAGGGACGGCGTCAACGCCATCTGGGTAAAGTGCGGCTAAATAGTTTAGTGGTATTTGTATTCCGTGGCCCCGCCTCACCTCTCCTCTTCGGCCGATCTACTCTCCGACTTGAGACGTACAAACTCCTTGGCCACGTCGTCGTTGGAGCGCTGGGACAAGATGCGCATGGCGGTCAGGCCCGTGTCGTCCATGTGCACGCACTGGGCCAACGGGCACCAACAGGCGCAGTTGCCCTTCTCCACAATGTCCCTCAACTGGATGACGGACAAGCCCACCACGCGGTCGGCTCGCCCAAAGCAGTAGTCCTTCACGCACACTTGGAGCTCGTAGCACTCGAAAGCGTCCTGGCTTCCCAGGACGCTGCAGAAAGAGAGAGAGAGAGAGAGAGAGAGAGAGAGAGAGAGGAGATGATTTGGCACCCCGTTTGGACAGAGCGCCCGGTTCCCCGGCCGGGAAGCAGAGCAGGCGCCACTCACAAGTGGAAGGTCTCGTTGAATTTGGGGGACCAGCTGTTGTTCTTGGATTTGGTCTGGAATTTGCGCTTCTTGTCGCTCAGGTGCGGCCCGATCACGGTCAGCTCCACAAAGGGCCGGAACATTCCGCTCGTCTGCCATTTCAAATCGCTGGCCGCCACCACTGTCGGGGGGAGAAAACAAGCCGACGGGCTTGAAGAAATGAGCAAGGGCCCGGCCGTATTTCTCACGCCAACCGCCATCACCTTTGGCGGAAACTTGGCGCTCCCCACTTTTAGGATGAGTGTGCAGTTCCACCTGGACGGACACCTCTCCGATGGGGTTGGACACGGCGGAACCTGGCCAAACGCAAAGAGCATCTGCTATAAAAGATTCGAAAGTATGGGCGGACGTTGTCACCGGGGCACCACCACGACAATTTACAGAGAGACGAGGGGAGGGGGAAAGGTCAGCTACTCCGATAGCGTGCAACCTACCGACGTTTGGCTTGGTTTTCTCACTGGACGTAAACCTTATACCCTTGCCGTTGTGCACTAGTAGGCGGGTAGCAGAAACAAAGAAAGAAAGAGAGAGAAAGGGCAGCAATACTTTTTGTTTAAACGCAGGGACGTGTCGACAAAGAGTTGAGGAAAAAAAAAGCCAAAGAAAAGCCAGCCCTGGCTCATAAGAGGGGGACATTTGCCTTAGGCGCTGGCGTGCGTGCGTGCGTACCTTGAGCGTGCTGAGTGCTCACAAAGGTTTTGATCAGGGTGTCCGTGGTCTGGGTGTACAGGGACAAGGTGTGGCGAAGTGAACACATCTCGGGACTCTTCTCCAGGAAGGCCTTCTTCAGACCGTTCCCTCCGGCGTGGAAATATTGCTGCCAGGCAAAAGGGGAAGGATAAACAAAAAGACCACTCGCGCCCTCTCGCTTTCCGACACATCGGTTGGCCCGGTCTGACCTTGACGGTGTCCAGCGCCACCTCCATGACGGCACATTGCCTGGGAGAAAGGCTCTTTGCCTCCCCCGCCATGTGGTCCTGCACAGAGAGCGGCGGTGAGAGCGGCGGCGGTGGCGGCGCTTGGGAAGCAATCGTCTCTTACTTTGAGCTTGGAAAGCTGACCCAGGTCTTTTGCGGCCGAGAGTATTTGCGCCCCCTGCCAAACTAAAAGCATTAAAACAAAGGAAAAGAGATGTATACAGCCGGTACGGAGCCGGTAAACCCACAAAGGTGTCGTTGCCCTGAGGAAGGACAATGGTCTTCTCCAGGTTGGTCATGACAATCCGCCACAGTTCCTTCAGCACGCGTTTCAGGACGCTCTTCTCGCAGATGGCCGCAAACAGAGTCAACCTGCCACGGAATGTCCGTAGAATGGACGCCGGGCCCCGCCATCGGACCATCCCGTGTGAGTGGACTCACTTGCCATCCAGGAAATCCATGAGCGGACGCAGCACGTTATCCGAGTCGGCCTCCACCTGGTTCTTGGCGTTGCCGTTGAGTGGCCCTTTGATCTGACACAGCAGACACGCCATCTGACGCATGCATTCGTTGATGCGGCTCTGGAAACTGCAAGTGGACGCCGCCGTAGACTTTGGCATGCCATTTTTCCAATTTTGCTCAGAGACTTCTTTTTTCTTCGTACCTGTTGCCAAATGTGCCGCTGAGCTGGTCCAGCACGCCGTTCAGCTTGACCTGCAAGTCGCCCAACAGGTCGCTGGCCTGGCCGTCCATCTGCGCAAAAGGTCACACGGAGAACATCCACCTTGGCTTCCACTTTTGAAGTATAAACCAAATCGCTGCAACTTTTACAGGTGTGCGATAAAACAAATGTATTTTCATGCTTCTTACCTTCTCTCCTGAAGTATCCAGCTTCAAACAGCAGGAAGGTTAGACAATGTTTTAGTAGAAGAAATAAATATATACGTATGTCGTAGGAATAAAATGAGGAGTATAGCGACGCCTAGCGGGTCTATTGCAAAATCTATTGGAGGTCAGGAAAGGAAACCAATGACATCAGCAAAGGCTGAGGAAATGAGCGGAGTACTTTTTGGGGGGGGAGGGGGGTTTGCCAGGGAAAGTCAATGACTGGTGACTTTTGTCACCATGGCGACGTAGGGCTTTTGCGCATCATTTGGAATTCCAAATGAATGGCTTGACGTTTGTTTGGTCGGACGAGGTTTTCGCTGGGAGGAGGGGGGGCAAAATTGGGATTGAAAATCGTTATCACTAAAACACAACCTGAACTTTGGCCTTTTCCCTTTCCTCCTCATCCTCAGCCTCTTCCTCCTCCTCTTCACTCTCCTCCAGCTAACAGAGGCAGTAAAAAATAAAATGAAGAATAAAAAAAAACACGGCTTTAGTCTGATGCCCAAAAACTGGTGCTTGAATTGAATTCAATGCACACACGCAATCGTCGTAATGTTGCACTGGAAGAGGATGGATGGCGGGGACAAAAAGCAAAAAAAGCAAAAAACAACACCTCCAGTTCTTGGAACCCATCTCAGGTGATTTTGCTAGCAAACTACAGATGACTGAAACATGGCAGCTCTTGCCAAAAAATAACTTGTTATTACAAAATGATAAGAACCCTCAGTGAGTTGGAGCTTACCTGTTTGCCACCCATGCACTGGAACATCTTCTCCAAGAGGATTCGCAATTGCTGCACGTTATTCATGAGGACGCACGGCTGCACGGCGCCGTGGCAAACGGGGAGGACGACAAAACTCAATTCATATCAAATGCTTCTTTTTTTTTTTACATTCAGCCCACTTACAATCTTCTCCTGGTCAACGTAGGAAGGGAAACTCTTGTTCAGAATGGCACTGTACTTTAAAAGAACTTTGGCGATGGTCTGAAAAGAAACGCAGGGAGTCTACTTTGAGCAAAATACGGCTAAGGACGGAAGAATCCAATTCCCGTCGGAGAGCAGAGGCCCGCTACCTTACCTTGGAGAAGCGGCGAGTGTACTTTGCCATGACCTCGGGGTCGGGACATTCCAATTTCTTGACGATCTCAAAGCTTTGGTTGAGCTGGGTGAAGACGTCCACCACCGAGCAAGAGAAGAGAGCGTGCTCCGACGTTTGCTGGAACTGCGGCGTGGAGTGTTGCGCTTAAGAGGAGCTCTTTATGAAAAAAAAAAACATTTTTTTTTTTTTTTTGGTCTTACCCCATCTTTTTTGTCTCTCTCCAGGGCTCCGTGCATGAATTCCATGGAGACGTCCTCATTTTCATCCAACCACTGCAGCACGAAATGCAAAAACCACCTGCCGGGGAAAGAAAAGGGCCTTTCCACCGAGTCTGGGACGTATCGGCCAGACGGCGGCCACTTACGACGGGTAGTCTGGAACCAGGTCCTTGAAGTTGGCCAAGTCCTTGACGTACTCGTTATAGAGCCATTTGACTTTGAAGTGAAAGTTCATGTAGTCGGTGCTCTTACAGAGCCTGTGCTTCTCGTGTTCTGCGTTGGGGCGGAAAAGGAAAACAACACCGGACTATGTCACGGAGAAGCTGAGCTTTCCATTCCATACAATTGACATTGACGGAAGTATTTGTACCTTCCATGGCGTACTTTGTGTCTTGAGCAAACAACGACCACATGACCTCGGCCGACACCTTGCCGACGTTCAACTCTTGAGGGAACCTGAAAAAATTGAAAAATCAGAAAAGTGCAAAAAGTGACCGGCGTGGAGTCGGTCGGCCGTGGATACGAACTGGTTGAGAACGTGCGTGTAGGAGTTCCTGTCCTCTTCGATGATGGACACGATGAGCATGATGAGTTTGGGCCAGAAATCCAGGTTCTTGAAGTTTGGACCCTGGTCTTCCAAAGACAGTTCCTCCTTGTTCTGAAAGCACAAAAGGAAAAAACCGAGACAAAATGATTGTCACCACCATGGAGCGGCTAATGCACGCGGGACTCCCCATTTCCAACGGTTGGTACTGTTGGCTGTACAGGTCGTTGCAGTTATTAAAGATGTAGTCATACGTGGAGTTGAGACAAGCCTTCACGCAGTCTCTGACAACTTGACTGGCTCTAGGTGGAGACTGCAACTCCTGGACCTGAGCAGTTGAAGCGTTTGACACTTACTCAAGCATACGAGCGTGCAGAAAGAGAGCGTGGGCTACCTTCATCCTGAAGAACGTAATGCTGGTTAAAAGGTCCACCGTTGATTTCAAATCCTGGAGACGATCTTTGTTGCTAGCGGGGAAGTGGTTCTGAAAAAGAGGAAAAGCATTTAGGGTTAGCTTGAGATCCGGCAGGCACCCCATGGTGCTTCGAGATACGAGAGCGTCGCTTAGATCTTACCCGGTAGGTGGAGAGGTCAATGCGCAGGGAGTTGTGCAGCTGGTCCAACAGCTTCACAAAGCGTTCTTTCTGCGGGCCGGACGAGAGCAACGGAGCGGTTCGTCGGGAGGAAGAAAGAGACAACGGCGGGCGGGCGCCATGACAAACCCCAAAATTGGAGGCGGCAAAACGGTTGGAGGCCGACACGTTGGTGGAGGCCGTGGTGTGGGCGTAGAAGGCGTTGATGTTGGCCAGCAGGGTGCTCATCACCGCCGGAACGCCGGGACACATGTATTTGGAAGACAGGCAGGCAAAGTGCCTGCAAATAGACACACACACACTCTATTTCCTTTTCGGCACAAACGCACCCTCCTGGTTATCGTACCCCGAACCCCCGGGGTCTCCCGGAACCTACGTCATGGCCTGATAGATGGATTCGATTCCGTATCGCATGGCAAACTCGTCCACGATATCTTGCGGCACGTCGTCGAAATAAACTTTCCAGGCGTCGTCGCCGCGCGCCTCCGGGATTTTCACCACGCCGTGCCCGTGGACGTCGGTAAAGTGGTGGAACAGGTTCTGGGATGGAAGGAAAGGGGTTTTTTTTCCCTGGGTTTTGCCTTTTTTTACAAAAATTATTCCTCTCTTACCTCATGTAAGCAAGTATACTGCACGTGGTAAGGGGCCACCTTCTCCTCTCCCTTTATTTCCACGTTGATTTGGAGGCGGATGGCGCCCGAGACGGCCGACTTGTCCGTCCTCTTCTCTGCAATTGGGCACAAAGTGGGTCAGGCGGAGCCGACCGAGCCTAGCGGCGGAAAGAGACGCCAGCTTTTTTGGGAGGCGGACCACCCCACCCCGCAATTTACTCTGACAGGCTGGCAATTAAGTGCGACTCATTCACGGCCATTTGGGAATGGAGCGCCGCAGGCGGCTCCTGGACAAATCGCCGGTCGCTCGGCACGGGAGCAAAATGGAACTACTGGCGGTGGGCTGGCTCACCTAGATTGTACCAGACGTCCATTTCGCCACTGAGCGTGCGGACCTCGATGATACTCTGGCCCAGGAAATCGTCCGATTCTCTCTTGAGACGCTGCTTGACCCGGGACTTGATGTCGTCGTCCTCGTCCCACACGCGCACCTTGATTCTGTCCGACGAGTTGTGGCATTCGCTAACAAAAGGGGAACATTTAATAACGGCGCCTGGAAGAGACCAAAAAACAAATAAAGGAGGGATGTATGTACTCACAAGTGGTACTTTTCCTCCCAGGAAGGATTGAGATTGCCATAGATGGTCTTGGTCCTCTTCTTGGTCTTGCCCACCTGCACCGTGACGTAGGGATCGCTGGAACCCGTCTTGTCCTTGGCCTGAAGTCCTTGGGCGCAAACCACTGAAAAGCCACAGTCGAATATGTCAACACACGGGATAAGGCAATGGCAATGGCGGTGGTGGCAGTGGACGCACCCGTGATGGTGACCTTGGCGGACCACTTGGAAGTACCGTCCAGCACGCTCTGCTTGATGGCCTTCATCTGCTGCGAATGGAGGCTTTTGCCGATGGCAAAGACTTCCCGGATGAGTTCGAAGAGCTCCGGCTTGTTCCTTTCCCGGATCTTCATCCGGTCCTTCATGGCCATGATGATGTTCTGGGTGCGGTCCTCGGCCCCGTGTTTGGAGCTCTTTTCGGCGGCGCCTGAGGGCGGGGACAAAAAAAAAAGGCGGCCCTGAAGCCAGCGAGGCGACCGGCGATTGGGCAGAGGACGAGCCTGGGCGGGCTCACGCACGTTGGAGACAGTCGGCATTGAGCAGTTCCTGACACTTTTCGTGACACTTGACGCCGCACTCGGAGCAACGCACGCCCTGGCGCGCGATGCCCCACAGAAGCCCCTCGCACTCGTAACAGTAGGTGGGCGTGGTGGCGGTCCACACCTCAAAGTTGTGCGGCGTGGTGCACGATATCGGGTAGATCAGCGCCTGAAGGCTCTTCTTGTAGACGTGCCTTTTCTGTTTGGTTGGGCCGACGACAAGAGGAGAAAGGTGGAGTCGAGCGGAAAGGGCAACCAACGCCCTTGATCCTTTGCCGGGACCACTCACCAGCTCCTCGTCCTTGATGGAAGATCGCGCCGCCATGGCGGACGCCATGCCGGCCTTCCGAGCTTGGACCAGGGACTGGAGAGAGCGGGAAAGCGCAGTGGATTTGACAGTTTGCCGGGAAACAAAAAAACAAAAAAAATTCAGGGAGCACCCACGACCAAGCCAAACGGTGGTGTACCCTCACTAATAAACACGCCAGTGCATAAAAAGGGCAAGGATTGGCTGCTATTACAGTGCTGGTGGTGGGATTGTGTCCAGGGCTCCACAACTCAGACCGATCCGAATATGAAGGAAGTAGTGAAAGGAGGATGACCACAAAGGGTTACTTAACTTACATTGGATACGGAGGAGGAGGAGGACTTTCTAACAGTGGGGGAAAGATGCATGCATTGGTTTGATTTTGTACGTCACACCCAAATCCAAAAGTGCTCTTTTGCTTGCTTGGGTTTGTCCCAACTTGCGCTAGATTCCAAAAACTTACCAGAGCCTGAGCAGGCAGAGAGAGAATGCGTTCGAGACAGTGGCGGGCAAAAGTTTCAGGTTTAAGAGAGGAGGAGGGAGAGAACAATTAGCCACCGGCCGCCTTTCACGTCACAACAACAACAACAACAACAAAAGTCAATAGATAGCCTCGCTGGTCGGAACGGAAAGATGGACAAAGAAGAACAACATCTGGAAAACAATGGAGAATTAGTCATTTCTACTCACCACATCGCTAACCAAGGCGATGGGCTTCTTTTTGCGAAGGTCCGGCATGCTGTCGATGCCGTAAAGGCCCGCTCCGCCGCTGTTGCTACGCAAGACACGTACGTTAGTCCAGCAAGGGGCGGGGGAGCTTAGCCAACACGCAATTCAACTCACCCTGGTTTTAGCTGTCCCACGTCGGGCTCCCGGTCGCTAACCTGCAAGAAAGAGCATTCGGGCCATTAACCGACGGTAAGGCAAGTGGTTGCTGAGACCAAAGGTACGGCAAAATAAAAATACAAGCAACAGGCAATCTCTCACGACAAAGTAAATAAGACATTGATGGAGGTGACAAAAAGGGGACGAGTGGGGGGAAACAAAAAGAAAATGGAATTCGTTAGACGGCACACAAATCCGCCTCCTTTGGCCACGTCTATGAGCTCATGGATTTGGAGCAACCTTATTTTCTTCTTGTGTCGTCTCTGTAAAGAAAGGAAGGAAAAATTCATTGGAGTCAATCCCAACTCTCAATGCATTGAGGCCTCTCTTTAAAGCCAAATCCGGCCATTTTACCTTGAGCAGAGCTTTCTAGAGATTGGAGTCTTTGGGAAGATTGAGAGGCGCAAGAGCCCCGAGAAGCCGTGGTGGACTGGGACGCCGCCCTCTGCTGACTTTGCCTCTTTTCTCTCAGGATGCGCTGGAAACGAGCCAGGCGGGCTCCGTGACCGCAATCATCCACTTTTGCCGTCTCCTCCGCCACGTCGTTCAAAGCCGCCCGGTCTGAGTCGGACATCCTCTCCGGTGGCATCTGGCCTCGTGTGCCCGGGTTAGGGGGGTCGGGGGCCATTTCCAAAGCGCTCCCGCCTTCTTTGCTGCTAAAAATGTCCACGTGGCCTCTGTCCCTCGGGGTGGACGCCGCCGAAGCGCCCTCTCCGTCGTCGGGGGCCTCGCCCGTGTCCCGAGTCGGTGCGGGCGGATCGCCGTCCACGTTCGGACTCTCCGCGAGGGGCGGAGCGATCGGCCACTCGGCGGCCACGCCGTCTCTGTGCCACGTCAGCTCCGCGGACGACTGGGACGTGACGTCCCAAGGCTCCGAGTGGAAGGAGTCCGACCTCTTCAAAGCCCGCCCGGGGCAGGGCGAGGCCCAGGGACTTTGCGCGCCTCCGCCCAAAGTGGCCACGTCAAACCCCAGGGCGGGAGAAGGACAGAGCCGCCACGCCGATCGGTCCGTCCAGTCCCCGTCCAAACTCTCCGCCGAGCCCATTTGGAGAGTGTCGGCGGAGGAGTAGAGGTCGTCGCGTGGCCATGGAGGTCCCGGGTGGCCCGGTGACGGTACCGGGGAGCCAGGAGGCCCGTCCTCCGCATTTGGACCGTCGTCCGAAGGGACGCCGGCCCGATCCTTCTGGTCCTTCGCCACTCCGGGCCGGGGAGGAGACCAAAGGTGTCGGGAGGCAAAATGGGACTCCGGCGATGACCGCAGGTGTTGGGAAGTGGCGTCGGGGAGGACGGCGCGGAGGGGGGAGGTGACGGCGTTCTGTCTCCCCAGGCTTCCCCGTCTGCTCCTCGCCACGGGAGCGGGCGGATGGTGAGGAGGCGCGGCCGAAGCCCCGCCGTAGAGCTCCCCGATTTCGCTGAGCACGGCATCCACGCAACAAGACACTTGGTCCACCGAGCCCCGTACGGAGGTCAAATAATGCTTGAGGTCCGAGATTTCCTCCTGGATCTTGTTGATGCCCTTCAGCTCTTTAAGCAGATCGTCCACCAGATGATTGGAACTTTTCTCCTTGTCCCCTTCATCCTCTTCACGACGGACGGGTGTCGCGGGGTCGGCCACGACGGCAGACTGGCGAGCGGGACGGCACTCCTGGGAGCCTCGTCTGACGTCTCCTCGCTGTCCTTGGGGGAACATGGTCTCCGTGGAACTATTCATATTGGGCAGATGAAAAATACTTTGCCTACATCTTCTTGTGTGCCTGCCAATGTCAGAAGCGGAGAAAAAAAAATGCACAATGAGCAAATGCGCCAATCGAGATTGAAAATGGTAAGAGATATTTTAGCGCACAGTGTGCATGGAGATGCCTGGCTAAGTTTGCAGTGTGGCGCGCAGCTGCTCCGAGCTGTCTAATTGCAACGCAAGCCGGCAATTAGTGCGCACGTCAAATATCCCTTCTTTTCTTGCCACTGTCTATGTCTTCTGCTAACCGCACCAGCTGTTCCAACCATTGACGTACATTACAATGAGCCAGCGGTTCAAGAAAATCTCATTTTCTTCCAGATTTGACAAGGTGTTCCACAGGATTTGAACCATGGCTCCCCACACACGGACAGATGTACATTGAACTCCACCATTGAAATGCTCATCTACAAATAAGAGACAAGAAAGAAAGACAATTCTTACCTTGGAATAGGAGAAGAAAGGATGGCAAAGAAGGGGAATCCTCTTCATAGAATCCAATCCATCTGCTCAACATTGGCCTCCAATTTGATGTTGCCTTCCATTCAAGTGGTTTGGAAGTGGATGAAATTTTCTAGCAATTGTAGCACTGCCGCCCGCCGTGGCCAGTCAGACGACGAGGGGAAGGAAGCGGGTGGCGGGCGTGTCACGTGATCCCGTTTCCGTCGCCACCCCTAGCGTGGCTTTTTTCTCTCGGCTTTTTTTCCTTTTTTTTTGCCGGCGCCGGCAAAGCAAGCATTTCGTGAAGTTTGACATTCCTTACAACTTACCTGGGCACCAGAATACACATGATTTTTGGGTAGACACTCGTTGTTGGCCTTTTTTGTTGAGTTGAAGAAAATGCCTTTTATCGGTCATTTTTGCAAGCCCGTCAAATCTCTTGAGCAACAATTGACCACAGGCAAAAATAAAGAAAGAGTGCGCGTGTGTTTCGTACCTCCCGGAGTTGCACCCGCACTTTATTGATGGCTTGCAACCAACGCAGTCTGGATGGAGAAATGGCTAAAGATGCCCCCTCGTGGCGGAACCTGAGGAGACGAATCAAAGGGGACAAGTTTCGGCGAATGGTCCGGGCGGCGGAACAAAAGCGGGCCTACCTCTGACGTCGGGACGCGGCTCTGTCCGTCGTGGGATCGGGCGAGCTCCGTCTGGCATCCGGGGCCGGCGAAGGGGCCGGCGAAGGGGCCGGCGGCGCCGTCTGGACCGCGGCGGCCGGTCCGTCGGACGGGGGATAGAAAGTGGCGCTGTGGTAGGAATGGAAGGACTCTTCCACTTCGGACGCCCCGGCGCTTTCGCTGAGCTGAGAGCTGCTCTGACTCAGGTTCCCCGAGGAGCCCAAGCGACTACTTTCCGTGGGACTGAAATCGGTAAAACGAGGGAAATGAGACGGGTCACAATGTGTGGGGCAAAAAGCAAGGCATCGGCACCATGGCCATCGACTAATTCTACGGAAAATCTCTAGGGTTTCCCATCACGTCTCTAGCCCGAGTAGATAGATGGGTGGGGAACTTTTTCCTCGACATTTTCCAAACATTTTGCTTTTGGATTTCTGACCAGCATCGGTGAACAAATTCTTGGAAAGCAAGAGTGAACCCCACTCATCTCGCCACAACGATGGCAGACCCTATTTGAATGGGGGCCCATTTCACAATGACGTGACGTAAAAAGGTAGCAAACCTTGAAGGGAGATTGTGGCATGTTGAAAAAATATTACAATAGAAAATAGGTTAACATTTGCATTCATTACTGCAAATGCATTGGTTTTTTTTTTTCAACTTCAACTAGAAATGCGAACCGAAACTTTTGGAAAAACAGCCACTACATACTAAACTAAGACGGACGTTGGAAATAGAGTCGGGTGCAAAAGCGAAAGTCGAGATTGGAGGAAGTACATTTCAGCAAGGAAGGAATTTAGAATGTTTTTTTTACTAGCCTTTTTGTATTCAACAGTCTCCTCTCTGATGGCTTGTCCAACGCCTGGTCGTTGCTAGCACCTGAAGAAGGATTTCTTTCTACAGGGATTCGGGGAGTGGCTTTTAAGGGCAAGGGTGCGGGGGGATGGAGTTGGGGGCTGCCGGGAACGCCCGTCTGGGCCCGGGGGACCACCTCATCCGTGGAACCTACCCTTTCGCCTCGAGGCGCATCGGACGCGACGCCGCTTTCCGTCCCGGAGGAAGGCTTGCCACCACCGCGCTTGGGTTGAGACGTGACCGGTGGAGAAGAGGCCGGCTTGGGCGGCTCCGCTTGCCAGGGAAAGCCAAATTTGGAGCCAAAGGACGCGGGGCCGACACTTTTTTCTTCTTGGAATAAACCCCCGGACAAGGTTTTTAGTCCGGAAAAAAGAGAAGTGCCCGTTTCCGCCTGGGGAGCCGCGGAAGCCGAGGGGCTGGCTGCTGCCGTGAAAAAGGATCTGGCGCTGTGGCTTTGTGCCGACACGAAACCAAAGAGAGCCTTGGCTTGAGACGGCTCCGCCGCCTCTTTTGCCGAGTGATCGTCCGACGGAGCCGCGTGGCCGCAACTGTTTCTTGGGACGCCGTGGTTATCTGGGCCCGCGGTCGGCTCCAGCGCCTTTTCAACGGGGATCTTTTCTGTCACGGTGGGCGTTTCCCTTTCTGCCCGCTCCCTCTCACCAACCACGTCTGGACCGGCGGCCTCCGCCGACGGGAGGGGAGCGCATTTCTCCTGGGCGCAATCCGCTGCTTTGGAGTCGGGCATCTTATTGGGATCGGCCGGGGTGCCGCTGGGCGCCACTCCCGGACCGCCGGCGCTCTTTTCGGAGGGCCGGGCTTTCAGTCCCGTGTCGGCGGAAAGCGGTCCGGCACTCTGCGGAGCCGGGCCTCCAAAGACTCCTCCGAGAAAGGAAGCGGCGGGCCGTGCCGGTGCGGCGGCCCCTCCAAAGAGCCCGCCCAGTAAAGGAACATTTGGCTGACCCGGGGTTTGTCCTCCCAAGATCCCAAAGAGTGAGCCTCCGGCGGTGGGCGGGTCGGACCGCTGATCGGACCGCTGATCGGAACCCTGAAGGATGTTTCCCAGGAAATTTCCAGCCGAGGCGGGAGCTACCCTCTGGCTGTTGGAACTTCCAAAAATACTTCCCAGGAGCGAAGGTCCAGGTTGGCTGGGAGCAGTCGGGGCCACCGATCCTCCCGGTCCCGTTCTCTCTGGAGCGGCCGCCGCCTGGCCGGGCAGCGTCGGTTTAAAAAGGGAGGAGACCGGGCCCGTGACTGTACCCCTCGAAGAATGATCTTGGGGTTTCTCCGCCGCCGGTGTCGGTCCTGGAACTTCGAGTGCGGGTGTGCTTACCGTCTTCCGCTCCTCATTTTTCGGTGGCATTTCATCTGGAGTGGAGCCATCTTTTCCGAGCTCTGCTTCTGCAGGTACAGCATGGTGGACCGCCGCCGCTTCAGCTTCACCTGTTTGAAGGCAACAACGTTCCACGACACCATCTTTTTGGAGTACATTTTCTGCCGTGTGATCTTTCTGCAATATTTCTGGCCCAGCCTTGCCTGGAGGGCCAATTCCAGGAGAAGATAAAACACGGTCACTGGCTGTTTTTTGTTCAAGAGGGGCACTTGTGGTCGCCTCGGAAAGAGTAGTGATCTTCTTCCCGTCATCTACATTTGGCATACTTGGAGGTAGGGTGGAAGATTGGACTAAGGCATCGGACTCTGCAGGGACACGCATTTGTGTGGAAGCTTTGGCAACGGGTCCGGCCGGTGCCCCGCTGGCCCGCGTGGCCTCGGGCGGAGCCGTGGAAACTCCGAATAGGCCGGCGAGTAGGGAGCCTCCTGCCTGGGAACCGGCGCTATGGGATGCGGAGCCAGAGCCGGCGAATAAGCCTCCAATGAAGGAGGATTCTCCCGCCGGAGGTCCGGCCGTCCCGCTGCTCTTTGTCGGGCCAGTTGGCGCAGTTGGCGCAGTTGGCGCAGTGGCTTTGCTCTGCTGACCTCCAAATAAGCCACCGAGGAATGAGCCGCCGCCGCCGCCGCCGCCGGGCTGGGAGGCGGCACTTTGGCCCGAAGAGCCTCCAAAAACGGCTCCTAGAAGAGAACCTCCGGACTCGGACCCAGTTTGAGGGGAGGAATTTCCAAAGACAGAAAACAGGCTGTTAGCTTGGGTGTCCCTGGGGCCCGGTGATCCTTTTGGACCTACCTGGCTCTCACTGGCTTGGGCGCTAGCCCCAGAAAATAAGGAAAGCAAGCCTTTGGCCGGCAGGTTTTCTGAAATGAATCCTGGTTTTGGAGCCGTCTGACCTGCTCCACTCAGCGTAGGCGCCGGTGGCTCAAGGGGAGCCACGACCTGGGCCGCGGTCTTAGCCATTGTTTCCCTCGATGGAGTCGTACCTTCACGGGGGGTTTCTCGGGAAGAGACGTCAACGTGCCGAACTTCACATCTGGTTTCGAGTTCTTTGGATTCTACCTTTTCGTGGCCCCGTGGATGGTCACTTGAAACTTTATCCACGTCTTCTTGGAACAAAGTGCCTGAGAGCGAAAGACTAGCCGAAGATTTTGGTGTTGGTGGTGGTGGTGCTTTGCCAGCGGAGCTGACGGAAGGTGAAGATTGAGACGTCGTGGGTCCGCCAGAGTGTACCGGGACTGGACTGGGGCGCCGTGAAGGCACGGCCACGGAAGTATTTGCGCCGGCTCCTGACGTTTGGGAGGCATTGCCCGCACTAAACATGGACAAAAATGTTTTGCCTGTACCTTCGCTTGAGGAAGACAGCCCACCTAATATCCCCCCTAGAACGGAGCTGGCGTTTTGACCTGCTGTCGGAGGCTGGCTTTTTGGTTGCGGTGGCACGCCCGGTTGTTGACGTGGCTCTTGGACTCCTCTCTGATGCGTGGACGTGCCCGTTGCTGCTGCCGCCGCCGCCGCTCCTGTCGTTGTTGGCTCAGCCGCTGGGGGAGTGGGATCGCCGAATTTGGAAAAGAGAGATTTTACCGGGTTTTGAGTTAAACCGGACGATCCGGAAACCATTCCCCCGAAAAGAGATCCCGACTGAGGTTGTGACGGTTGACTATTTGCGCCACCAAACATGGAAAAGAAGCCCGCCGTCTGCCGATCTCTCGGTGGGCAAATTCCCTCTTGTGGAGTTTTTGCTTCGGGTTGAGGGGGGCGGCTGGTGGATTGGGACTCTCCCAACATGGCTAAAATACTCCTTCCCGGTGATTCCACTTTTGGCTGTTGGGGAGTGGCGTTTGCCTGCGAGGGCTCACTTTTTCCGGCAGCCCGGACGGGACCGGAGCCGCTAAACACGGATAAAAATCCTCTGCCCAAAGACTCTTGTTGTGGAGGCGCTGGCAAAGCGCCGGTTTGGGGGGCGGCCCCCGCCGACGGTCCCGTTAAAATTTGACCCAGGGAAAAGCCAAAGAGGCCGCTGGAGGATTGGGGGATATTTTCTGCTTTGGTCTGTTGGTCAAGCGGTGGCACTTTTGTCTGGCTTGAAGAAGTTCCACCGGCGACGTTAGAGGAGACTTCTCTTGGTTTTGGGCAGGGCGCTTCTTTTCCTGCTCCAGGCGTACAACTTTGGCTCAGTGTTTGTTGTCTCTGTATACCACCTTTAGGTTTAGCTGTGGTCGGCTTGGGCGCTTCCTTTTTGGGCGGGCCGGCAGAATCCGTATGAAACAGGCTGCCGATTGAGCCAAATAGATTTGCTACTCCCGTTGGCTCTTCAACTGGACTTGGACTTGCAACATTTCCACTTTTGCTGGGCTGAATGGGAGACATCTCTGGCTTTTGCCGGGGTCCCTCCATTCCCACCGCCGACTTGAGAAAGTTGACCGGTCCCGGCTGCTCGGGAGCTTTTTGGGCCAGGCCTTCGGGCTCTTTTGCCGGTCCTCCAGGAGGACCGCCTTTCATCCGGGATTCCTTCGATCCCAAAGGCACCGGCGGAGAGGCCTCCGCCGGGGTCCGCCTCGGCAAGCTGGCTTTCTGCGAACTGGAAGCGGTTTGTGCCGGGGGACCCGCTACTTGATTTGTGCTCGAAAATGGAGCCGTCATTCTTTCCTGTACATTTTTTGCTGGACTCGCAGCTTTAGCATCTTCTGGCAGGATCTTTGGCTTGACACTAGATGAAATCACATTTTTAGAAAGTTTGTCGGTCGTGTTCTGGCGTTCCCTCCGACTGGAAGTCGGGACGTTGGACGGGAGCGCGGGACCTTTGCCCACCAAAGAAGAGATGAGGGATGAAATCTTCTGCACCGGACGAATGGGCCGGGCTTCTACGGGCGCCACGCTCTTTCGCCACTCCTCTTCAGACACGTCCTCGACGTGCTTTATAGAAACGCCGGTGGACGAACGGCGCCGTTGGCTGGGTCGATAACAGTCGTAAAGCACCCGCTGGTTCAGGCCTGCGGTGGCGGTGGAACTCAGTGAAACGGCAACCTTTTGCGCCAGAAAGGATCTGTTTTCTTGGCTGTTCCACTCGGGGCCCCAATGCTCTTTAGCACGACAGGAAAGGTCCATGACGTATTTGCCCCGGTCTTCTGGAATGACCTCCTCGCTCGCCCTTTGACCCACGCGCACTTTGTTTAACGTGTACGACGTGAAAGGTGCGCACTGGCTCCCCGGCGAGGCAAAAGAGTTTTCAAACATCTGAGCAAATTGCTCAAGATTTAGGTTGACGATCTGGTTGCCTTTTCGGAAAGCCGCAGACAGGTCCAAGGGGCCGTTGAGTAGTCGCCACTCTTGGCCGGGCAGCCACAGCAGCTCGTCCTCGTTGTACAGGGGAATCTTGAAGCCACACACTAAGACCATTTCGTCGAAAAGCCAGGCGCTGGGAAAGCTATCGCACGGCGGCGGCGGCGCATTTACCCAAGAGTGGTCTTCGGGGGTACACACGTACACGTATTCGCCGTCCGCGTCTGTCAGCAAGGCATAAATGTACTCGTGATCGGTGTAAACAAAGTAGCCGCAGTCCCCGTCTTGGGCGGGCCACCACATACCTTGCTCCAGGAGCGCCAGCCACTGCTGATGCCATTCGCCGTCGTCCGTGTGGAGATTGCCGTCGGAGGGCCGGCCGGCGTATTGGCCCCGACTCAAATTGCACGGACCGGTTTGGATCCCGTTGGTCTCCACTGCGTGCTGCCAGTTGGCCGAGTAAGACAAGGCGGGCGCCGTCTCCTCGTAGTAGCCTTGGTGGTATGCGATTCCGTTGGAGCTGCAAGTGGCGCTGTCGCCGTAGTGCCATTGCTCCCACCTTGCGTTTTGTTTAGTGGTTAAATTCAACACTCCCTGTTTATCGGAGCTATACTCCACGTTGGCCAACTCTTCTCCGTGGCCGTTCCAAGATTGCCGGGGGTAAACTTCGGCGCTCCCACGTGGCTCCATCCCATCGGCATAACAGACGTCGCCTTGCCACGTGGTGGGGGAAGCCAGAGGCCGATTGCCCTCCGGAGGAAAAGTTTGCAATTTCTGCCGGCTCTGGCCGTAGCCCGACGAGTCCTCCGGTCGGAGTCGGGCACGCAACGATTCATTCTGGAACTCTTGCCAGATGGTACTTCCGCGGATCCACTGGTTTTCATCATACGAGGAACTCCATGGATACGGAGAAAGTTGGCCGCTGGAGTATTGGCCGGGCGATACGCACACCGAGGGCAGGCTGCCGCAAATGGGGGGCTCCGTCTCCTCCCATCGGGAATCGCCACCGGAAGAGTCTGAGAAATACAACTGAGGTAAATTGCCCGTGCTCAACGAGGAGTAACTCGCGTGACTCTGCCGGAGGGACCTGGCAAAAGTCGCCGTGGTTCTTAAATCCAAACTGTCCCGGTCGATGGACACGGGGGCACTTTGGAAATCGTGTCTGCTCCGTCCCGGAGCCAGATGAGGTGACGAGAGATGCGACGCTTCGGTGGGCCGGCCCAACGTGTCCAGGTAGGAACAAGAAACAGATTCCCTGGGGCCGGCTTTGTTTTTGGGAAAGGCGTTGGGCCGGGTATTTTGCGGAGTCTTCTTATGGTCCGGGGAGCTCGGCGGGCGTTTGTTAAAATGGCTCTGTGCGGGATTTTGTAGAACTGCATGACTGTTTTGACAAAAGGGGCGCTCTATTGGCGCCTGGCTGTCTTTTAGATGATCTTCGGAGCTTTCTCTGAACTTGCTTAGCAAACCAGAGAGCATTTTAGAAGGATTTGCTGTCATTTTCTCTTCTGGATGAATGGGATTACTTGCCACATGGATCCGTGTCTCGCTAACACCTTTGGCTTTTTGGAGAACACGGTCTTGTCTGGAAGACTCCGACAGTCTCCGAGAAGCAGCGGCGAGAGAATTGTCTTCTGAGCTAACTCCCCATTGACCCCGTTCAGACATCCGAACGTTCTCCTCTTGGCTCTCGCGAGTGTCGTACACGCCGGGGACAATTGGGCCAGGCGGGGTTGCCGAGGGCTCCGGTGAGTTTGTACCGTCGGCAGAGGCAAACTTAAAAAGACCCGAAAGAAGAGTGCCCGATTTGGGTGGAGATTCCTTAAGCGGAACAGTCTGCTGTCGAGAAAACTTTTGTTTACCTGTATCCCGTTGGATGACGCGAGCGGGTACCTCTGCAGCTGCAATGCTTTTGCTCGGCCGGTCGCGCCGCCGCGTGTCGTTTGGCGGCTCAGCGCTGGATTCAAACGTTCCTACTTGATTCGCTGGAGGCGGGACGGTCGCAGAGTCTTCGGGGGCGTTGGCTTTAAAAAGCCCAGAGAAAAAACTTTGAGGTGGAGCTTGACGTTGCGGATTGGCTGGAGGTAAACTGGGTGACATTTTCTGGTTGTGAACACCAGGGCTGATGACAGTACTACTCGGTTCTGAACCGGGGGTTTCGGGCGCCGGATGAAATATGCTAGAGAACCATCCTTTTTCTGTGTTTTGCTGCGGCACGGCAGGCCTTTGGCGAAAGACCTGTGTGGATTGATCTTGCGATGGCGCCACATTTGTTGTCCTTCCATCTTCACTGGAGGCAAATTTCAAAAATCCTGACAAGAAACCCTCAGCTTTTGCTTGTGGCTGAGTGGAGCCCTTTTCAGAAGACGGCCAAGGCACTTGATGGGATGACGGATCCTTCCACTTGTTCTGACATCCCGGCTCTTCAAATGAACCAAATACGGGATAAACTGCCACGGGTTCCTGGGGTATGTTGGGGGCCAAAGGGGGGATCAGCGAACCAAAGGACTTTTTCAGGTTAGATAAGTGGCCACTATCCGCTGGCGCGGCGCCGCTAGCAGTGTGGGCCTTTGCCGATGCGGCTATAGACGGCGCGCTTTCCTTTGTTCCTTTGACAAAAACGCTAGTCTTACCAAATGGGGAGTCGCCACCACGATGATCCGTTGGCCCTGGCTCCTTGTTTTTTTCACTGGGATTCTTCACCTCTCTTGAGGGAAACAGCTTTAGGGGATTTAACTTGCCTAGAACAGAGTCGCCCTGAGGATGGGCTCCGAGGTCCAACTGTTGCCCCTTTCTACCCAAAGCGCGAGCGTCCGTTTCAGGTCCACTCTCTGCCCTGGACGGCCTTCTGGCTGGCGGGCCAAAGACACTTCCAGGTGCCGATTCCACGGGAGAAACCACCGCTACCGGGGCAGAGCTTCTCGATTTAGGAATGAAGGACAAGAGCTTGGTGATGCCGGACGGCGGCGGCGATTCAGAGGATGACGTTGGATGTGCGACGGGCCGTTCGGACCCCGGAGCCACTCGGTCCGTGAGATTGTTGAAGAAGGAGTTCATGGCGTCTCGCACGCCTAAAATTCCTGGGGTAACGTGCGACCGACTCTCTGCCGTTAGAGCATCCTTCAAACTCTGGTGCTCCTCTCCGCCATCCGACTTGTTGCTTCCCTGAGACGATAGCCTCGATTTCGTGGGATGAGGAAGAGAGGCGTACTTGCTAATTTCCTCCTCTTTCTCGGCCAGGTATTCCGAAACGGTTTCCACCAGACACTGCAGCTCGTCCATGGGGTCGACGTACTCTTCCAGGGGTTCTTCTACCGGCGACAGTGCCGCCTCTGCCACAGTTCTGGCTCTTGTGCACTTTTGGTCCGCGTAGCAGTCATAAGGGAAGCTTCCGTCTCGTCCGGTCATCGACGCGGACACGTCTCGTGCGGAAAAGTCGTGGGCGTCTTGGCTTACTCTGAAGGAAGCGTGACGGTGGTCCCCGGAATGGGGCGACTCCAAATGGCACGGCCATTGCGTGCTTGCGTCTTGCTCGCTCTTGTAGGCCAGATAATGTTCCAGGGTGACATCCAGTTCATTTTTAGCCCACATCCTTGTCTTATAGAGAAGACCACCGTCACTGTCCTGCTGCCTAGCCTGCAACTCTGACCTCTGAAAGTTAAAGGCAGCCCCTCTTTTCCCACGGGGCTCTCCGGTGACTTTGCCGCCTCCGTGTTTCTCCCCCACTTCCCCGGCGGGCTTCTTTCTTCGCCGATCGATGGTGTCGTAGCCTTGGGGATAGAGTACGGGCAAAGAAGAAAGTCGTCGGGTATCTTGAAGGTGGCTTCGAGCGTTGTCACGTGAATCCTCCAAAAGGTCACTCTGTTGAAGCGGCCTTCCGTATGGGCTTTCCCAATCTTCCATTTGGGAATCTACCGGGATAATTCTGACTCTTCCCTTTTCATTGAGCGATCTAATTCGGTTAAGCGCGGTGACGTTTTAAGGAGGTGAGCGCGTGGGGGGGGGGGAGACGTAGAGGATAAAGGAGATAAAGAAAGAAAGGAGAAAAGAAACAAGCAAGCAAACCAAACATTGTTCATCAGGGTGAAAGTGAAAGAAAAACAGAAGCGTTGGACTGAAACAATAATCATCAAGAGCCTAATGTGTTAAACAAACATTAGAATAAATGCCAAAGTACAAGTCATTACATTCCAGTACATTTACTGCATGTCTCCTTTGTATCACCATCACATAGAGGCTGTGCTTTCTAGTTCAGTTAGTCTTCTAGCTTGTTTTTAAATGAAAATATTTGAGAAAGCCTACCTGCTTCGTTGGTCTCGGTATTCCAGTTCTAGACTGCGGAGGGAGCCGGCGCACGAGTCCGGAAGGCGATGCGGCCGAGGGCCCACCGGATACTGGTGCGCGGACGAGTTGGGCTGAGCTGTCGTGTGGTAACGTGGCGGTAAACTATTACTCGTCTCGCTGCGGTAGTCGCTGTCACGGTCATCCACGGCGCTGTCCTGGTCCTCCAAAGCTGAAAACAAAGGAAAATCTTTTATCCTCACATTCGAATCATCAGAGGTAAAAAAAAATTAAAGAGAATGCATCCTTTAAAAAGCTAGCATATTGTGATGAATTGACCCCATTTCTTGAAGTACAAGGCAAAGGCAAAAGATTTTTGGGCACCTGAATAGGCTCCATCTTAACAGGGACCCGGAAAATCAAAATGGCTCAACAGATGGAAATAGAATGCTAAGAAGACATTAGGACATTTGTACACTCTAGTATCGCTAGATTAGACACCGAGTGGGGAAAATGGGTGCAGGGGGAAAACACTTTTACTGCGTTGGGAATATAAACAGGGGACACTTTTACTAGGTTAGGAATATAAAAGCCCCGTGACAGGTTTTCTTGATATCAAAAACAAACCAAGACAAATGTATCCAAATGACCACTGCGTATATGACAGTTATCCTTAGTTTTAACCAATTGATTGTGGTTGCACAGATTGGCACACCGACACACTTGTTTTGGCTTTGATATCACAAAAGTATATATTCAGAGCAAAGGTACGTGTCGATTTCCTCATCTCAAATCTCCACGGACAAACGCTGTCGGGGAATATGGAAGGACGGCACGAATCGGACGCCGAGGATTGACCGGGAAAAGTGGCGGTTTTACATACTCAGTGAGTCGGCCCATCCGAAATAGTTGCCTGGTAAAAGGTGTAAATATAATGGGTGAATTCAAGTAGGTAGGTAGAAGGGAGAGAAAAAAATTCAACAGGGTTAGGCATCATTTATTTGTTGCTTTTTTTGACTCTAAATTTTAAAAGAATTGGAAATAGCCACCAGCGACTGTAGAAATGTCTGCGACCAAACAGACATGCGAACAAAGCTTTGAGACTGTTATGAGCTTGACGCAGTTCAGACTGAATCCATTTATAGTCATAAAAAAATAAAAATATTTCTCCAGGTTATAAGAAACTGAATGTAGAAAAGACTTACAGCACTGGGAAGCCGTGGGGAGCAATTTATGAGCGTCCACGTCGTCCAGAGGAGAATACTGTTTATCAGACAAAACACAAAATTGAGACCTTTGTGAGTTTCAAACTACACTTGGGCCATAATTTATTAGCATCCATACAGCTACGTGAAATGTCATTACCTCGTTAAGGATTTCCATGGAATTGATTCGTTCCAGTTTGTCTGTCCAGTACTGAGCCTCATTTTCTGGAATATCTGGTTGGAGGGAAAAAAAAAAATCTCAAAATAAATCATCTGCCTCCCATAGACATACATATCTTGATTTATGGACTGACAATGAGTGGCCCGCGTTAGATTTTCCAGAAGAGAAAGGTCCAAAAGTGCGTCTTGGCCAGGGACTGAGCAAAGAAATGTAGCAAGAGCAGAAAAAGAGGAGTCCCTCACTCACCAAAAGGCAGCTCAAAGCGCGTGTCCAGTAAGAGTCGATGAGGGGTGGGGTTTTTGGTGCCGTAGATCTGGTCGGCTTTCATCAGGACCTCGGCGTCCAGTAGATGCCACTCGCCTTGGCCCTCCTGCAAAGGGTCAAGTCAAGCGTTGGAGTCGGAAATTTCATACGTGGCGCCAAACATTACTTTTGGAGAGGCAAGGCCACATTGGCGTTCTGACCTTCTCCGACTGATGAATATGCTTTAAAGGCATCCAGGCCGTCCCCACCATGGTGTCCCAGATCAGGCCTTTGTTCCAGACCTCCACGATGAGGCCCAGACCCGACCGATTGATTTCACTGTGGAAGAAAACAAGATTTTACTCCGAGGGGAAAAAAAAGGCAAAGTTGGATAGGGAGGGGCCCGCCTTCCGCCAGCGACCAACTAATCTAGTCGGCCTGGTCGGACGATTCAAAGGCCCGAAGACGATGAAATTGGACGTTAGTTTTTGAAAGGGAGCCACATGAAAAGGACATTTGCACACTCATCTGTGGGCCAATCAAAAAGGAGAGCCGAGATAGGCCCATTCATCAAAGTGAGCGGCTCGGACGCTTTGACCGGCAGAGTTTCCATGGCGTCCAGGTGCGGAGATAAAGGATTTTTTTTTTCACTCAAACGAGAGCGCCGAATAAATCAGTGGCGTAATGAGACTCCTTGGAATTGGCACATTTCATTGAGACAATGGTTTGGCGCTCATCAATTCTCTGGACGTGCATTACATGGACTAGATCCGCTTGAGTATCTTCCCAGGAGCATTTGGATGTACACACCACATACTTACAACATGAAATCTTGTTCCCAGCAAGGCTGAGCTCCACGCACAGTGATGGTGGTGCTTTTGACATTCTGCACCTTCAGCGTCACGTACGTGTTGAATTTGTCTGAAAAGAAAATGGAGAGGATTCATCGGACACTCGTACCAGAGACGTGAAGGAAAGGCGTCCCTTCGTTCTAGATGAGTCATTCATTGATTTTAACCCGTGCCCTTGCACTCCCAACTTGTTGCCTCTCCATTAAAGGTCAAACAAAATGGGGTGCGGTGGGGCGGTGGGTGGGGGGGTGCCGCAAATCCCATGGATACGCCGAGCTCCCGTTCCATGCTTCCGGCCACAGACAAAAGCCCCGATTCATAGTGACAGTTGGCCTTTTACCCGCCGGATAAAATAACCTTGGGGCCCCGGGAAGCGCAGTCGCTCGGGCCGTCGCGCCATTGGCAAAGGGACGGATTGGCAGAGAAGTGTGCGGTGGCCGTCAACAAGGGGCGATTGAGACTGTCTGCTATTCTAACTGGCTTTCCCGGTCAATGCATCATTCTGCAGTCCCGTTGAAAACATTGGCAAAGGCCGCAACATAAATTCTCTTCTTATCGAGCTGCGGTTTCCTGAGGCAGCCGGTGGGAAGGCTTACGTGGGTGGCGCCGTATCCGAGGTCAATGGGGGGAAAGTTTGGAAGGTGGAAATGAATGTTTCCATCGTGTATATTTACTCCAACAGAGCTGTATAGACGCGTACTCTGTATCCACAGGCCTTGTGTTTGGTTAGGTGAATTATCCGCCGTGTTTGCTTTGGGGCAGGTGCTACACGTGCCGCCGTCCGGGCCACGGAAAGAGCCCGGCGACTAAAAGGCACACGTGACTCACGTCGGGGCGTTATTAAAGCGCTCCCCCGAAAGTGAAGTCTCGCCACCCCGTCGGCGGGGCCACTCCAAAGCGCTAAGATGAGGCTTAAAAGCTTCCGCGGGTGTGAACTTCAAACAAGGGATCGACATGAAGGAGAGAGGCCCTGGATTTGGACTGATCCGACAACGATCTTAAGTCAAGTGCACACGCCGACACGGAAGCTTCATCCTACACGGCTCACATTTCACGACTTTGCACCTCACGTAAAGCGCAAAATTGTATGGAGAGAGTAATGTGCCGTAAGAGGAACATTGAAGAGAGTACTCACCCCAAGGTCCTTCGAGCTTGGCTTTTTTCACTGCAAAAAAAAGGGAGAGGTGGTTAAACACCCTTATCATGTGATCTTTTCTTGATGCCACTTCAACAAGTTCACAATCCTAGTTGCAGTCAGTCAAACAAGGCCTGGAAGGACGAAGACAAAAGGCCTCCTACGCGTCGGGAACGTGACAGGACTAAACAGCCGCGCTAATATTTGCATAGACTTAAGACGCGTGACACGACGGAGGTTGTTTTTCGGCCCGAATAACGTCAGATGCAATTGTCATGGAAGCCTGACATTGGTCATCCATATTCAAACAAAGGAACCGTGCCTCGTGACACACCATTACACTGAAAGTAGATCAACAGTGAGAAAGAAAGAAAGAAAGGAAAAAGGAAGAAAGAATCAGGCGCATGACATCATTGTCACTCAATGTGCACATAAACGTTCAAATGTTTTCAAAGAGGTTCGATTCTTGAATTACTCATTGTTTCCCGATACCGTACTATTCTTAACTGACGTTTAGCTTGGCACTCGGGCAGCTTACAAAAGCTTCTTTTCTTGTTGTTTTAACCTCTTCGGCGGCTTAGACGCAAAGAATGATACATTTCAGGCTCAAATAGTTTCAATGTTGGGCGTACCACCATCGCGGTCGTTGATACTGTGCCGAGGGAAGAAGGATCACATACAAGATCCAGAGCGCAAACCACGTTGCTAATGTGCCTGCCGCTGGGACCGTGGATGGGCGCTCAGAACGGCTTCCAAACTAAAGATAGGTATTTAGTATTCACTCGGAGAGACCTGTCGTCAATAGTCTCGGTAGGATTAGTGCATCATAAAAAATGACAATTCAGTTGTGGCCTAGTCAGTCCTAAAAGGAATCCCATATAATAACTACTATGCTGCCGTTAGGTTACAGGACAGGTGGGCTAGAAAATGAATGGGCCCTGCCGGCGGCCATCTTGATTCCTTTGGTGCAGCCACGGGACAATATTTGTGGGATTGTCAAGTGCTTTGGAGGGGATTAATAGTGATTGCTGTGCCAGTGTTGGGGCAAATATAACCTACTAAACCTCTGGAGCCTTAGCTGGCAGATGGGCTAAAAGTGGATGATGATGATGATGATGATGAGGATGATGGAGGAGGAACAAACTACACATATTTCAATGCACTGGAACCTCCCTGCTCAGTTAGCTTAAAATCTAGGACATTTCAATGTTATGCAATCCCCCAAACAGATCCGCAAAGCTGTATTTTCAGCTTGGTCCTAGCAAAAAAAAGGAAGAAAGAAAGAAAGACTTTTAGTTGTACCGTCAGTGCAGTAGACAAGCTGAGCAGTGGCCATTTAGCATTATTTGCACAATCTTATTTCACAAAGGCCCGAGGACAAGAAAGTGCCGGGCAGTAATGCTGGAAACCGATAGTTATCGCGGCCTGCATACGTGCGTGTGTGCGGGCGGGCGGCCGCCGTGGATCTACCCGGCTTTGCTGCAATTACAAAGCACTTTATTTTAGTTGCTCCTAGAACGACTGTATACGAGAATAATAACAAATTTTGCCTGGGTCGTTCGAAAATGATCTCGGAAAGCAAAAAAGGATTCCGTGACAAAAAAAATAGGGATTATGCTTTACTTGGAGAACAGCGGCGAACAGGAAGTGACATTATGGTCTCTAATTCTACGTGCAGAAGCGCACTTCCGCTGGTGATGTTGGCTTTGATCGGAGAGACAGAGAAAAAGAGAGAGAAAGACAGAGAGCCATAGAGAAAGAGAGAGAGAGAGAGAGAGAGAGAGAGAGAGAGAGAGAAACAGATGGTCAGGGGATTAGAGACACAATCACTAAGCGCTGGCTCTCTCTCCCTGACTCAATGTTTGGTTCTCACACAATTCCACTACGCTGATGCTCTTCGTATTCAACTGCTCTGAATATAGTAGATTCAACGTGGTATTTGGCTTGAACTTTGAAGCATATACTATGCATGTCACTACTTCAAAAATGTGATTTCAACTCAAGGAACGTTCTGGCCATAGCATTTAAGCTGTCAAATGACATTGACGACAAATCATTTCACAATTTTATTGAATGATGCACGCAATAGATCCTAAAAATCACAACTCACTGTTGTTTTCTCTTTGGGTATTAAAACAAAAAGCTACAATGACAGGCAAAAAGCCCAGAGGATTTTAGCATGCCGGGTCCCCGAATACACAAAGGTCAACGAGTCATTCACAGAGGCCGTAAAAGTACAATTTGAAGGGGTCTGGGAACGCCGACGCCAACATCCCAGCCCGTCTCAGCCACAGGTCTACTTTTTTGTGGTGTAAAGTGGCGCGTTGAGACATCGCCATGGAGATGGAGCATCTTGACTATCAATACATGAGCGACATCCATTTGGCGAGCTGTCGTTATGGAGGAATGAGTCACCACGTCAGCTAATAACGCCGCCACGGCGCAATCTCTCCTCTCATTCCACTTGAGTCGCTCGCCTCGCTCGGCCCACCTTCAATTTGCGCTTAACGAGAATTCAACTCCCGAGTAGGTTCCTCAAAAAAAAAAAATGCCCATTTTGAGTGGGAAAAAGGATGGTCACATACATTGAAACTTCTGATCTCGAAAATATCATCAATTACCCATTAATATTACCACTACTTATTATTTTTATTAATCAGAAAATTGGGAGTTTCTTTCCAACAGCAAAGTGGGCTACGTCTAAATGATATTTGCATACGCTATGTCGACTTTATTACTTGACTTTCAGTCCAAGTGGGGTTTGAGCTAATAGACATTATGTAGCAAGCTCCTTAATTACTTTGACATACTTATCGTTAACGATAAGACGTACAGTTGTGGATTTCAAAAATAACTTTTAAACGTATTGAAAATACAATTGAGGGAAGTGTTTGTTTTTATTCCAATAAATCTAGGATCTCAACAACAAGCCTTTGATAGCAACGACTACCTCCAACTGCTAAAAGCCTTTGATAACACCGACTACCTTTTAGCTCGTTACATGATGAAATGGTGAATTTCAAAAAATACTTTTAAACGTATTCAAAATACAATTGACGGAAGTGTTCGTTTTTATTTCGATAAATCGGTGAACCCAACAACAAAAAGACAACGTGTAAAACTAGGAGCCTTTGATAGCACCGACTACCTACAATGATAAAAACCTTTGATAGCACCGACTACCTATAATTATAAACACCTTTGATAGCACCGACCACATTTTAGCTAGTGACGCGATGAACACTATAATTCTTATAGAATGAATACTTCCAAAGCTTCTTACTCGTAACATTTTAGGACATGCGCTTTTCTGGGTACAATATACTGGGTTTATTTTCAGTTTAATGAAATTAATAAGACAAAACTTACCTTTGACGCAGAGTAGAGACATTGGCAATGCGCTTTCAGCTCCAATCCAATAGTTTCACTCACTTTGGAAAAAGAACAACCCCAGACGCGTAATAGAAGTTTAACAGGTGCGGTAACATGGCACTCCTTCGCTTAACTCATTCTCGTCACTGTTTTCTATCTATAAAATAACGAAAAGTGCCTTTTCGCTACATAACAAAAGCGATATGCCGGGAAATTAAAAAAAGAGGTTTTCAGCTGTCCGTCTCGGTCACTCCAACCTGAGCAAACAGTGGGCGGGTGAAAGCGCTTCAGACC
This sequence comes from Stigmatopora nigra, assembly GCF_051989575.1. Lineage (NCBI taxonomy): Eukaryota > Metazoa > Chordata > Actinopteri > Syngnathiformes > Syngnathidae > Stigmatopora > Stigmatopora nigra. Next base: position 249,523 of record NC_135524.1, read on the forward strand.
GACGTGACGAACGTCTCTTTTGGCCAATGGAAACCCAGGATTTGCAAAAAGGCGCGGTTATGTCTTTATAATCTGACCAATGAACCAGGGGGAGATAACGGGTTGGAAACAGGTGACGGAGCTTCAAGAAATGTGCAACAAATGTGGATTTACGTCCACCCAACCCACTTAACTGTCACTTTTTCAAAAACAAGGTCAACTACGATACACCAATTCAATAAATAAATAGAAAATAACAGGATGCTGCTTCTTCTTCGGAAAGACGGCGAGCAAACATTGGAAGCGAGCAGATGGTTCCAGCAAAAAAAAGGGAGAAATTTCCTTAGCCTTTTGCTGACACTCCTAAATGTTGTCCTTTGACACCCTTGGTCTAAAAACTGTGGCACTTCATTTAATTGAAATGACATATATACCTGATGAATGACATTAGCATTAATGATAGTCATATCTAGAACACAGTTGATTAAACAGTTATAACTAGCTCATGAATAGTAGTGGAACCTTGTTATTGGCAGGGAAAGACAGTTAGGCCAAGTCATACACTGTCCTCTGCTCCCAGGGTTTGCCAAGTGGGCCACGTGATTGGCCGTCTATGGACATCCATGCACTGCAAAAGTTCAGTTGTGATGTAGAAAATACAACAAAGAGTCAGGTTAGGCATTAGCTCGCTATTTATTCATAGTAAGGACGTTAACGTGGTTAACTGCATTTTTTAAAATATTTATAATAAACTCTCGTCGTAATGGTCTTGTGTGTGTCAAGAGAGAACAATAGGCATATACATACACTTGACTTTCTTGGCAAGTAGATATGGTATCTTTCACTAAGTATAGTCTGCTCATGTACAATATACACCTTGAAAAATAGACATTGGTTCTTTTTTTTTTGTCTGTTTGTTTTTGCCGTCAGGAGTCCCGTATGAGCGACAAAGAGCGGTGCAAGGCACGTCCGTGAGTTGACGCGTGTGATCGCGGCGAAGGCCCAGTGGGGAAATTTACAGGCCATCTTTGAAATGAGCGGACGATGACGAGAAGCGCCACGGCGCGTCTTGGCTTATAGCTAGCTCGCTTAGTTTGCCGTTAAAAAGTATTGCTTTAGCTTAGCGCCTGCCTGGGAATTACATTGAGCTAAGACACATTAAGACAAAAAAAAGTAGTGATTACCGGCCATTTCCGTACAAAAGAACTATGTTGGAGTGAGTTGAGATTGGCTCTTAAGTCATTCTGAGGCCTGATGTGCGATTGTCTTAATAGACAAAACTAGTCATTGGCTTCCATTTTAGTCCCAAGAAAGTATGTTGAGGAACTGATTTGAAAAATAACCCCCGTTCTAGTGTTTTAACTCATTTCATCTAATAGTGTAGGGGATTTTCCTTGTCGGGAATTTAGTGTCGGCTTTGGGATAGAAGCTAGCTAAGCGGCAGGCATGTCGTGTTTCTCGTCACCTTTGGCGAATATGTGGAGGCGGAGGCGGCGGCAACGGTACGCGCTAGCCATTTAGTCATCAAGTATGCAAAGCGGGATGTTTTCAGTCCATGCGGCCCGGCCGTCCATTGCCTAAAATGGCAGCCCGTGATTTCAATGTGAATAAACCTTTGTTGCTTAGGTCAGTTCAGATGATCCAAATATCCTGTAAAATGAGGCACATTCCAAATGACACCCCAGTCTGAAGCAAGCATCATGAATTCCTCAACGGGTTAAAAACACTCGTTTCGGGAAAAAAACAGCTAAAATAGTGGTCGTCGTGGTGGTCGTCCTAACATTCGGCGAAGGCGATGTGAACGTGAAAGGACGCAGGTTTCTCTTCAAGGCAGTTGCGGTGAGGTCAGGAGTCCAAGGGTCAAAGTTCAAGCCGAACTTTTCCGCTGGACTCTACAAACAAGTTTTGCTTAAGGTACAAAAAAAATGAAGGAAAAAATTGGCCGTTGGCTTCGATGAAACACAAACTGGTCGGGTTTGCTCGGCCCGAATCGGGCAGCGCCGTGTGGTTCGGGGGGCCCACCGGATCTGGCTTCCTTCCTCTCTAGTTGTCTGCGGCGCTTCGAGGCTGGCGAAGAAACGGTCGGGAGGCCTGCCGTCAATCAAGCGGGGAAAGGAGAAAAATTGTCAATGGCTGTACCCGGGACTGTAAACGTCACTTGTCTTTCCAATCTCATTGTCTCCTTGGTTAAAAGACTCACCTGGCGTGGATCTCTGTCTCATCTGAAGCTCTTCTGCTGCTGCATCAGCCCGACGTTCTCGTAGACTCGGGAGTTCTCCTCGCGCATGCTGAGGGGCCAGAGAGACGCGCGCGGACGACGGGTGAGCCCAAGCGGGGTGGGAGGGCCGGGGCTCGCTCACTTACTCTGCGCAGGTGGGCGTGGGCAGCGGCGTGCACGGGGGCAGCGGACTCTGCTCGCCGCCCGTCAGGTCCGACAGAGAATACTTGATGTTGGTGTACTCGCGACCTTTGATCTTGCTTTTCTGGAAGAAAAAAAAGGAAGGAAAGTTGTTGAACTGATAGCGCTCTCCCACTTAAAATGTGTTTGGACCTCCATGGCAGCCCACTTTCAAGTGAAATTAGATGGCATGCATTTTTTGCAGACCTGCTCCTCCACGATGCGCCTCTGCAGCGTCTCGATGTAGTGTTGCACGGCCATGTAGATGAAGCGGTACTGGGCCTCCGTCTGCACCATGCCGGAGCGCTGAGAACGGACCATCTGGATGCTCTTGGGAACGTCGATGTCGCAGTCCACGCCTGGACGCAATGGGGCGCGCGCGGACAGGTCAGTCGGGCCGGGCGCACAAAGTCAAATCCAACCCACCCATACACCCACCCACCCACCTTTTTCTCGGATGACGTCGATGAGGATGTCGATGACAATGAAGGTCCCGGTGCGCCCGATGCCGGCGCTGCAGTGCACGGCGATGGGCCCGGCGTCGGGGATGCTCTCCTGCTTGAGGTTGACCTCCTCCAAGAAGTCCAGGACGCCGCCGGGGTCGGTGGGGACGCCGTGGTCGGGCCACGCCCGGAAGTGGTACTGCCACACCGTGCGCTCCGTGTTGCCCTGCGGTGGCCAAAGAGGCTCCGAGATGAGGGACGGGACGTCCACGGCGGCGCCGGAGCTCACCTGGCCCACTTTGGAGAGTTTGAGCTCTCGGAGGATGTAGTCGTGCGCCGCCGTCTCTCGGACGTTGCGGACGCGCATGGCGCCGTATTCCTTCAGTGCGGACATGTCGGGCCAGTACTTGACGCATTTACTCTGGGGACCAAACGTGACCACGACTTGCTTTTTCTCTTTGTATTATTAGCCGACGGGCAGCTAGCAAAACATCCCATTTGTAGCACTGGACAAATCCCCACAAGCGTGCCTGACCTTGCCTCTCTCCACCTCCTTGGTGGTCATGACGATGACCCGCGAGTTCTCCTGGAACACCATCCTCCAGAAGTCGCTGATGGTGTTCTGCAGGCAGCCCTGAGTGGCGATGTAAGACTTCCTGGGCTTGCTGTCCTGTTCGGGCTAAGCACAGCGGCGACGCGGGTTAGCGAGCGGGCCGTGGGCCCGCGCGGCGTGGCGCTCACCGTGCTGGGCGTCGCCACCGCGATGATGTTGGCGTTGATGTAGTCGGAGCCGGCTTCGTTGGGGTCGCCGTCCGTCAGGACCACGCGGGTGTGGTCGACTGCAAAAAAAAAAAAAAAACGGAAAAGGTTCGCCCTTATGCCTAAAGTATATAGGATAACATCTATCTGTGCCATTTGTTGTTTTAAGGCTGTGCGTAAGTCCTGCCCTAGCATGGCCACCAAGAGGAGCCATCAGGTCAGTCAACTCACTGCACATGGATGCCATCTGGTGCGCATAGAAGATAGCTACAGTAGGCTTGTGTCAGGCAGGCGGGCGGGCAGGCGGGCAGGCAGGTACTCACAAGGCAGAATGTTCTTGTATCGGTTCTTGTTCTTGTTCTCAGCCCTCTGACCCTCTTTGCGGCTGTAGAGCAGCTTGCACTCCTGCTGCTGTAGAGTCTAATGAGAGAGATATGGAGAGGTTCACTCAAAAGGCAGGCAAATTTCAAGAAAGGAAAATTAGCCGCACCTCAAACTCCTCCCAAAATCCCTGTTTGACTTTATCCGTGGCCTCGGCCAGCTTGCTGAGCTCGCGTACTCTGCTCTCGATCTCGGCCGCGTTGATGCGAGTGGTGTTGAGGGGCTGTGCGGCCGGCCCACAGAGGACAAAATCATTTGGGAGCCCAAAAGCCGCACGGGATAGCACGAAGACAGCCACCTGCTTGAGCTGCAGAACCGTGCCCAGGGTCTCCACCATGGGGTTCTTCTTGTAGTGCTCCACCAGGTCTGTGAGGGAGTCAAACTTCTCGCCACCGCCAACGTCGTATTTCAGGTCGTGCTGATAGACGAGGGGAAAAAAAAAAAAAAAAAAAAGAAAGTCAAAACTAGTCCATATTTTATTTTAAAAGCATCGGACCTGGCATCGGATCATGACGTGCGTGACTTTGGGCTTGCTGTCGCTGCCGTCCGTCTTGTCGTCGCCAGTTCGCACCGACAGCACAAAGTCTCCGGGGTGGCTCTGGCTCTCCCGCACCAGGAAGCTGCCGTTCTTGCCTTTCTCGGTGAGGAGCTTCTCGGCCTCGCGGCCCGACAGGTGCCCGTGGAACCACCTGGAAGCGCAAGCAAACGCCGCCGTCGTCGTCGTCACGCGTCGCAGAGTGGGCGGCGGCCACTGGCCCGCCCCGGACTCACCTCTCCGAAGTGGGGTCGGCGCAGTTGAGGGGATATTTGAGCTCGATGACGTCGCCGTTCTTCTCCTTCAGCTGCCCGTGGTGTTCCATGTAGTACTGCACCAGCTCGGCCAGAGTGGCAAACTTCTCGCCGCCGTACAGGTCGTAGAAGTCGCCCGTGTTCTGGATCTTGATGTGGGTGACGGCGCCATTCCGCCTGCGAGGAAATTTAGAGGGTTAGGCTCCTTTGCAAAGACTCTGTAGACGTTCAAGCGCTCGCCTTACCGCACTGACAAGGTGAAGTCTCCAGGGTTACTCTTGCTGGGTCTTGCTAAAAAGCTGCCGTCCACGCCACGAGTCAGCAGAAGGTTCTCCGCCTCCACTCCCGTGATGTTTGGATGAAACCACCTGGAGGAAAATAAATCGGATATTAATCAAAGGAGGATCTTTCTTGGCCTATTTTGATTGTCGCACCATTAGCAATATTGGTCCTGATACGGCACAAAAATAATGTCATCGCTATGGGCGACTACTAGCAAATATCCGAATGATGCTGTACAATAATAGTAGTGCATGTAAATTTAGTTCGTATATGTATTAACTATAACGGCTGTGTTTGCAAAATAAGCTCCGGTGAGTACTTTTGAAGGCAAGAATGGCAATATATGACGCAGTCATCCACACAGCTGTGTTCTGGTGACAAGCTAGCACTGTTGCCGTCTGCGTCGTTGAAGGGCACTTTTCTTCTCTCGCATAAAGGCGCTCATGCAAACAACACTGGCATCATCATGAACCGTGCACGAACGTTTCCCAAGACAAAAGCTAGCACGTCCATTCCTCAATCTAAACACACCGAGACAAACCTCGGGTAGCTCGAATGTGCTTGTTTAGCGATAAGCCGCCTTCTAAGGTGGACGGCCTTTGACGGACTTGACTTTCGAGACAAGCGCTTACCTCCGAGATGTCATTATTTTCTCTTCTCACTTCCTTCCTTACTTGGCAGCTAGCAGTAGCTTCCCAGCTAGGTAGCTAGCAGTAGCTTCCAAGCTAGGCGGCGAACCTCGGCGGCCGTTTTTCCCTCCTCTAGTAGCCAGGCAACGGCGTTCATCGGCTCATATGCGGCCAATACGCATGCTCGAATGACGGCATCGATGAAAAACGGCAGCAAGACCGACGTCTCAAGTTTTTATTAGGCGCGTCCCGGAGACTTGAAACTGAGTCGATTGTAGGACGTCACCAAATCTGCGACAACCCCAAGGGGTGTGTTGTATTCGTCGCCCGGTTCGGCCGACTGACGACGGTATGCCCGGGAAACAAAATGGACCCCGAGTCACCCGGGCGACATATGAAAAAATGTTCACGCGTTTTCACCTCTTTTCATGCGCCCCCCAAAAAAAAATTGTTTTCCTTTTTTTTTGCAAGCCGGAAGCGAAATAAACTATTTTCTATTATTTTGTATGTTATGCCTTGATTTAAAGTATTCTGGCTTTTCTGAAATCTAACTTTAAAGTCAGAATTATATACATTATTGTAATACAGTTGGTTCCAAATATGTTGTTTATCGAATGGCACTGCCCAAAAATGGTCGACAAACGATAACAATCCTCTGTTGGCTCACAAGGCGGGTTTCGCATCTAGAGCAATATACATGTGATATCTGTGGCGTAAGGCGTACGTGGCAATCCCACGGCAACGCTACAGTTTACCACTTTGCTTTTTTTCCTCCCCGCAGTGCCGCAGAGGACTTAACGCAAAGAGGATCATTTTTAAAATTTGCTGCAAATATTCTCTCTGACCCCCTTTGAAGTCCACCAACAATGTTGACCACGTCGGAGCTTCTTGTTCTACTGTCCGTCCTGTCCGCCACGGTGTCCGGCTATTTCGTTAGCATCGACGCCCAGGCCGACGAGTGCTTCTACGAACGCGTAAACTCCGGTACCAAAATGGGCCTCATGTTCGAGGTGGCCGAAGGAGGCTTTTTGGATATCGACGTGGAGGTGAGGCTCCCTGAGCACGGACTGGACCAAACCGACCGTAAATATGGTTACAGGCCCGGCTGCGATGCCGCTGTCAACCGCCATCTTTAGCAGTAGCATCTAGATAGCAGTTCGCATTCGTAAAGCCTGCGACGTCAAACCTGTCTCGCGTTTCGTTTTGCCATCTGCCATATCCGTTTCTCACAATGAAGTACGCATTGTGCAAAAATAATTGGAGGCTGCACGATGGCCTAGTGGTTATCACGTTCGCCTCGCGGTTCGGAGATCAAGGGTTCAATCCCCGAGTCCGACCTTCCTGTGTATGTGTGGTTTAGTTTGCACCCTCGTGAACCTTGTGAAGACCGGTAGTAGTCAAAATGATTTTGTAAATACGCAAAAGACCAAATGCTTTCATACAATGACTTTGTTTTGAAACATGTCAGATTGTTAATGCTGCGTCCTCCTTTCAGATACTTGGCCCCGACGGCAAGCTGATCTACAAGGGCGACCGCGAGTCCAGTGGCAAGTATTCGGTGGCGGCGCACATGGACGGCACGTACAAATTCTGCTTCAGCAACAAAATGTCCACCATGACGCCGAAGATTGTCATGTTCACCATCGACATTGGCGAGGCGCCTAAAGGACAAGACATGGAGACGGAAGGTGACGGCCCCACTTTGACCCCGCCGACCCCCGCTATAGCACTTTCCTCTCATTGATCGTTTTTGTTGTTATTTTTTTTTCTATGTGTTGTTGTTTTATGACGGTCTTCCGGGCGCCCCCGTCCCGCCCCCGCAGGCGGTGTCACTTGGGACGGTAGGAGCGGAGAATGTGGACTTTTGGTGCACGGGATGATCTGGTCTTTCCCAGCCTTTGTGCCGCGACGCCTATTCCGAATGCGCCAAACGGTCTATTGCTAACAAGCGCCGAGCAAGATAACGATACAGGGGACATTCTATCAAATTGACGTAGATGTCATAAGTGAAACAAAACAAATAACGGACATTACCGATAAAGCTTAATATTTACAACATCTTACCTTGGATAAAGCTTTGATTTTTAAAGCACCTCCGTTTCACCTAAGGCAGCCATTTTGCGATGCATCAACATATTCCGTGCGTGTCAAAACGGTGCTTTGGTGCCACAAAGGTTGGGAATCGCTGTTGTCACTAAAGTTGCTGTGCGTAGTTGGACGCCATTAATAGCGCACGTTGCCCCCCGTGTGAGGAACTGGAGTGGTCGCACCCTTAAAAAATCAAATGCAATTTGTAAGTTGTTCAATGCTAACATATATTTGTTTCTGACAGCTCACCAAAACAAGCTGGAGGAGCAGATCAACGAGCTGGCCGTGGCCATGACGGCCGTCAAGCACGAGCAGGAGTACATGGAAGTCCGCGAGAGGATACACAGAGCCAGTGAGTGACGGCAATCCAACCCGACGTCTTTTACCTCTTGTCGTCGTCGGTGGCTCCTTAACGTGTTGTTTCTTTTTTTTGTCCAGTTAACGACAACACAAACAGCCGAGTGGTGCTGTGGTCCTTTTTCGAGGCTCTCGTCTTGGTGGCCATGACGCTGGGACAGATTTACTATCTGAAGAGGTTTTTTGAAGTGCGGCGGGTGGTCTAACTTGCCACGAGGGCGGCGGCAGTGGCGACAGCGGCGACAGTTCTTGGCCAAACGGACTAGCACTTTCATCTAAGCTGTTCCCAAACGACTGTGAAATGATGGAAGATGTTTCTTTTTCTTCACTTTGAACTCCTTGATGCCTGAATGAACATTTCAAAAGATGTAAGCATATCTCTCAAAAGGCAACGAGGGAAGACGCAAGTGCATAAAGATCGGAATCGAAAAATGGATCGGCCTAAGTGAATTAAACAGATGTATTTGTTTTTTTGGCCATATGTAGTACATATGATTTCTAAACAATGATCCCCTAAATTATTATGATACTGATTTATGAAAAGGACCATTTAGGGTAAATGTAAAGGTTTCAAAAGTACATTTTTTTTTTAAACATTTATATTTTTTTTCTTCATATTTTCATGCACTTGCAAAACCCCCGATGCTGATGTACATTCAGGTATTAAGCGAATCAATGAATGGGTTGTAATCATTTGCCAGTTCTGTTTTGACACAAGTGGCCGTTTCAAATCAGCATGAAGGTGTAAGGTTTTTTGTTTGTTTTTGTTTTTTTTTGTCACTTTTCAGGGGAATTATAAAAGGTCAAAGGTTCTTTTTGAATGTTTTCTCGAAGTTAAAATTGTTGAATCTGAGGGCGGTGTCCTGATCTACTACTGCTGTGTGCTGCTTATTATGTTTGGGGGATTTTAAAGGGTAATTTGATCATTGTTTTGGAACACTTTTACTGAGAGGCCATGTTTAGTTTGCCCCCGTTCCCTTAGCTTGACTCCCAAGTTTTCCGTCTCTTGGCTTCAGCGTCTCAACTGAAAGCACTCGCAGATATTTGTATGCCACCTTTAAAAAAACAATTTTTTTTTGGTGTTCCGAATCGCAAACTGATAAGACTGAGCAAATGGAAAGGTGGTTGAAAATAAGCCCCAGGTTTCCTAATAAAACAGTTCCATACAATGATTGTTGAACTCATTGGCTGAGAAGGGCAGTCACGAATCGGGTCGTTTTTTTCTGTGGAGGATTCATCCTCCAGATTTACACTGACACAAGATGGCTGACAAGAGTGGTATTAAAATTAAGACGTCTTTTTAAAAAAAATCTTTTAGTCTTGGCCCTGCTTCGTGTCGTTTTGGTGCTCGTTGGAGCATGGCACACTCCGTAGCTTAGCCTAGCTAGCGTTTAGGCTCCACGCGTCAACATGTCGGGTGAGTTGACTTTTTACTTTCGTCTCATTTTCTGAACGGCTTCATTAGGGTCGCGGGGGTGCTGGATCCTATCCCAGCTGACTACGGGCCATAAGCGGGGTACACCCTCAATCGGTGGCCTGCCGATCGATCGCAGGGCACAAGGAGACGAACAACCATTCACACCCCCACCCATACCCTTCCTTTCCTCTTGTGTCTTGCAGACGCCAGCCGAGCAGACTGTCCAGAACGGACCGCGGGACCTCACATTAAAGATGAGGAAATGGATTGGATAACTTTATTCATCCCGTATTCGGGAAATTACATTGTGGCAGTAGCAAGAGGGTGATTAGACAGAATTAACAGCAAAGCAAAAGTACAAAGCGAATCAAAGTAAATGAAATCATCAAATCATTAAAACATAAAAGCCGCAAAACACAAAAACGAACAAGAGTGGACAAAGCTACCGTGGCCGCCGGCTGCCGCTTAAACAGCGCCATTTTGGTTGCGGTAACTGAATCGGACTCAAAAAGACATTGTAAAGTTGGACAAAAACTGGAACCCCACAGAACAGCAAAGCAAAAGCACAAAGTACAGAGCAAATCAAAGTAAATGGAATCATCAAATCATTAAAACATAAAAGCCGCAAAACACAAAAACGAACAAGAGTGGACAAAGCTACCGTGGCCGCCGGCTGCTGCTTAAACAGCGCCAATTTGGTTGCGGTAGCGGAATCGGACTCAAAACGACCTGGTGAGTTGGGCAAAAACTGGAACCACACACCGGAAGTCTTCCACGAGATGGGGAACTGCTGCAGACTGTGACCAAGGTGGAGAATACGCAGAGTCGCTCTTGCAAGCAATGGAGGGGGAATATGACGCGAGCCAGTGGACGGGGGTCTCCTTGAAGAGTGAAGATGACAATCTGAGTCGGACAGAGGACTCTCGAAGAAACGGCCCGATAGCGCCTTGCGCGGAGGATGAAAAGACCAAAGCTCCCCGGACAGAGGCCAACGATGACAATGCACGCTGGAAATGTTTGAAAGAGTGCGGGAAAACCTCCAGCAGCAAGTCGGCCTTGAAGAGGCACCTGTGGAGCCACAATGGCGAGAAAGCTTTCGCCTGCACGGCCTGCGACAAAAGGTTCTTCACCAAAGCGCATCTAACATATCACGCAAAAACACACAGCGACGAGAGGCCTTTCGCGTGCGCCTACTGTGGCAAAAAAATTCTCGGTGAGGGGGAGACTGGAGCGACACACCAGAGGGCACAGCGGAGAGAAATAATGGCGGCCGAAGGTGGCTTGCTAAAGGCTATACTATACATGTCCTCCACCCGAGACTCGCACATTCACGCACACACAAAGTAAACAAACATTACTAAACATTATGTTCTTTCTCACATGCTAAATATTGTCTCTTGTAAACTCCACACTCAATCAGTCTCTACAACAAAACAACATACGTACCTTTAAAACACGGGGAAATAAGAGTTATCTTCAAGCCAACTTTTACTGAAATGTTTGGCATGGCCCAGATTGTTGGATGGCTTCCTTTTCCGCATTACGTCATTACGCACGTGACGATAACAGTGACTTCAAAATAAAAGTAATGCCAGTTTAGTCTCTGCGTGAGGTGAAATTAGAAATGACGTGTAGTTTGAAATGTTTTCATTCAACCACCAAAGGGCCGTATGCAGCTTGGGGGCGGTACAATGCCAGGTCTGCTACTGTACTACATGGTCTTTTTTTAAGACTTACTATACATTGTCTGTTTTTAAATGGAAAAAAAGCTTGACTATTCATGATCTTTTTTAAAGCCTAACTATACATATTTTTGTTGTTTAAAAAGGCCTTACTATACATAAATGGTCGTTGTCAGAGAAAAAAAATCCTTCGTATACATGCTCTTTTTTATGGGGAACACTGTTGTACTTTCACTAGCTTTCTGTAAACGACGGCGTCTTTGGGGCGAGCGTTACTGTTTGCGAGCCAGCGAGGGAGCGATCAAGGTCAACCCAACGCTTCCAGTTCAAACCGGATTCTTTTATCTTGAGATTTAGGCACCAGCCAAAAACAAGCATGTGACCTTGCCTGCGCATGGGGGACATCGGGGGCGGGTGGGAGCTAAGACGGACGCCTTTCCGCTATCGGGCGACCAGGGGCCCTGCTTTACTCGCGGGGGGGACGCTAATCCGTCAGTGAATGCTATAGGGCGATAAAACCAGAGAACATTTCTCATTGACGTGTCCACAATTAACCTCAAACGTCAACAGGAAGTTACCCAAGATGAAAAGTAATTGGTAAAAAAAAAGCTGTCACCGTCACCACGTCTGCCCTCAAATCAACTTAAACATGGAGGCTTTTGCCAGCCATGACTCGATAAAGCAGGTGCCACGATGCATCTTCTTCTTTTTTTTTTAATAAAATAAAACTTTTATTTTTTGTAACCAAGAGTTGATCGATCATAAGAGCAAGATCACGAGAATAACTAAAGCACAGAGATCGTGGAAAGAGCATCCGATATGAAAAAAGTTGATCCTGAAAAAGGACACTTGAAAATGTGAAAAAATATTGCACTTTTTGTCATCTTCCAAACATTGAAGGACGTTTGATGAAATTCTTCAGTAAACATTTTGGTTCTTTTTTCTTCTCATCCACATTTGGACATTAGTCTGGTCAAACAGTCGTCGTCGTCGTCGGAGGCTTCTCGCCGTGGGGAAGAATGCTTGGCTGGGAACCAGCGAGCCAACGTGGAAACGGGCGACTTCAAATTGGTCCTTTGTGCTTTTGGCTCCGCCCACGTGCACGCCTTCACCTTTTGCGCCCTCCTTTAAGTGCACGGGCACACGTCCAGTCTTCTGGCCTCGCTCGCCGGCCTCTGGGGAATCTTTGCCCGTCGGCGGCCGCCCCTCAGCGTGACGGACACGGCGCCGGCTCGGGATACGGGTCCGCCTGCCCAACCGTTTTGATCACGCTCGTTTGCAAATTGCACACACTGGCAGAACGGGCGAAGCAAGCGGCGCGTGCGGTGGCTTTACCTCGGCGTAGAGCGGCGGCGGCAGGTAGCGGAATTCACTGACGTAGGCCAGCAGCGAGGCGTCTTCCCGTTCGGGGACGCCGTGCACAAAGTGGCAACGGTGCCACTCCGGGACGGCCAGCTCGTCGTAGCTGGGCGGGGCTGTCGGGAGGGGGGGGGGGCGTTCCGCGTTAAAATGGGCACGCCTAAAAAGAAGGAGGCGGCGGACGGCTCACCTTCGGGGCGCTCTGCCACTCCCGTCCAGGTGGAGGCGCTGCCGTTGCTACTGATGCTGGAAGTGCGAGAAGTGGCGGTGTGCAGCGGGATGGTCCCGATCACCAGCGGCAGCGACAGTGACAAGTTCAGCCCGCCAGGAACGTCCACGTACACCTGCCACGTAGCAAAATGGTCAAAGGGATACTGCAAGCACTACTATTGATTCCATTCTTGGTCGGGCCGGTCCTAACTAGCTTGTCGAAGCTGATGGGCTATTTCCTCATTGACCATTCAAAGCAGAAGGCGAAAGAGCGCGCAGCGCCCCCACCGTCGGACAACACCGCCCCCCCCCCTTTCCTTACCACGAGGGCGTACTCGACGCGGATGATGGGGCAGTCGAGGATGGACGGCGACACGGGCGGGATCTTGAGCACGCGGCCCTCCCAGCTTTGGCTCTTGCCCTGCGCCAGGGCCTCGCCCTTCAGGTTGGAGATCAGCTGCCGGATCTCCTTCCCCTTGCCTTTGGCGAAGAAGGTCTGCGTCTGGTACAGCGCCGCCTTGGGCACCACCACGCGGGTGGAGCAGTTCTCCACCTCGGCGAAGATCTGGATGGAATCGCCTGCGGGGGCGGGGCGGGGAGTGAGATGAGGGGCGGGACGAAGGCCGGGGGGGCGGGATCAGATGGCAGGCACCCGCCGTTACCTGGCGTGTAGCCTTTGCGGGCCACTTTGGCGCTGAGCGAGATGGGACCCGAGGCGCACATCCAGCAGCACAAGGTCTTCTCTTTGCTGCCCGCTTGAGGAGCCTGGGAACCACCACAAAGACAAAAAACATTGAAATTCCCGGCAAAGGGGACACGGCGTAGACGCCAGCGATCCGTCGGAGCCCGCTTTGGGCCTCACCAGCAGCAGCGGCGTGTTGATGTCGATGTGCTCGAAGACCACAAACTCCTTCTTGACCTTGAGGGGCAGCATCCAAGGGCGGCGAAGCTCCGCCTTCACCCAGTACCTGACGCTGCCGTGTTTGCCCTCGAACGACGTGGCCAGCGCCCTGACGGGAAAGGCGGGTGAGCCCGGGCGGGCGGGCGGGCGGGCGCTCGCTCGCTCGGTCGGGCGCGCGTTCTGGCCGCCGCCCTCAGCTGACGGAAAGGGGCCTCACATCTGTGGCAGCTGGAAACTGAAGGCCAACTCGTGCAGGCCGGCGTGCAGTACAGTCACGCCGCCTTCGTCTGCCGCCGCGTCCTCCTCATCTGCCGACAACAACAAAAACAATGGGGATGTTAGTTGCATTTTGAAACAAAACAAAAGCCATATTCTTCTATCTTTTCCACACGGACTCCTCCCATTCCAAACGCACGTCCACGCCAGGTGAGCCTAAAAAAATGTCGTTTTTGTCTGTAGTATTGGTTTTTGTCAACATGTTCTCATGTTTTGAGACAACTGGCCACCCAGGAGGCCTTTCCAAACTTAAATACGATCTGACTTGCAGCTTTTCATGGAGGGGCGGCTTGCTTTCCATCGACATGCACGCGGACACGCACGCGCCAGAGGAAGTGACCGTGTCACGCGCAACCGCCACACGGCCCGGGCCCAGTCTGCTGGAGACCAGTTTGAACCAGCCTGAGCAGCCCTCAGCCCGCCTCGCAAGCTGCCTCGTGATTGGCGTGAGGCACTGGGCAAGCCCCGCCCACTCAGAGAAGGAAGCTCCCCATGAGAAGCAGACGTCAAGCTCCACTGACAAAAACACGCGCGTGTGTGTGTGTGAGCGCGTGTCTGTGCGTGTCTGTGTTTGTCCGGTGCTGATGAGAGGAAGACGAAGATGAAGATCGACGGCTGGCTGGCATTTGGCATGGGATAGACGTCCAATTGGTTTGCCGGATCCAAACCAATCGGACGTCCGTCCGTCCCAGGCCGTGTGAGTTGCAATCACTCGCTGGGTGGCGTTAGCGTGCGTGTGTAAACCTGCTAGAACCAGTCCCATATTGAAACACATACAACCCCCCCCCCCCCCTCCTCCTCCCCCCAACCAACCATCATCCCTTTCGCTCCAGTGCGATCAGGTTTGAACCGCTTTTAGCAAAACAAAAGGGAGTTGCCCAGTTGCCAGGTGCAAAAAAAGTCTCTTGTCCCACCTAAAAGAAGTCAATGAATACATACATGCGATTTTTCTTCTTCTTTGAATCCAAAAACCTCAAAATCCAAACAGACCCGTGTGTGTATGTGTGTGTGGTCTCGTGACTGACCTCGCTCCTCGGCACTCCCGATGAGGACTTCTCGGTGATGCAGGTACTCCACCTCCTCGGTGTAGTTCTGTGTGTAGGCCGTGCTGGCGGCGGCGTTGCGGGACTCGGTCCAGCGGACCTTGGCCACCCCGCGAGCGCTCAGGGCCAGGCTGCGGACGCGCACGTCGCCGGCCACATCCAGCAACACGCGTCCGGACACCAGCTCGCCGCCGGAGAAGACCGGTGCGTGGCTGTCGTTCAGCGCGTCGAAGCAGACGGCCAGCGCTCGAACTTTGCCCACGACCATGACGGGATGAAAGTGGGGAGCCGGGAGCCAGAACCGGAGCCGCCGCAGCAGCCAGCCGCAGCCACAGCCAGAAGCTCTAGTTTCCGTTCTTTTTGTTTGCCTGCCGCCGCCCGGCCCGGCCCTAGCTCCCGGTGGCCCGCACGGAGCACGCCGCCGCCCGGCCTCGCTGCAGCAGCCTCATCGGGTTTGGGCTTCCGTCGGCCCCTAACCCCTGCCCTCCTCCTCCTCCTCCCGAACCCCCCACCCTTCGACTTGGCTCGACTTCGGCGACAGGGACCCAGTTGCCAGCTCGGGCTCCTCCTAAGAGCTGGCTGCGCCTGCAAGTGGAGGCACGGATGGACGGAGGGGCGGGCGTGCGAGCGCCTTTCGGTTGGACGCCTCGGATGACGAGCGGCCCTCGTCGCCCTGTGATGTCACAAAGACGACGCCCTCTCCGTCACGGGGCTCCAAAACAAAACACGCCGACGCGAGGGAGTCGAGCGCGCCCGCTGGCGGCCGGAGTGCCGAAGTGGCGCCACTCGCCACCCAAACGTTACTCCTTTAACCGTGCCATGAGACGTCAACGCGTCAAATAAACAGAGGGCCTCTTAGCTTTCACTTTGAACATGACAATATTTCCGATGCCAGTATGTCCCAGTTCGGGCCAGAATGAGACGGATAGCAGTGGCTTTGTTGGCTTTAAAACGCTACACCTTTCCCCCACTAAACAACAACAATCCACAAATAGGATCTGTCAGTTGAAATACAACAAAAAAGGGGCAACTATTCTCTATCCTTTACACCACTTTTATTGTAAATTCATTTCAGCGATGTGGCCAAGACGTCTTTCTTAAGGCATCGAGAGTAAGGCCAATTTCGGACAACGTTTGCATTTCTGCTGACTCACCAATCCAAGTTTCACCACTACATTTCAAGTACTCATCTAGTCATGCTATTAACTTTACAGTCACTTTGAACATTCTGGCAACAGCCCGATGATGATGATGAACTCCAGCCAAAAGATGGCATGGCACATCCATGCTCCTTTACTTTCAAAAGATGCAAGCCGAAGCACTCATGGGTCACCAGTCCAATCCATGGAAAATGGATTCGCTTGCCAATGAGCTGACGTTTAGCACGAGTCAGCGCCCGGCAGCGGCGCCCCCCCGTAATGCTAGGTGGAGTAGTCCTTGAGGAGCTGGCCGCCGATGACCAGTCTCTGGATCTCGCTGGTGCCTTCGTAAATCTCAGTGATACGGGCGTCGCGGTAGTGGCGTTCGGCGGGCATGTCGCTCACGTAGCCCATTCCGCCCAGCACCTGGATGGCCTGACGAGGGAGAGAGGGGGTCGGATGGGTCACGCTGCGGCGGCCCAATGAACCCGGGGGAACCTGGCCACCCACAACGTCAAAGCAGGCCTCACCTGGTGCGCGCAGAAGGTGGCCGCCTCGGAGGCGGAGAGCTTGGCCATGGCCGCTTCCTGGAGGACCGACAAGGAGCTCAAGTTAGATAGATGCTTGTCACAAGGTCTACGGGGAGTTCATTACACACACACAATGGGAAAAAAAAGAAGAAAAAAAAAGGCACACAAAAAGCACTATGAATACTGCCAATGGGGACAGACGTTATCAGCAGTCGGCCATCTTGAGTCAGTGCCCTTTCCGGTCTGCAAACCACTACTATAGGATAGCGGCCACGTTCAATTTTTGGCGCGGAGAATAGGCTTTTTACCTTGGTGAAAGGTCTGGCGGCGTCACGCAGGATGGCCGCCTTCCACGTCAACAGGCGGGCGCTTTCGATGGCCAGCGCCATGTCGGCCAGCTTGAACTACGGCGCAAACAAAGGCGGCTGAGAAAAAAAGCGGGGAGGGGGTCCACGCCGGCGACCACTCCAACCTGGATGGCTTGCAGTTTCCCGATGGGCGATCCAAAGGCACAGCGTTTGTGAGCGTAATCGGCGGCGCAGTCCAACGCCGCCTGAGCGATGCCCAGCGCCTGCGCCGCGATGCCGATGCGCCCACTGTCCAGAGTTTGCTGAGGGCGCCAGACGTCGTCCGAGTCACGGGACGTCCGCCACGGGCGGCTCGGTCGCGACCGCTTACCATGGCGATCTTGAAGCCGGCTCCGCGGGGGCCCAGCATGTGGTCCGACGGGATCCTGCAGTCTTCCAGGATGATGTTGGCGGTGGACGACGCCCGGATGCCCAGCTTGTCTTCCTTCTTGCCCAGCGACAGCCCCGGGTGGGGCATCGGGACCAGGAAGGCGCTGATGCCCTGGAGGGAGAGGGAGAGGGGAGGGGGTGTTCTTCAGATGACAGGCCGGTTTCAGGGCCCTCCCCCAGACGGCCGTCGGCGCCGTGCCTTGTGCTTGAGCTTTTTGTCGGTGGTGGCGAAAACCACGGCGGCGGAGGCCTCCCAACTGTTGGTGATCCAGGCCTTGGTGCCATTCAGGACCCAGTGCTCGCCGTCTTGACGCGCCACCGTATTGGCGGCGCCCGCGTCGCTGCCGTTGCCTGGGCGAGGGCAAGACGTCACTCGCGTTAGTTAGGAAGGGGACGGACGGGTCGGCAAAACGGCGCTCCGCCTCACCTGGCTCGCTGAGGGCAAAGCAGCCCACCTTCTGGCCGTCGGTGAAAGGCGGGATCCACTTTTCCTTCTGAGCCTCCGAACCAAACTTGAGGACGGGCCCCAGGTACAGAGACTGACACACACGGGAGACGAGCGTGGGGCCGCGGCTCACCGGCGAACGTGACGCTCGCTACAACAACTCACATTGTTGACGGAGACCACCACGCCCGTGCTGGCGCAGCCACGACTGATTTCCTCCACGGCCACGCTGTACGCCAAGTAGTCCATGCCGGCCCCGCCCAGCTCTTCGGGAACCTCCATGGCCATCACGCCCAGCGCTCCCAGTTCTGAAATCTAAAGAGTGGGAGTCAGCCAACACAGAGGGCGCCCGGCGAGGCCGCGTCCGGTACCTGCCGCGCCGGGTACGTCCCCTCCTTGTCCAGCCGGGCGGCCGCCGGCGTCAGTTCCCGCTCTGCAAAGTCCCGACAGGTCTGCCGCAGCATGGAGTGAGTTTCGGGCAGCTCGGCCAGCCGGGACAAGCGCCGACAACCACGCGTGCCGGCCACTGAGGGAGGGGTACACCGTGTCAATCCCGGGATTGGACCCAAGGGGTGGGGCTAGGCGCCATAAGACGTATGAAACTAGGCTTATCGCAAGTCATTGACAATTGCATCTATATATTTGTTTTGGCGGTTCAACTCACTGATAGTTATTATCAATCCATCCACTCTCTTTTGTTCAAAAATCTTTGTCATTTCTATTATTTCCTACGGGTATTTGGAGCATACCTGTCAACTGGTACGTTCTCGCCGTAATTGGTACAACTGAAAGCCCATTTTTATATTGGTACGCTGTACACATGAAAATGGTACGCTAAACGGTGATTTTGAGAAAAAAAAATAAATTAAGGCACTTTCTAGCCATTTTTCACCATCCGCCATTGTTTCTTCCCGGAAACGCATGTCTGCCAAGTGATATATGTACCGGCGCCTCTGATTGGCTAAAAAAAAAAGATCATGATAAACATTTCGTTTTGTAACACTTTCACCATGTGATTTCCGTTTCCTGTTCCCTTGTTTATGTTTACTTTCATGTTTATGTCTACTTGTTGTTCGTGATTTTTTACAAAAAAGTAAAGTGGTAAGATTTTCCATGTATTTATACATATATGTAAGGGCGAAAACAAAATTTGGTAAGATCACAAATGGTTCGAGGTTGACAGGTATGTTGGAGGCTTGTCTATTTGATCATTAAGACCTACCATTTGTGGATCAATTGGCCAAGGGACCTATCGCATGAGCTTTTGCAGCTAGCCTTAGTGAATTGGCTAGCTAGAAGCAGCAGGAGGCTAACTAGGTGAAAGGTCACTTTCAAGACTCGCTGGCTCGCCAACAGTTCAACGTCTGGTCATAGGTCATGCAGGTGACGTCACGGTCACCGGAAAAGTTGGTTTGGCGGCTGCAAATCATGCTAATGCTAGGCAAAAACCGGGATGCTAACGTAGCAAAAGCAAGGTCTGTGACGACTCGGACTCGGCCGGCGGAGGTGAAAGCAGCCCGAAGACGTTCCACGTAAACCCACAGCCCACCACGAGAATGTTTGGACGGATTTTCCACTCACCTTTGGCCGCTTTACAGAGCAGGGCCGCCATGTTGCTGTGGAAGTCAGTTATGTGTTGCGGCCGCACCATCCGTCCTGCGCACGCGCAGGCATCTTCAATGACAAGCTACAGTAGCCCCAGTGGTACAAATGACATCACGTAGCCTAAAGGAGAAAAAAAACGACACTTTCGCACTGGAAAGTGTCTCATTAAATATGCCAGGCTGCCAGTATTAGTT
The DNA here is from genome assembly GCF_051989575.1 of Stigmatopora nigra. Lineage (NCBI taxonomy): Eukaryota > Metazoa > Chordata > Actinopteri > Syngnathiformes > Syngnathidae > Stigmatopora > Stigmatopora nigra. The sequence continues at coordinate 269,166 of NC_135524.1, forward strand.
GTCCAGATTTAAAGATAGACGTTCATTTAAATGTGTTCTTACATCACACGTTCCAAGTTTAGGGGAATCATATGTTGTGAAAACGGATGGATGGAACGAAGTGTTTGATCATTATAATACCCTGAAATAATGACAGATATGGCAAATGTAAGCATATAGTACAGTATAGTTTGGAGGTGGAATGGAAATGTTTATTTAAATGAATATTCTTCGTGTTTCGTGCCACAAAGGAAGCGTTAACCTTCCTTTGTATCATCTTGGTGCTGAAAATGGAACTGATTGTTTCTGACAATGACCAGAAATACATCATTTCCCCACCTTTTAATTAAATTCTCAACACTTTGCTATTCAGTATGTGAATAACTGCAGGTGACACCAAGTGCTTATCTTATACTTTCTCCTTTGTTATTGTCTGCTGGAAAAGTAGCGGGAGAAGAAATCCAAAGAATTTCTTTGTTAAAATGTTATTTGGAGCGCCTATTGCACAGCCCACCTCTACCACGTGTGTATTCTGGTGTGGGCCGTCAAATGGTCTCTCCGGGTGAAGGTCTGGCCACAGATGGAGCAGGCAAAAGGTTTCTCCCCGCTGTGTATTCTCATGTGGGTCGTCAAGTTCCCCTTGTTGCAGAAGCTGTTGCCGCAAATGTCGCAGACGTAAGGTTTCTCGCCCACGTGCGTCTTCAGGTGCTCCCTCAACACGTTGCTGTCGGAGAAATTCTCGCCACACACTTTGCACCCAAAAGGTTTCTCGCCGGTGTGCGTCCGCATGTGCACCGTCAATTTGCTCCGATGAGAGAATCGGTGGCCGCAATCGGAGCAGGCGAAGGGTTTCTCCCCCGTGTGGATTCTGGTGTGCGTGATGAAGTTGACCTTCAGGGCAAAGGCCTGGCCGCAAAACGAACAGGCGAAAGGTTTTTCCGCCGCGTGAGTCTTTTTGTGCGTTCTCAGCTGCTCTTTGTCCGAGAAGGTTTGGCTGCAGGCGGAACAGGCAAAAGGTTTCTCGCCGGTGTGCGTCCTGGTGTGCGCCGTCAAATGGTTCTTGTAGGAGAATTTCTGATCGCAATGGGAGCAGGCGAACGGTTGCTCCCCCGTGTGGATTCTCATGTGCACCTTCAAAACCCATTTGTCGGCAAAGGTTTTCCCGCACTCGGAGCACCTGGGCCGTTCGCTCCCGGGACGTGGTTTGGAGCCTCCGGACTCTTCGGGCGATCCTCCGTCACCCGGGCTGGAACTGGCACTGGAGGATTCCGGCCCTCCTTTGGCTTCATCTTCGTTCTTCAAAAGGACTTTGACGGAAGGCGCGTCGGCGATCTCTTCCTCCTCCTCTTCCTCTTTGATGCCAGGGAAGTCTTCCTCATCCTCCTCCTTACCGATGCCTTCAAGACAAACAGAAAATGTGCCTGTGACTGCTAAGGTCAGACTTAAAAAAAACTCAAGTCAACCGCAAGGTCGTGCTTTAGTGAATTGCATAGATTGGGACGCCGTCGATTATTTATGAACCAGTATGAATGGGTGGACTATTCTGTCACTTTGTCAGTGGCAGGAAAGTGTTAACCATGATCCATTTTTGAAGCAGTTTACTGCCATAATTGTGCTATGATGTTTTAGCAAAAATAATTACACGTATTGATTGCATCGTGGCCCATCGACAGGAATCTTTTCAATCGGGATGAAATGGACACCGCCAATTGCAACGTATTCTGCGCTGACTGGACGTCAGAGTCAAATAATAACAAATACGACTCGGTTGAAGGGTGATGTGAAGTGCAAAACCTTTTGGAGGACGCTTCTCGTCCAAGGCTGCGTGTAGAGGACGTCCCGCTTCCTCGTTTGCTCCAAGAAGTTCCACCTCCAACTTTGCAGTCTGTCTGGAGCACATTTTACACGCCAAATGCAAGCGATGATCACAAACGATTGTCTTTGTTAGCTAGCTATGCTAGCTGCGAGGCTTCGACCTGCTGCGGGAGCAGCCAATAAAAATGAACAAAATGTCTTTGGCTCAGGTCGAGGGGTGACGGTGCCGTCATGCGTTCGGTATTAAATAAAGCCAAAAAAAAAAATCAACCGAACTAACACAAGGAGTGAAGTCCTGGGGCTAGCTAGCATTTGTGCATCGAGCCTGCTGAGGCGGACCATGTACGGCAACTCCATTTGGACCAACTTCCTGCCACAAGCACAAACCCAACGCCGAACTCAATAAAGATGATAAAAAAAAATGAGATTTTAATATCTATATTTTCCCGAGAGTATGAGATCAAAAACACAGACTCCAAAATTGAAGTCGTTATTTGATGACATTCAAATTGTAATATAAATTCGTTCTACTAGTAGGACGGCTAACGAAACACATCGGCAGGCGTTCGAACGACTCTGGGACAGCTTTTCACTGATAAAGCCAAAGAGAGATGATCTACAAAGTCGAAAAAACAACAACAACAACAACAACAACAACGCCGCACTGGGGTAATCGGACGCAATGGCAACTAGTGATGACGTCTTCTCTGCCGTAAAGGATTGTGGGTCGTTTTCTCTGGGATACCTTGTCGGGGCTGCCTCCGCGTTTACGCTCCGGATTCCTTTGTTAACATAAACGTCTCCCAGAGAGAAAGGCCGATCCCGAGATCATCTTGCACACCGAAGCTTGGCAGCCGACTTATCTTAGAAGACTTGAGCTAAACTTGCTAACAAAGACAACAGCGACTGGGGGAAATGAGCTCCACAAGAACATCAACGGCGGCGGCGGCGGCGGCAGAATTGCATCTTCTGCAGCCTCCACTTGCAGGTTTGCAAGGGTCCTTCTCTCATCTTCACTCAGGGGCGGAGTTTTGGGCGGAGGGTGCAATCGGCACAGGCCGCACCTGCCCCCCCCCCCCCCCCCCCCCCCAGGGGGTCGCCCTGATGATGCATTTCATTCAGAAACTGTAAAATGCAAAAAGGATATGTCGTCTTGTGGTGTCTTGCAGGGAGGGAGGAGCCCTTCGTCATCAAGGACGAAGCGGAAGACGGGCCGATGGAGGAAAGAGCGGAGCTGCTCTCGGCCTCCGTTAAAAAAGAGGAGGACGACCGGCCCGCCTCCATCAAAGAAGAAGAGCGGGAGGAATACATCGACAAGTGGTTCGCGTCCAGCGGCGAGGACCAAGGTCCGAGCGAGAGCGGCGGCGGGGGAGCAGACCGGGACTCCGTGGAGGAATCCCGAGAAGCCCGTCTCATGGCTCCGCTGTCGGATACCGACGACGCCACGTCACTTTCGCCTCGGGACGATGACGACGACGACGACGATGAGGAGGATTTGGACGAGGACTTTGAAGGCCGCCAGAGACACTGGAAATGCTCTCGGTGTGGGAAAAGCTTTGGCCTCGAGTCTCATTTGATCAGTCACACGCGGAGCCACGCCGGCGCCTCATTCTGCCAGGAGAAATTCTCCGCAAAAGTCCATTTGAAGAGTCACCGCAGGAGCCACGGCGGCGACAAGCCGTTCGCCTGCTCCATTTGCGGTCAAAGGTTCACCGAAAAGGGAAACTTGAGGCAACACACGCGAACGCACACCGGCGAGAAGCCCTTCCCCTGCTCCGTCTGCGATCAAAAATTCTCTCACAAGCTGAGCTTGCAAATACACACGAGGACCCACACCGGCGAGAAACCGTTTACTTGTCCGGTTTGCGCTCAGCGATTCTCAAACAGGAGTAATTTGTCAACGCACAGCAGGACGCACACCGGCGAGAAACCCTTTGCCTGCTCACATTGCCATCAAAGATTCTCTCAGCGAAGCCATCTGACCACGCACACGAGAACGCACACTGGAGAAAAACCTTTTACCTGTGCGGATTGTGGCCAGAGCTTCTCCGAAAAGGGCAGCTTGAGGAACCACGGCAGGACACACACGGGCGAGAAACCTTTCGCCTGCTCGGTGTGCGGACAGAGATTCTCCGAAAAAGGGAACCTGAGAAAACACACCCGAGTCCACACCGGCGAGAAACCATTTGCCTGCTCCGTTTGCGGACAAAGATTCCCGGATAAGGGAAGCTTACGGAAACACACCAGAACACACTCGGGAGAGAAACCCTTTGCCTGCCTGGTCTGCGCCCAGAGGTTCTCCGAAAAGGGAAACTTGAAAAAGCACACTAGAACACACACGGGTGAGAAACCTTTCTCGTGTTTGGACTGTGGTCAAAGTTTCACCCAGAAGGGAAGCTTGAAGATACACGCCAGAACCCACACCGGAGAGAAACCTTTCGTCTGCTCGACGTGTGACAAAAGATTCTCTCAGAAGGGACACTTGCGAAGTCACGCACGAACCCACGCTCAAGCTGAGGAAACAGACAGCAAATAATGCCTCTTTTTATCAACAGTATACATTTGTGTCTTTCTTATATGGTTCCACCTGTTGAGAATTTGCACTTGGGTTTAACCGTTTTAAAAAATATAATTTAAGAATGATTTTAAATGTTTTTTTTTTCAAATCTCGTGCTTCTGGCCTCAATAGCTCTAAAATCATTTGACCTACGGACCTGACATAGTATAGTGAGGCTTTTTAGCCTTACTATACGATGTCGTTTTTTAAGAAAAAAAAAAGCCTTACTGCCGTCTTGTTTTTTCAACATAATCATTCTTTTAAAATGCCTTTTATCGTCATTTTTTCAAGGACTCCCCAACAAACTTGACACGCAAACAAATTTCATAAATATTTATGACATATGAAGGACCAGAAAGAGCAACTTTCACAGCGGCGGTCGGTCTACAGCATTCCTTTCAAATAACTGCTCCAATAATCATTGTTGGAAGAATAATAATATCTCATGGTAAGGGATCAGCTCTGCTTCACCATTTGAGGCCACATTTGATACACAAACATTTACAAGTAGTACTTGGCATTAAAACCATGGCGGTACAATATCTTAAGACACTTGGTGTTCATTTTCTTTTGTTCCGATAGCACAGAAGTTCAGCGACAGTCCACAGGAGGGGGGGGGGGGGGGGGTCGAGGGGGAGGTAGCAAAAGGGGCTTGCGGGGGGGGGGGGGGGTCGAGGGGGAGGTAGCAAAAGGGGCTTGCGGGGGGGGGTCTGCTAAATGGCTCACAGGCAAAGTGGAAACGTCTCCAATTGTCCATACTGCTACCAACAATTTGCTTGGAACGTTTTGGTAATGTGACTCCACGTTTTTCTTGACCGCAGGTTCTTCCGCTTTGAAACGGGCGCTTTGACCGGAAGCTCCGTTCACCCTCTATGGAAACATCTCAAGACCACCATGACGACCGTGGTGACGGCGGCGGCGGCAGCTGGGAAATGGCACTTGGCGGACGGAGAGAGCCCCGGACGGTAAGATAAAGGCCGCATGCGCCGTAGCGTTAACGGGCTGTTTCTGAATGTCTCAGCTCCTTTTGTGGGCCAATCATTTGGAGTCTTTGCGTTGGAATGACCTCAAACTTTGCACAACTTGTGTAGAAACGTTTCAGGTTTTAGTGTGTAACTTTTGCCATTTCTATCATTTCAGGTTAAGAAATACAGGTCACATCAAAAGAAAAGGCCCGCTCTCTCAAGACGGACATCCTTGGATGAGTGCTTATGGCGTCCGTCTCGTACCCGTGGAAGCTCTGGCTGCGTGGGGGTTCACATCCCGGTGCCGTGAGCTCTTATGTTACCAAAGGCCGTCCACTGGCTCAAGTGCTACAGTGGTCACTCGCCATCGGCCGAATGGAGGTGAGTCATTGATTGTTGGCCTTTTTCGGGTGTGATGCTTGGCATTTCTATCTTTTCAGGTTGAGAAATGCGCTTTGAGTGTTGGAGTATGCCGGGACTCGGGCACCAAACACGGACGGGAGCAGTGGCTAAGTGGTCAGTGCGTCAGTCTGGTGGCTATGGAGCTCTAACCGCGTGGCTTCACATCCTGGCCTCCAAACACTAACTCTGATGTTAGCCTTTGACAAGCAGTGGGATCTCAAAATGACACTATTTCTATTAGGGTCCCGAAGCTTGAATGCTGCGTGCGTAGCTACGCACGCAGCCAGACGCTCCAAAGGCAACGCACTTAGCATTCGGGCCACGGAACCCTAATAGAAATAGTGTCATTTTGAGATCCCACCGCTTGTCAAAAGCTAACATCAGAGTTAGTGTTTGGAGGCCGGGATGTGAAGCCTCGCGGTTAGAGCTCCATAGCCACCAGACTGACGCACTGACCACTTAGCCAATGCACCCGTCCGTGTTTGGTGCCCGAGTCCCAGCATACTCCAACACTCAAAGCGCATTTCTTAACCTGAAAAAAATGGAAATGCCAAGCCTCACACTCAAAAAAGGCCAACAATCAATGACTCACCTCCATTCGGCCGATGGCGAGTGATGACTTGAGCCAATTGCCCTTGGTCGTAGAAGATGTGCCATGACCGGGATGCCAAGCCACGCACGCAGCCGGTGCTCCGCGGGTGCGAGCCAGCCCGACGCTCGGCCTCACCACTTAGCCAAGCGGCCCGGCCGTGTTCAGTCGCCGAATCCAAGCATGGTCCGTCCGGCACGCCAAATGCCCGTTCCAAAAATATCAAAGCGTTTTAAGGACAAGGTGGGTTTTGCGTGATGGGATTGTCTTTACTTGAGATCAAGGATGTCTTCCTCCAGGGTCACGCTGAGCGCAAAGGTGGCGTCGAGAGGCCCAGGCTGTGGCGGTGGCGCCGCCGCCGCCGCCGAGGTCGCCGACTCGCCCTCCAAGGCGGCCGAAGCGTCCGAGTCGCAGAGCTCCGAGTGCAACCTGAGTGCAGAGAAGAGCGTGGACAAAGTCAGCGGAAAGTACGTCGACTTTTCCACACAGCCAAATTGCGGCTGTCCCTAGATCTGGGGATCGGACGTTGTGAGCGACTGACCTGTCGTCGTCGCTGTTGGTGGAGGTGAGCGCTTTCTCTTTCAAGGCGTTCTTCTTGCTGCTCTTCCTGGCCTTGGACGCGCCGCTCTCCGCTTTGCTCTCCGCTTTGCTGCCGCTGCTGCTGCTGGGTTCCTCCGTCAGACCTTTCAAAAGCAATTACATTTGGCCAAATTTAAATAAATTTGGCCACCAAATGGTATAGAAATCCACAATATAGCCGACTGCCATTGTTGCGTATAGTAACTGTTTTCCCCTCTTATTTCCGTCACCATAGGAATACAAGAGCGAACTTACCGAGCAGTTCCTTGCGGGTGCGGCTGGCTATCTCCTTGATTTCCATCCGCGACAGCGACAAGGAAGGGGCGCCGGCGACCAGGGGAGGGACGCTGGCCAGCGCCGACGTGGTCACGGCCGTCACGGCCGCCGTGGAGCCGGCCGCCTTGCTGACCGGCGGCGAGGACAGGGCTCTCTCGATGCTGCGGCCCACCAGGTTGCACAGAGGAATCAAGAAGATATGCTTGCATGCTGCTTCGCCTGCGGGACCACGACACCACCGCGGCGGCCATCACGTAAATGTGCAATAACGGCAAGAATCAATACATTAAATGTCAGCCGTACGAAAAGAAACTATCGCGTGTCCTCCTTTTTCGCGAATGAAAAAAAGACGGCGATGATGAGAGGGGGGGGGGGGGTGCAGACGTGGCTAGAAAACGTTTCTGGGGCCCATTTCAAGTGAACCGTGGCGAGGGAGGGTGACGGGAAATTTGGGGACGCGGCGTAACGATACCTTCGGCGTCCTTTGCCAAGTACGGCGAGAGCTTGGTACCGTAGGGGATCCGTATAGAGTCTGAACCGGGGACAAAACGCAATCTACATTTAGGGACGAGGAGAGAGGGAGAGAGAGAGAGAAGAACAATTAAAAATGAGACCATTACCGTCTCCAAGCGGCGAATGGAAAAGGGGCATCTCGTGGGCGCCGGGCGACTGCGGCGACGACGTCTGCGAGCTGCTCTCCCTGGAATTGCAGTTGGACGCCGAGCTGACCGCCGCCGACGACACAAAGTAGATGTCGGACTGCCGGGGACACGCGGGAGAGAAGAAGGACACCCGGTTAGCACGCCACTAAAATCATAATATTCCGAGAGAAAACAATGGATGAGAAGTTAAGACCCACCCATCCCAAGCTTGAGCGAGCGCGGCGCGCACTTTACTGCTTAGCATGAAAGTCTTTGCTTTGCTTGCTACCCTGTGGTCTGTGGCCAGGCTATGTCATAGAACTAATCAACGCTTTGTTCATATGACATTGGCGCGCCCGCGTTTTATGTCAAACTTTTCGCCGTTGACCTCAATCTCCTTCATGCCACGTGGCCAATTGACATCGACGGCCGACTCTTTGACCTCTTTGATACTCCTCTCAAAAGATACTTTCATCATTGTCATCGTTGCTATCCTTTTCTTTAATATCCTCATCGCTAATCTTTCATCTTTGAACTTTTTTTCCCTCACTTTTTAATCTCGCCGTTAAAGTATAGCTCGGTGAATGGAATAATGGAGCGGCAAAACGATTGGCGGCTCAACAAATACTAATTGGCCTGAATAAATGACACTTTCACCTAATGATAAAGATCATAGCCTGTCCATCAATGTATTTCCCTTCTGTATATTATGTCAATGAATGAATCGTGTTCCTAAAGCATAACGCGCAAAGCAAAAGAGAGAGAGAGAGAAAGAGAGAGAGAGCACTGACCCGTGACGAAGCCAGCTGCAGTTCCGGGACCACCGCCGTGTAAACCAGGTTGCCGTTGACCACCAGCCGGATCTCGATGGAGTCCGTGGTGAAGGCCAGGATGTAGGGGAAGGCGCAGACTGCGGCAAAAGTACAAAACAAGGCTCATCTCGTTGAGAAAAAGGGACATTTTGGCAAGACAAAGTACCGATGGCGTTGGGCATCTGGTTCCAGGTGAAGTGGAAGTCGGAGGCGTTGGATTGGATCATGGGCGTGGAGCCGTTGAACGGGCAGACTTTCTTGTACGTGCAGATATCTGCGAAAGGCCGACAATGGGAATCCCACCAATCCGCAGTGCCCCGTCGTCGTATGCCGCCCGGCCGCCTACTCACAGTTGTAGCACAGCAAGAGGCCGGCCTCGCCGTCCTCGTACACGTCGATGGCCGCTACGAAATGGACCTGTGGGCGAACGGGGGGGGGTTAGTTGAGAGAGGAATGAGCCGCCCGCCCGCCCGCCACCCTACCCTGTTGGCGTCCACGTGGTGCAGCCTGTAGGCGTCGCCCGTGCTCTCGTTGATCAGGTCGAACTGATGCTTGTAACCCACGCAGATCATGTGGTCGTTTTCGCCCGTGGGGCCGTCCACCAAGGCCATCACGGCGGGCGGGTCGCACAGGCAGATCTCCTGCGGGGGGCGGTTGACGGGTTTTGTTGTCACCCGGCCGGCCATTCCGCCCCGGTCCGAGTACGTACCCGGATGTATTGGAAGTCTTCCACGGGCGAATCGGCCAAGCCTTCCGAGCGTTTGCGCGTGATGAGGAGGAGCTTGTTGCGGATGGCGGCCACGATGCGCAGCTCCGAGCCGTGATGCGTGTTGATGGAGTACAAGTGACAACCTGGCGGGCGTCAGCCCAAAATAGCAAGCGTATGAGCAAAAAGGTCCAAAAGTCGTCCAAAAGACGCCCACCTTTGGTTTTCTCCAGCTTATTCTCCCGGCAGTCACACTTGCCGCGGGGCGGCTGGCGCTCCTCCAAGTCCGTGCGCAGCGCGCTCAGCCGGAACACGTACAGCCGGGCGTCCTTCCCTGGCAAAGGCAATAAGTGGCCGCCATTGAAGGGGGGGGGGGGACGTTAGAGGTGGTGCTCACAGATTTGGGATCCATTTGAAGTGTCTGTAATGTTCCTGACCTTTGTCCGCCCTGGTGATCAGCAGGTCCTGAGGCTCCACCACGTGCATCTGCTTCACCGGCAGCGTCTTGTCCAACACGGGCACCGGCGCTGAAGACGACGGCGGCGGTGACGACGACGGGATGTTGTGAGCCTCTGCCGGGCAAAAACCGGGAGTTGGTCATTCCCGGGGGAAAACAAAGAAAGACGGGCGGCGTGGCTCACCGCTGCCGGACGAAGGCGGCGGCGCCGCCGCTTCGGGGCCTGCAGAGGGGAAGGAAAAAACAAAAAAAACGTTTTAGACAAATGTGGGATGGCCGCCGGCTGGAGAAAGCAACACATGTCTGTTTTTGTCTCACCGTCCAGAAGCAGAAGCCCCGCCGCCTCGGCGGCCACCAACAGGGAGCGCCCCCACGAGTCGGCGCACACCACCTCGTGGGGGAAGCCCACGCAGAAGGACTGCGACTCCCAGGGCTCCCTCCGACACAGGCCGGTGGTCACCAGGCTGGTGGGCGCGTCGCCTCGCACGATGGTCTTCAGCTTCAGGGCCTGGCAAGGACGTAATGAGAGCACCGCCCAAATCAAATGAGAGAGCGCGGCGTTTCCTCACCTGACCTATCCTGACAAACTCGGCCTGCCGCGCCTCTTCCTTTTTGCGCGCCGACTTTGGAGACTCGGGCAGCACGTCGCTGAAGGAGCGGCGGTTCAACATGTTCTGGGGGGAAAAGGGGACCTAAAATGATGGACACAGATGGCGGAGCGGAGAGGAGACACAAAGCAAAGCACAAGCTTCTCAGGGGGAAGCAGCAGTGGCTGTGGCGGGGGTGCAATAGTTGCGTCTTTGTTTTTGCTCCGGGACCCGAGTCCTCCTACCTTATGCAGCTCCGGCACCAGGTCCTGGTAGAGAGAACGGATCAACATGTCCAAGGTCCTCTGGCGCTTCTGGGCAAAGGTGGGCGTCTCCAGAGTGGCTTTCTCTCCGTTGATTACTGCACGGACACAAAAAGACATGTTGGCCAACTCCTCCCATTTTGACAAAAGCACAAACACGGACGGCGCAGGGAAAAGCCGTCTTACATTTGACCAGTAAAAAATCCCTGAATTCTTGATGATCCGTGAAGACGGGCGGCGACGGCAGAGGCGGTCCGAACAGCGGCACGCTCTCTTCGGAAAAAATCTTCAACCTGAGGCACGAAACCAAAAAAAAAGAATGTAGAGACACCGCGTGGTTTCCACCGGCCCAAACGCCGCTCCCGACCTGTAACTGTCGCTCTGGCCGTGATATCGAACCAGCGCAAAGATGTCTGCGGCGGGCGCCGGTCAAGGAAAAAGCGGCCGTGCAAGATAGCAACAACGGCGCAAGGATACGAGTGAAGTGCGATCGGATCATGGAGGGTTTGAAAGAAGAGGACGCCGCCGAGGACGCCGCCGAGGCCGCGTCGTCGTCGCCGTGGCCTTCCTGGAACACGATGGTGACGATGTCGTTGCCGATGTGCCGCTTTCTCTCCACCTGAGCGCAAAGAAGAGCGTGAGACCACATCACCCCGGCGGAGGCGGACGCGGAGGTCAGCGAACCTGTTGTCTGTTGTCCTTGGAGTAGGGCAACAAGGTGGACACGTGGAACATCAGCTCGTGGCCCTGATACACCGTGTAGATGGATTGCATCCCTGTAGTGTCGTCTGGAAGAAGGAATGAATCAAATGCTCCACTTTGTGACGTAGCGGGCGGCCCCGATATTTCCCGTGACTTACTCTTGGTGTCCAGGCCTCCCCGGTAACCGGCCCATCCTTGCAACGTGACCGTGTCGCCCAGCAGCTTGAGGAACTTGTCAAAGCCTCGGCTGCCCATTTCTGACAAGATAGCAAAACCCGGGGAAATAGCCGAGAGCTTTTTTTTTTTTTTGGCCTCGGGCCGCCTACCGTTGCTGAACATCTCGTCGTCGGTCAGCTGGCCGTCTTTGGCGAAGAGGATGCCAAATTTGAAATTGACCGAGCCCTGGGCAAAGACGGCGGGACGGACGGTGCGGCGTCAGTCGGGGCTCAGCGCTCCATCCAACATCTTCAATTCTTACCTCTTGTTCCTCCAACACCAGCAGATCCTGAAGGGGGGGGGGGGGATGGGACACAAAATGAGTACGGCAAACAGACGTCGAGGCGCAAATGTGGCTCCGCCGACCGACTGAGCTACCCACCTTCTGAATGTCGGGGTTGAGGATCTCCCGCGGGCCTTTCTCAAAGCGCTCCATGTTCATGGCGCTGTCAAAAGCAAGATGGTGAACAAACACACCCACCAGACAGCAATTCGTAGCCAACGCACGCACGCACGTGTGCTGCTCACCTCAGGATGGACTTGACCGATAGTGATTTGGTGGGACTGTAAGGAAGGCTGATCTTCAACGTGCCCTGTTGGGACAAAGTCAGCGGTGGTCAGCGGTGCTCAGTGCGTCGTCCCCCACCTTGAGGAAATGCGGGAGATGGACACGGAGGGGCTGACCGTTTTTCTCCAGAGGATGGCCCGATACTGCGGGACCCGCTGGTTGTTCTGATCGGACAGGACCACCGAAAGATAGAAGGGGTTCTTCTCGCCGTCCGAGCCCACGTAGTTCTGGTGTACTGCCAGGAAACACCATTTTTATTCAGACACGGACGGATCTCCCAACAAACAGAAAGAAAAGGGCGTGCCTCGGCTTTTCCATTTTGCCTGGACTCACCTTTACCCAGAAAGTACTTGAAAAACCATCGGGTGTGGTACTCGGGGTTTTCCAGGTGGACGTCGGTTCTACGCCGCCAGGTTCCGGGAGCGTGATCCGAACTCTGCTCGTCACAAAAACAACGGCCGGCGCTGGGATTTAGTATCTATGCTTTTTTTGGTTTTTTTTGGTGGCCCCCGTCAAAGGTGTGCTCTTGATGGTGGTGGCCTACCTCATCTGTGGAGCCGTTCTCCACCCTGAAGCGTCCCGCCCTCTGAATGGCCCCGTCCGCATCGCTGGAGATCAGCTGGCCGGGAAAAAGGACACACCAATGCATCCAATTCAAAACATTTGCTTCCAGACACACCCCAGAATGGCCCACATTTTGCCCTTCCGACCACTTTAACCCTTTACGGACCACCGACCGACTTTTAGGAGCGTCGGATGGTGTGGGGGCACCCGCAGAAAAGCCACCCGGGCACGGGGACAACACCCAAATACAAGGCCTGTCCCAACGGCGGCGTCATATTATGAGGGGTCCAAATCCACAATGCGTACGCCACATATTGAGAGGCAGATCAAGATACAATAGCAGAGCGAGGGTCACCAGGCAACTGGGTGCGTGTGTGACTGGTGCCTGGTGACAGGCAACAACGCAACCCCCCCCACCCCTTTCCGGCAGAGGTCATTGTCAAGATGCGGCAAAAGCGACGGAGGCGTCGGAGCAACAGATGGTGGGTGTGGCAAACACCTTGATCCCCAGCCAGCTTCCCTTTACTACTGCATTTTTCATGAAGATGGATGGGCCTTCCACCACGGCTAGCATAAACACTCACTCACCTACCGACCATCATTTGGGGAGAAATGTTCTCGGGTAGATTTGACTGGTTTGCCATCTTCATTCCGGGGCAAAGGAACGTTCAATCGGGGGCCAATAAATGGAAGAAGAAGAAAAAATATGATTTGAGTGTGAAAATGTGCTCCAAGTGGAGCACGTCTGCCATGCACCCACTTTGCCCCGGAGGCTTTTTGTCAGCGCTGTCACTTTGGATTAGTTCACCCACCCACACCCCCGCCATGCGCGTGCGTGTCCGTCTGACGCCCGCGGACGCCTGCGGACGCCTGCCGCTCGCCACTGGCCGGCCTTCACTTGCCTTTTCGACCAGCGCAAATCCAAAAAGCATACTTTCCAACACGTGCTCATATGCCATTGCCAGTCCAATTGAAGGAGACAAAGGTGGCTATGCAGTCAACGTGATAGATTTTGGTGAAAAGTTGGCCAAAAAGTTTCCACACAAAGGCCATTTGAGAGACGCTTGGGCTATGGAAAGTCAGGGCTTCCTTTAGAAAACAAATGCTAGCTCATGGCGTCGGGATGCCAACAAACTCTCCTGTCATGACTAAGTAGTCTTTTATTTTTGAGGCCATCCGTGACCTCATCCTGATGAGCCGCAGAATCGGCGCTAGGCGTCTGTTGCCGCTGATTGTCAGCGTGCCCCCCCCCCCTCCCGAAGGGCTAATCTGACTCAACAAGCCGTCTCTCTGGCCTTTAAGGAAGCGCCGCCACGTCACAAACGACAATGACTCGACAACATTGACGGCCGTCAACGCGGCGACGAGGACGACGAGGACCATGGCCCGGACGGCCAATGGCACTTGGGCCTTTTTTTTGCCTTGGGCGCCGGAACCCTCCCCCGCCGCAAAATGGAGCAATGGTCAACGAGGAGTCACTCACCAGTTCCACGGAGCCGTAGTGCTTCCTGCTGAAGTCTCCGCGCCGGCAGCCCAAGTCCTCGGAGGCCGAGCTGCAACGGAGAGAAAGGAGCAAGCATTTGGTCAATGGCAAATCCAACGGGTTTTCCATCCAAAAAGTCAGACGTTGGTCACATTTGCGCCGTATGTTGACTTTTGCGGCCCATCCAAAATTCCACCACAAACTTTGTGTGCTGTGCCATTTTGTAAAGCACGAAGCTAGGTCGGCACGTATAATAAAGCTAACGTAGACAAGAGCGGGGGGTGCCGGAGCCCATGCCGGCCAACCGTAGCCGTTCACATTCTTTCTTAGCTCATTGCTGAGGATTTAGCCACGGGATTTGACCTAAACGCTAGCTTTTGGAATCCACTAAAGACAGTCGGATGGTCACGGAAACATTTAACGCCGTGCATTTTAAGATGGGGACACGCTGGGATCGGACGTTCAACACATTGGAAAAGCAAACGGCGGGGAGGCGCCACGGACGGACGGCGGCGGCGGCGGCGGCGTTTGGGTCTCTGGGCCACGGCCGCTTTTCTTCTCTCCCGAGAGAAAGCTCCTCCCTAGCCAACGCGCGCCGCTGATTGAATTAAGTTGGATGAGCGTCACGCCGCCGTCGGAGAAGCGGCCGGCGAAAAAAAGCCAAAGAGCGGGCCGGCGTGCGACGGATGCTGGAAATGAAAATAAAAGCAAGCATGCATGATGGATGGGCACGCCGACGGTGGCATTTTACCGCTGATTGAAAGTCAACAGTTTGGCGGAGGCGGGATCCACGCCGCTCATGTCTCCTCCGCCGACCAAGTGAGGGACGGAAGCGGCCCCCTCCCCCGACGACTGGGCGCTAAGCCAGCATCCTCCTCCTCATCGAGGCGTGGTTGGACGAGGGAGCGCTAATTGGCGAGGCGACTAGGCCACCCTCTCTCCCTCCGTGCATCCACGGCGCGTGCGCGTACGCCAAGGCGACACTTTTTCTCTTTTGTTTTGCGGGCTCAGCGGGAGCCAAAAAGGCAGTCGGCAGAAGCCCCTCCCCCTCCTCCCCGGCCCCCGTCACGTCAGCGACGTTTCTCAATGCGCGCGCCGGCCGAGGTCAGGATGCGAGATATCGCCTTCGGGCTTCCGGAACACCGCAGTGGGAGGGGGTGGGGGACGTGGATAGACGTCCAATCCATTAGATGGGGTGGGGACGATAAACTGGTGACATTTTCCGTCAGCAAAGGCATAGATAATGATGTGGTGGATGGATAGAATTCCCTGAGCGAATAGAGGGCACTTCTGAAATGGGGAGGGGGGTTCACTCGCAGGTGGGCTCCGACCTCAGGCTCATTCATTCATTCTCAAAAGCGTGGGGTGAAACGAGAGCTCGGGTAAAGACAAAAGCCACACAAAAGCCACAATGCGCGCGCGCGCACACACATGAATAAAGGTAAAGGGCAATTGGGCTTCACACTACTGGACACCTCATTCATATTTCATCAAGAGAATCGCCCCCAGTCCCCTTTGTACGAGTGCGTGGGACTGGATAACACCAAAAAGCTGGCATATTTGATGTTATTGTATAGAATAGATAAGCTATGTATTTGTTGTATATAACAATAGAGTAAAAAGCCTCCTTTTTTGCCTGTCATCCGTTCTACGAATGGAGGATGCTCAACAATATGGCAATCCCTGCCCTCCTGTGGACAAATACTGTCATTGCATTCAATAATAAAATACCTCAATAATATTTGATGAAGTCCTTGAGAGAGTTTAGATGACCTATTTGAACTTTTAAGAGGCTGCCAGTGAATTATTGCTGATATAAAAAATACATGTCAAGTCTTATTGGACGCAGCGACAGTGTATTTATAATCTCAAAATAATGAATAAAGATTATCCCTTCACACGGGTCAATGGCTAACTTTTTTTTTCTTCCTCTGCAGATGGCGCCAAGGGAAAAAAAGCCACTTTTCAAAGTGAAGCATTGACCTCGAGCTGCAAACATTATGCACGCCAGCCAGGCAGGCGTGGGCTTTAATTGAAGGTAGCCGCCGTATCATCGGCGGTCTAAAAAAGCCACCCGCCCGTGGCCCGCCCGTGGCCCGCCCGTGGCCCGCCCGCCTCCCTGCCGCCTCCAATCGACTAGAATGGGAAATGTTTTTCCTTTGCCTTCCTTCCTTCCTTCCCAGAGTGCTTTTTAATAAGTCGGTATGCCTTAAAATGGAAGCAGATGTTCCCGCTGACGAGTAAAAGTTGACATAACGCTCCTATCAAACACTCTTGCCTTTTTTTTCCCCTCATCATTCCAGTCTATTTTTTTTCCGGCACAGACAGATGAAGGCGATTGGCTGCCTGCTCCGTCGTGTCGACGAACTATGCGGACGCATACGGGAGTGATTAGGTGCCCCCCGACAAAACAGGCTAAGCGCCATTTAAGGCCTTCCAGATGGAAATTTGCAAAGTACCATGCACAAACTACGCATGATTTCATATTTTTTCCCCCAATCGATGGATCGAAGAGTGCCTGCCTGCCTTTTACACACAGGGAGGAGGAGGAGGAGGACGAGGAGGAGGAGGAGGAGATAGTCTCTGGCATTCAAGCGGCTGATTGATAACCCACCAGGCAAGGAAAGGTCTTCCGGGAAAGTTGCCCGGTCACGTGACCCACTCAAGCCATCGTAAAGAGGAGAGAGCGAGAGGATGTGGACGTAGGTTATCAACGTCACCGGCTCTCGGTCAATTTACATTTGCCTGGTCAGGGGAGGGAAACATCCAAGAAAGGCAGTGCCAAAATTGCCATAATAAAACCTGGTAAGCTTTCATTGTAGACAATCCTAAATCCAAATAGCCGTGCAACTCTGACGGCGTCCATGTTGGATCAGTGCTCGGGATGCTTTTTTTCACACAGATAGCCAGAAACAATTGCTATCATCAATGCTGCTATTCCTTCAGAGTCATACTCACAATTTAAGCCACATGACAATGTGCCATCCACAGAGCCACATGGGGCTCGGGAGCCGTGGGTTCCCCATCCCTGTCTTAGATGAAGCCATCTTGCGGCATTCCCGGGCAAAGGCAAGCCCCCCACCACGACTACCCCACTGGCAGCCCCCTTACTCGCCTAGTCAGGTGTGCGTGCGGTGGTCGCAAAGGCCAGCAAGTTTGGATTTGTTTGCGGAATCTCATCGGCAGCCCACGCTACTTTGTAATAGGGAATATACAGAGACAGAGGGTCGGACGGTGGACGGCGTGGACGTACCTGGTGATCTCGAAGCTGCAGCCCTTGCGAAGGAGCAAGGCTCTCTTCCGCATGATGCCTTTGTCTCTGCCCAGGTCAACATTTTTGTCCGAATTCATGAGCCCGGCCGGCGCACTGCTCCGAGCGCTTTCCACCACCTTCCAAAAGAAAAATCCTTTCCGGGCCAAAGCGATCCCGCAGACTGCTTTCCACCTCCGCCGCTGCTGCTGCCACTGCTGCTGCCACTGCCGCCGCCGTGGCCGCCGCCCCCACCCTTCTCCTTTTTTTCCCTCTCTCCTCCTGCGCTTTCTCAGACGGGACCAAAAGGTTCGGCGAGGGAGCGGACGCACCGTCGCCGGCCGGGCGGCGCTTCCATGCGGGCTCGGGGAAGGGGCGAGCGTGAGCGTTGGACGACCATGGGATGGAGGCGGGGGGCGTAGGGGGGGGGCTGAGCGGGAGGCTTTGGGGTGGTGACCACTTGGGCCGGCCGAGTCCTGGTGGTCGTGGCTGGCGTTAGTCCCGGGTCGTCTGGCCGGCTACTCCTCGCGAGTCCGCTGTCCGCCGTACGCAGTGACGGAGACGCCAGGACGGCGAGAAAAAGGGAGAGTGAGAAAGGAGGGGGTCCTGGAGTTGGGAGGGGGTCCTGGGGTTGGGAGGGAGGGAGGGAGGGAGGGAGGGAGGGAGGGAGGGAGGGAGGGAGGGAGGGAGGGAGGGAGGGAGGGAGGGAGGGAGGGAGGGAGGGAGGGAGGGAGGGAGGGAGAGAGAGAGAGGGAGGATTAGGAGAGGGAGGGAAGGAGAGAGAGGGAGAGTGAGGAGAGGGAGGGAGAGGGAGAGTGAGGAGACGGAGGGAGGGGTTATCTCCTTATTGAGTCAACAAAGTGAGAAAAGAGATGAAAATCACCATGAACGACTTTGAAAGAAAATCACAATAATAGGTCCCACCAAGGTGGCTTCGTGGCCATCACGCCGCATCTACGTGCTTCATTTGGGCTGTCAAACCCGCAAATGAAGTTCAAGTGGGCTCTGAGGACACTTGTTGCTATACATGTCGGCTGTGGGAGCGCGCCCACAGTTGAATTCAATTGCAAACTAAGGCGTGGTGGAAGGGACAAAACACAGTAGTTTGGCCTTGCCCACGTCAAGAGGTCATTTCCGGCTCAGATGAAGTGGAGAAATGTATTACAAGCCAAGCACCACGTGAAGCGCGCCCTCTAGTGTCTGGGGTTGTCAACAATGAAAGAAAAAAAAAGAAAGCCACAGGGAAATGCTGTTAGTGTTTTATAGCATCAAGAGCACGCAACTCACGACTATTCTTCGTCATCTTCTAAACATAGACGGGTTGGCAGGACAAAGCACCTCTTAGGAGCGCGGTAAGCAACTCATCATCTCTCTCTCTCTCTCTTTCGGTCTCCTTCATTCAACTTGCTCAGTCCTTCGGTCCATCATTCAAGCATCCTTGCTCCGTTTTGGGTGAAAATGTGAAAGATTACTTGCATATTAGGGGTGAAAATTACCAATTTCGTGACAATATGAGATTGAGCTTTTGAAAAATGAGAAGATTTTGGCCACTATTACAAAGTCTTCCATCAGAACTCCAGGGACTCCCAAATTTGGTGGTGGAAAGGAAATACTAGTACGTAAATCCCAAAAAGTATATTTAAAGGTGATTTTTTGGGGGGTGGGGGTTATAAAAATACTATAGCAGTCTGCGAGCTAATATTTTGTACAAAAGATGGACGGATCTTGGGCTTGGGACGGGAGGAAGGCTTAAGAGGGGGGCGCTCTTAACCCCGTCGGGGGACGGCGTGCTCTTCCTGACACTTTTCCAAAAGTTCCTCCTCGGAGAAGCTGATGTGAAGGCGAGTATCGTCGGCGACGGGCGGCGAGGCCGGGCTCCCCCGCCGCCCGTGGCCCAGGGGGGCGCTCAAAGTCCCGCTGCGGGCGGCGCCGTCGTCGTCGCCTTCGTCGTCGTCGTCCCGCGGCGGGGACAGCAGCGACTTGACGCCGGAATCGTCGCTGGCCGAGCGGGAGCTGCTCATCGATAGGGAACCGGGCGTGGCGTCGGACGGGGAGAAGCCGTCGCCGGGCGTGGCGTCGGCCAAAGCCAAGGGGAAGCCGTCGGGGGGCGTGGCGCCGGCCAAGGCCAAGGAAAAGGAGAAGCCGCCGTCGGGTGGGCTGGAACCCGGGACGGAACCCGGGGGCGACGTGTGAACCGCTCGCTTCCGATTGGAGGAGGGAGGAGGCGGCTCCAACTTGGGCACGGCTGCTTGATAGGCGCCCAAGCCAGGTGAGCTGAAAAACAGGACATATTTGCTTGGATTTTGCCTCATCAATATTTTTAGATGGTACCCCGCCCGATTGGGTACTTTTTCTCCCACGACACCAAAATCCCACATGCTAGGCTAATGAGCAGTGTCAATTGCCCCTGGCTATAGGAGTGAGTGATTGCTTGTTTTGTCTCCTCGTGGCCTTCCGTTGCCCGGCAACCCATTGGGGCCTACAGTTGGCCGGGATGGACCGCCCCGCCCGGCCCCGCCAGGAGAAGCGCCACGGAAAATGAATGGATGGATGACTTCAAAGAGGGCCGAAAATACCACTGGATTGCTTGGAATGTTGTGCTCTCTCACACTTGCCAGTACGTATACTCACAGTCGCTAGCTAGCTTGTCTTGCCAGTGAGGCCACATGCTAACGACTATTTTTCTTTTAATAAATGAGAAGCTGATAGCGATGCTGATACTCACATAAAAGAGAGAAGTAGAAGGATGCAGAAAGGAGGAGGAGGAGGAGGAGAGGAAGAGGAGCAATGCTCCTCTCCAGAATGATGAAGCAAATGGGGGAGGATGGAGAGGACAGGGATTTTTTTTGGTTTGTTTTGAAAATGGCTTTAGAGGAGAAAGAGGACCAGCAGGACGGGATCCTTACACCTGACAAGAAGAAGCCAAAGTTTATTTGGATTCATTTGAAAAAGACTCCAAAAAGAGCGTTGCTTGTTTGCTTGAATGTTTTCCCTCTATCAAATCTCATTCAAAAGTCATGAGCTACTTTAGCTGGTGGCTCTTGCGCCACACACACACACACACACAAAACACGGCAAATGAAGGTCTATGAACGTCAACATATGTCGGATCAAGGCTTTTTGTTTTTTTTACAAAGTCTGCGCTTAGCCTCACGCCTCAACAAAGGCCACTCCATCACGTTCATAACAGGAAGCCTCTTTCTCCGTCAATATTTCACATCTTTATGCGTCTAAGCTAAATGGGAGGGGGGTCTTACTTTTTCTGGACGCAGGACACGGTCCCCCCCGGCGTTAGCGCGGGCTCTCCGCCGCAGAAGGAGGCCGGGCGGGCGTCTTCCCGGCCCGGCGGGACGTCGGCGGCGTCCCGGGGCCACGGCGCCAGAGCCGAGCTGGCCAGTTGGTTCAGGTCTGGCGATGGGGACGTCCGCGTGGCCCACGTGGGAAGCGCTGAAAAAGGTTTTTAAAAAAAAAAGTCATTCCAAATGAAAAAGCTAGCACGGAGTCAGACTCACCATCCAGGTCGAGCAGAGTCTCCGCCCCCGGGCCGGCCCCGCCCTCCTCCAGCCGCCGGAGCCGGCGGACCAGCAGGGCCAGGTGCTGCAGCAGGTCGCGGTTCTGCAGGAGCAGCTGGTGCGAGCGCGCCTGCGCCTCCAGCCGGGCGGCGTTCTCCGCCGCCACTTGATCCTTCAGGAGGTGCACCTACAAAGCGTTGAAAAAGGTCAAAGTGGCTTTTATGATCGCCAATGGGCGTCACGACTGACCGGCGTGGTCTTGATTTGATGCCGACTGACCAATTTTGGTTGGGATTGACTTGAAGAGTTTCAAATCGGAAGCATTTCAAATCAGTCGTGGTTGTAAATGGATTTCTTTTTTTTGCAAATGTATCCCGGTGAAAATGTCAACGTTGGATAAAGCGCGTGTCAAAAAAGTGCGGACGGACCTGAGCCACGGCCACCCGCGTGTGATCCTGCTGCTGCCGCAGAAGAAGCTGCAGATGATGTCGCGCCAGAGCCGCCGCCGCCGCGCCCCGCGACGTCACCCGCGGCGACGAGCCTCCGCAAACACCGTCCTGAGCAAACAAAGCAATGTGTGTCGAGTTTTATCAAATGGAGATGCTACGAAAACAACCCAGGACACACAAATGTCACGATAAAGGCTCAGACGTTTGCAAGTGCACCGGTCTGCCTCTAGAGGGCACTTGCAGGCAAATCAAGATTTGCTTTCTGTTCCACATTCAAGGTAAAAAAAAAAAAAATAATAAAAAAGGTGCTGGAGACTGACCGACTTGACCACGCTCAGCTCGGCCAGACCGTGGAGAATTTCGGCCAGCGTCTTTTGGCAGAGCGTGGGGTCCCGCTCCTCTTCCTCCTCGCGTTCTCCTCCTCCTCCTCCGGCATCCTGGTCCCCTGTGAGAAAGAGAGTGAGCCACGGCTCCAAATCAAGGCGCCCACGTGGCGTGGGGGGGGGCCCGACTCACCGCCGTTGGTCGGCGTGGCCGGCGTGGCCGACTCTTCGCTGTCGACGTCCCGCTCGGCGTGTTGCAGACTCAGCTTGTGGCAAACCTCGAAAGCCTGACCCACCGTACGCACCATGCGGACCGCCTGGGTCTGAAAGAAGCCCGCCCGGCCCCGTTGAAGTTCCACGAGCGGCTGGCGAAAGCCCCCCCCCCCCCCGAAGCAGACATCGTATCACGCCGAGAGCGGGCCAGACGTCGTCACCTTCTTCTTGGATTTGAAGACGTTGCAGCGGAAAGAATTGCCGCAGCCGTCCCGAGCGATGTAGCTGAAGATCTTCAAGTCTTGGGAATCGTGCGACACGTAGAAAATCCTGGCTTGGGAGAAAAAAGCTCAAGCTTTCGAAAACGAAACTTGGTGGAAAGAAAAGGCCGATGAACCTGTAAATGGGGTCGTGCATGATGAGCGTCTTGCTCTCGTCCCACGTCCACTCTTTTCTCTGCGGGAGGGACAAAGGGGACAGTGGGTGCGTGGGCCGGGATTCCGCCTTCCCAATCCGGCCGGCGGCGGCGGCACGGCGAGGAAACTGACCTTCTGCTTCTTCCTGAGCAGCACCTTGACGCCGTCCACCGACACCACCACGTTGACCTTCTTCTTCTTGATGTTCTTGGCCTTGAACTCGTACTGATGGAGAGAAACAAATACTTCAATGACAAGGGTGATGCTTCAAATCCCCCCCCCCCCCAACCCTTGTGATTATAAAGGCTATGAAAAAAAGATGAGCCGGCAAAATTGTTTCCTGCTCTATTTGCATACAATTTGAATGCTTTCAACATTTTCTTCTCCTTTTTTTTCTGGCTGACAACAACTTCCCCGCGTATGAAATTTTAATGTTTGCCGTCTTGACTCCCTCCCTCCCCCGCTCGGCCGGCGCGTTAAAATATTGAAGCTTTTGGACGCACGGCGTCAGAGTTGCCGCAATAAACAATGACAAGCTGGACGTGCGCGCCTCCATTTGGCGACTTTCGGCGTGAATAAAAGGGGTTTTTGTTTGGCAAAGTGTCAAAAGGTCACGAGTCTAGCACAAGGCCATGCGTCCGTCCGTGCGTCCCTTCCTTGGCATTCCTGCAACCTAGCAACCCATTCCTTGCCATTCTTGGGATTGGATGGGATTTCCCAAAAGGGAGGACGTGACCAGGGAGACATCCTGCTAGCAGAATGTCCACATTGTCCCGAAGCATGGGGGACGCCGGCTGGCGCGGATTGGATTTGACGCATTTTGTGACTAGCTGGTGGCGAGCGTTGGTTCCCGGCCACTCAATTCTGCGCTTTACGGCCCCGTGAAATGTTTGCCATGCTGAGGTGGCTCCTTTGTTTTGCCCGGCCCACGCCACCCCCCTCCAAGGCTCCTTTTATCGAGGCCCCGCCCCCCTCCCTCGACGGGACGCCCTGTCCTTTTACAGCTCCCGTCAAAGACTCGGTGAGGCGTGGAGCTTTTCTCTTCTTGAACGTTGGGTTTTAAAATGAGCCGGAGTTGTATTTTGTAACAGGCTTGAACAAAATCCAAAAGATTGAAATGACGAGCGGACATTTCTGTCCAAAACAGTGGACTCAAAATAAGTGGCTTAGCTTTTTTTTTTGTTTTTTGGGACATCTCCTAGGAAGAGAAATTTCTGGCAAGGGATGCCTTTTTCCAACACGTGACAAGCGTGTCCCGTGTAGGGGGAAGTTTAACGCTTTCAGCGCCAGACATTTTCACTTCTCTGTAACCGGTGACCACATCAGACAGATCAAGTTTTGGCGTGTGACGCGAAATTGGGAGACCCCCAGGCATTTGAAATGATTAGGGGACACCTTACTTGGTCACCTTTGGGACGGAACGTCAACATTTCCTCTTCAACGTCCTACTTTTATTTGACGGATGGTAGAATGTGGCAATGATGAAAGCCTGCCTTTTGTGGCGTGGGCTCGTGGCTCACGGCTAATGGGGGTAGTAGCGTACCACGCCTTCGTACCACGGCTTTCAAAAGCGCGCCCGAGGCCACCCATTCGCCATTGACATCTAGTAGACAATTAGGCAAAAATAACGCCCACATAGCCCCATTTAGATGACTTTCAGCATCTTTTGATTGGCCGACAAACCCGGCGCTGCATTTAGAGGCGCAAAAACATCCCGGCCACACACGTCAGGTCCCGCCAAAGCATTTATGGTGTGGGGAGGGAGGACGGCTTCTACTGTGTCGGTGAGACAAAGGAGTACGTTAATGACACTTGAAGCTGATCCCCTACACATATAGGTCAGGCCATCTGCCAGTAAAAGCCACCAGCGGTGAAAACAATGAGGAGCATTATGGAAAGGCAGCAAGCAAAAAACCCATCGCAGTGCACCAAAGTTCAAGTCCGTCCTCCCCCATCCTGCTTGTTTGTTTGGGTTTTTTTTTAATCATGAGGTGTCTTGTTGAGAGGATTAACAAAGACGCACAGGTCGCCGTCCTACATTTTGTCAATGACACCCACCCCCGTCTAATCAAACCATCAAGCGCTTGGCGGTGGGTGGCCGCCAATGCGGGCCAGGCGCTCTGACGTGCGTCAATGACGGAGTCCCCGCCATTTTCCAGCGACTTGGACAGCGAGGCCAAAAGCACGCCCCCTGCCACCCCCTCCCCACGTGCGTACTCAACAAAAGGTGATCCGGGCGGAGCAAAGTGAAATTCTCCCCCCCCCCGCAGATGCCAAAGAAGAAGAAAAGTCCCATTAGGGGGCCGATTGAAATTCTAAAGGGGAAGTGGCCGTTTGGCCCTCAGTTTCCAATCTATTCTTGTCCAACTATATACACCCCCCCCCCCCCCCCCCACCTGCACCGCCACACAGATGGGCTAAATGGAGCTGTGCTATTTCGGTGGTGACGGAGCAAAGGCAAGGCAAGGCAAGGCAAGGCAAGGCCGGGCTTTTCCACTTTTGTTCTTGCGCCCGCCCGCCTCAAACTGGAAGAAAAGTGGACACTCGCATTCTCAAAGGCACTTTTACTTTCCACTCCTAAACCAAAGGGGTCAGGAGGGGGGGGGAGGGGATCAGCGGGTGGGGGGGGTCCGCACATTGTATTTGGCCGTGGGAATGCCAGGTGCGCGACTACGTTGACCAATCCCAATGGAGCGATTAAGGGGGAGGAGGGAAGAGTTGGCAGCCCCGGTCTCAGTCGACAACGTCTTTTGGAACATTGAGCCACGCCCCCCCAAAATAACCAAGCCCCTCCCCACTCCACCATGAAATGAGAACAACTTTCTCCGCCGTGCTTGTCCGTGTTTGTCTTTTGGACAAACTTAATGAGACGGAATATACAGGCAGTCACTCTCCAAAAATAACTCGACATGGTCTAAAAGCGGCAAGCGCTGCTGTCAAATAAGTGCTTTGACTTGCCTTTAAAAGAAGCTAGAGAATTCCTCTCTCCCTCACACAAAAAAAAACGGTGCTCATGCATGATTGAGGGGAGAAAAATGCACATTTTGGCCCAGGCGCCATTTGCCTGAAATGAAATGGGACTTTTGGCGCCGGCTCGCTCAGCCGTGCTGATGAGCGGCCTCGCTTAGACGACGACGTTTGCCGCGTCTCCGGGGTCCGCCACCACGTTGACGCTAGTATCTCGCTAAAGTGCCGCGGGCGCCGCTAGCGCCGCGGCCGTGTAGAAAATAAAAGCTTTAGAGAAGAGCACTCCAAACAGTGAGCAATCGCTTTTCAAGAAGCCTTGCCTGAAGACACAAATCAGTCCATTTGGCGCTATGCGTCTTTTTTACCGGGGCAGGGGGGGAAATTACACCATTTTCTGAGGCCTTTTTTATCAAGGGAATTATGTTTAAAAAGTATCTATTCGTTTATGGGGTGCTGGAGCCTATCCCTGTCAAGCATGGGCGGAAGGTGGGGGACACCCCAAATGGGTTGGCGGCCAATCGCCAGGAAAAAACAAAAAGGCCAAAAATAAAAATCTGTGAGTGCGCTTACCCGGATTCGTCTCATGGCCGCCACGATTTCCATGCGACTGTTGGGTCGCGGGACGTCCAGACTCCCCACGTACTGCAACACACACACGTGCAGTGGGTCAACATGGTCCCAAATGGTGGGTCGAAGCCCCCGACAAAGTCTGCGTTGACAGATGGCGTCCCGCAAATGGCTTAAGCGCTGTAAATAAGTCAGTATGACAAGCAATCCAATCTTAAATTGAAGGTAATTACCAAGCGTACTCAAGTCCTCTAAAAGCCAAATTGTGTTTCAGGCAACTTTAATCATTGATGCCACAAAACTTGGAGGATGTTTCACTCTATTGCGCTATTTCCACACCAGAATCAAAGTTTGCTCCACTCTGCCACATATTAAAAAAGGTCTGTGGGAAGTTGGTCTCTTTTGACGTCGTGATGTTGACAAGTACTTTTTTTCCTGGAGTCGCATTCTAAATTGTCAAGTAGCACTACTCTTCTTTTCAGTCCAAATTCGACAACTCCAGAGACCACCTTTCAATGTGACTACTATTTCCTTTTTCTAATCAAGCAGGAATCCGGAGGACTACTTGTCTGTCACTAGTACTTGCGTCAACTTATAAAAACATTTGTCTTACCTTGGCTTGGAAGGAGATGCCGTGCCGGTACGCCTCGTCGTTGTGTAGCGGTAGCCTGGCATCTCCCACGTCGTCCACCAGGTTGTAGCGGTTCCTCCGGGTGGGCATGGCGGGGAACTCACGAGCAACGAAGGCGGCGGCGGCGGCGGGCTTCCCCTCGGGCTCTGGGCTCCGGCTACCGGTTCCAACTCAGGTTCCGGCTCGATCTCCGGCTCCCTGTCCTCCTTCCTCACCGCCGCTGCGCATTGTTGTCTCGAGATAAGGCGAAGCGTCAATGCGGTGCTCGTAAATTAAGCGTCTCTTGTTGTTGTGGTGCTGCTGCTGCTAATGGTGCTGGCTCCTGCGCTGCGGGGGGTTGCTAGGGTAGGGGTGGGATCCGGGGTGGGCGGGGGGTTTCTGCGGTGCGCTTCCTGGGATAGGCTAACTAGCATTGGCTAAGCGTGTCTTCCTCCCAGTATACAAAGTCAACATTAAACGGGGAAAACTTCCAGCAAACGTGACAAGTGAGAAAGTCGGCCCGCCTGGAAAGACAAAGAGTAGACAGCCACCTTGGTGGGAAGCACCTGGCCGCTGCTTTTGCTGCCATTCGCGGCGTCTGACGTCGAATCCATTGGAAGGCAGCGGTCAGTCCTGAAAGATGCTCGTTCGTCGCCATCGCAACGGCCATGGTGCTCGCTGGCAGCCAAACAGCTAAAAAGAAAGAAAGAAAAGGGAAATTGTTGTGCACCTTTGTGGGCGGAAAAGCTGAAATGAATCCTAATCGCTAAATTATTCCGTGAAAAACAACAACTATTGCTGTTGTGACGTCAAAAGGCAATAACAGGTGGAAACAATTACCGGGGAAAAACACACAAGAGTGCAAAATCAAAAGCAAATAATGACAATCGTTTGAACTCAACTCATCATCGAATTTGAGGTCGATTTTTCCATTTGAAATTGAGATATTACAGAAAGAATAATCAAGTAAAAATACATCATTGGCAATAATATATTCAGGTTGGATTTCGATGGTAAACTTGTATTCATCTTAACTCAAATACAACTCATCAAATATAATAAATATAACATGTTAAAAAGTGTGTAATATATTATTGATCTATATTTGCAAAAAAAAAAAAGGAAAAAGATGACTCGGTTATATGATGAAATGGTGCTCTCTGCTGTCCATTTGTGGAAGTAGCAGTAGTGTCAGGGACAGTCAGACCAACGTTTGACTCAGCATGAGACATTGTTTTTTTGGCATTAATACATTGACGTCAGGCGAAAAATTCAACTTTGCTTGTCATCAGTCTCCCCCAAAATCACAAGACAGAGCATTTTTGGAACTTGAGCAGCATTTAAAAAAAAATGCACGCCATTCTAAAGCAGCACTGCAATGGCAGGCTTGTTTATTTGCCCATCAAGACCAGTTATGTCACAGCACACCAGAATTACACTTTTTTGTTACGTGCCATGCCGTGTGTACGTGAACGCGTACCTGAGAGGGCGGAGTCGACGTTCCCTTGAGGAAAACGGATGTAAACATTTGCTCCTAAACGTTCATGCTTCCAGATGACCACAAAGAAAGCAACAAGGCAATAAGTAACGCACGCGTACACACCAACATTTAGTTCCATCTTGACAATAATGATGATGATGATGATGAGAATAAAAATAAATAGTCGCAAAACCAGGACATTAAAGTCATAATATCACTATCACTGTCATATTATGACATTAAAGTCGTTCTGTTACTATAGAACAATTCCATTTTTTTCTGTTAAAAAATAAATAAATACATTCCAAGTGGTGGATGAGGAAAGGCAAAGGTTCAGACTTCAGGTGGAATAAATAAAAATGAAGCTTAAGTAAGATAGGAGGCATTGTGATACAATCAATATGACGGCAAAGGTCCTTAAAAAGGGAACGCTCACAAAACAGACGTCCAAATTTGACGGCCAATAAATACGTAAGACGTAGAAACCATAAGAGGAAGATGTTCACACCCAATAAATACGAGCGGGAGGTCAGAAGATGGCGGAGCCGGACAGATTTCACTCGGCGGCGGGGACGCCCGTCCTCTCCTCGTCGCCCTGCTTGTGATGCTGCAGCCGGGCGTACGTCACCGCGTCCCCCCTAAGACGGGTTGGGTTAGGGTTAGCGTGGGAGGACGAGAGTAGCCGCTTAAGTGCCGTTTGGAACGGAGCCCGTTAGGAATGTTACCACGGCAAAACTACGAGTCGTTTGGAAAAGTGTCCACGTCGTTTTAGTTCTTTAAGTGTCCGCATTAGAAACAAGTGGTAGCGGAAAAAAAAAATGTCAGTTATAGTTCAATTTGGCAAATAAGGGAATACTTGTTAGCGGGAGGTTGGAAAAAGAGTCAAAATGTCATTGTTGTGTCTGACAACAACAAAAGGAAAACACATCTGTAAAAGTGCTCTTACTTTTTCCCCAAGGACGCCAGGCCGTAGAGGACCCCGGTAGCGAAGGCGATGGCGTTCCCGAAAAGCGTGGTGAGGGTCAAACTCAGGAAGATGGGGAAAAGGGCCATCCTGAGTCAAACACAAACATGGATCAAATCACTAGCTGCCACAAAGGGTTTTTTTTTATCTACTGGTTGACTTACCCGCAATAGAAGAAGGCTTTCTGCCAGGGTTGGAAACGGTCGGCACGGGCCGCCACGGCGTTGGCGAATTCGATGAACTGGCAGCAGAAGGGCATCTCGCACAAGAACAACACAAAGGCGTTCAAGCTGAAAACATAGGGGAAAAAAACATGCGAGTCAAAACACCATTGAGCGTGGGCCCATTTGACAGACACTTACACCATCCACACTCCAGCGGCGATGTTTAAAGGGTTCACGGTGACACAGTTCCAGACTCCCGCAATGGCGCAAGCTGCACAAACAAAAACAGGATTTGTTACAACACAAGAAACGTGTACACAAGTACATGGGGACATTTCACACAGGCACGTGGAGAACATGCACACGGGATATAAAGAGTTGCCATAGATAGGGTTCAAGTGTCAATTGAAGAAGTGTCTATTTCCAGTCTGCTCAATAATACAAAGAGTGTGACGCAGTGGTGTCAAATGTTCCTGACGGAGCTTTTTGTTGGACGACAAGCCGACCGATACCAGCTAGCAGTTAACAGTTAGCAGCTAGCTCTTCCATGCTAGGAGACAATAGACCACACATTGTTCCCAAACATGGAGGGTAGATAGCACATATCCTAACACCACCAAGACATGCTCTGACAAACACAACATAAATATCCAAATATCTCACATATTCCTCCCAGCACGCCAGCAATTTTGCAGAGCCACCGGTACCACCACGTCATGCCATCGTCCTCCGGCGGGGAGGCTTTGCTGGACGCTGCGCTTTCCTCGGAGCTCATCTTCTTTAGCCTTTAGCTAGCAGCGAATGCTACTAAAACTATGCAAAACATCAACGTCGCTTAGAAACCAGCATTAAAATACCACTATAATTACGTTAGGCTTCAACGGTGTGCAAAAATATGTTAAAATAGCGAAAAGGCAATGTAAAAAAAGAGGAAAATTCCTGCTTGGCTGTTTGGGAGGAGGCACTGTTTTCGTTTTTCCCCGAGTTGACACAACCGCGGTGCATCATGGGGAACAAGCCGGACTCCTTCCGCAGTGGGCACGTGACTTTTTTTGTTTACTTTTTTTTTTTTAAACCTGCGACCAAAAATACAAAATATGTGATTAAGGGTACTAAATTATTTAGTTGTATTTTGAATTATTTAATCCTTTCACTTTAAGTCAATTGGAGTTCTAAAAGTTGAAATATTTCCTTATTTGTGAAAGTTTAAAACAACAAAAGCTCTAAAATATTGTACTGAAAACTACTATTTAGCATCTAAGTGAGCTCAAATTAGCCTTAGTGCTTGCATACCTATTATCAATTTGATCATACTCAAACTAATCCTACAATGTTTTTTCTCGTGCCAATAATGCCATAATGCCAAAGTTCAAAATAGGCCTATTTTATTGAGGTAAGCAATCAAAGATCGCCCTCCCCCATCTTAAATACACATTGAATATACCGGCCACGGCCATTATCGATCGGCGCGCGTCGGTCGGTCACTCGGACAGCAGCGTGGAATGAAGCGGTTTCAGGCTTCTCCTGTTTGGCCACCTCGCCTCCACGATGGGCGCCGCTCTGCGCTTGGAGGCGGGCGCGTGGCACAACATATCGTCCAGGGTCCGCGGCGTCACCTGCCCGGTCCGCTCCAGCCGAGAAAGCGTCTCCCGGGCTCGGGCCTCCTGGGCTCCGCCCTCGCTGAGCAGAAGAATCTGCTCCAGCTGGGAGTCAACAGAGGGGGGGGGTACGTTGAGGACGCTCCATCGGCCAGCAGACGAAACCCGTGGCCACTCTGTCGGACCACTTACCACCTCTTGAGAAAATTCGGGCTTCCTGACAAAAGACGGGCTCTTGGCGAGTCGGGCCGCAGAAGAGAGGAGGTCCACGGCGTCTTCTATCTCCCCGGACGCCGCCAGCAATAAAACCTACATTGAAAGATGTTAACGCACGCTCTGGCTCGCAATTTGTGATTTCAAGTCAGACTCACCTTCATGTTTTGGCACAGTCGGCTTTCTGTGATCATCACTTGTGAAAATAACATCTGGGCCTTTTTAACGTCATTCTAAGGAGAAAGACAAGCCGTAAACCAGCCGTCACGCCATCCTAGCGCTAGCTAGCAAAGGAACACTGACCTGTCGGAGGGCTAAGGCCGCGGCAAAGCAATACGCCAGCCTGGGCACAAAATGCCCTTTGACCACACCCTCCTCCATGAGGGAAGTGCAGATTGTGAACGACTCGCTTGTGTTCTAATGGGGGGGAGGGGGGAATGAATCCAAGAAAAACTGCAATATATCAAACCAGGAGCCAAGTTTGTTTACCAGTTTGTAGCAGACGGCAGACGCCAACATTAGCGTATCTTTGTTGAACGGCACACTTTGGCTTCTCATGGAGCGCAACACCTCCAGAGCATCTGCGACGCATTTTTCCTTTTGGAAGACGTCCGTAGACCGGACGATGCCCGTTCGTCTACCTACCTTGGTGACAGCCCTTCATAAACAACATGTCCATGGCGATGTTGAAAGAGGTGGCCTCGTTGAAAAAGCCTCTCATTTCCTGCACGGATTTCCAAAGGAAGACGGATCAAACGTTGGAAAGGCTGCCCGGCGAGTGCTCTGGCCTCACGTGGTCGGTGACGGCGGCCGCGGCCATCTGCTCCAGGCGCAACTCGTAGCACAGCCTCACGAAGACGGGGCCAAATTTGAACTCTCCGTGCGCCACGTTGCGGTTTTCCGCGTGGTACCTAGCCACCGGTGCCGGCGTGACTTGACGGCGGCGGCGGAGACTCGGGGCACGCTGACCTACCTATAAATGGCATCTCGAGCCGTCTTCATGTCTTCTGCCGACTGACACAAGTGGAGGAGAAGCTTGAGCTCGTCTCGCAAAAGCAGGCTTTTCCTCTGTAGCTTGTGGCCGAACATCTCGATGAAATTCCCTGAAAATTCAATCACAGATTAAACATATACAAGTGGCCTCCTCCCGAGTCAAATTGAATCACTGTTTTGATTGATTTTTAGATGAATTCCTATCGAAAATGAGAACTTGTTACCATCCGTGCCAGTGATGAGGTGAGCCACTGCCATCTTCCTCCGCTGAAAGTCTTGCAGTTTGACAACATCCTCAGACAGCAGATGTCTCTTAGCTGCAGATTTTTAGACACCAAATGATTTGTATCAGTCTATCAGAAAGCAAAGTAGGAACGAGGTCACCTTTGCGCACCCGATAGAAAGGATGTGTCAACAAAGTAGACGCGCATCAAGCCATGACTGTAGCTGGCCAACAAACAATAAAAGAAAGGTGTCGTTCTTACCTCCTAAACGCCACCCAGACCAGGCTGGCTGCAGCAAAGCCGTAAAGGCGGCATTTGGACAAGTTTCTTCACGGAGAAACGACCGGCAACATAACGATGCATACCTTCCCAGCGCCATATTGGACTGAACCAACTCAAAGTAAACAAAGGGGAGCGCCAATGACCATAACAGAGCCATGACAAGCCGTCACGTGGTATTGGCTGGATTGTAGACGTCCGCCCCCTGTTTTGGATACGTAAAGAAGGTCGCCATATTGGTAGAGTCGGTAGGGGAGTAGCAATGCATTTTTTGAAGGAAAGACAATATTTTTAAAAATTTAAATTAGAATAGAGATCATGATTGTGTTTGTCTTTCATTTTTATTCTGGTGCTTTGCATTGGAATCATTCAGCAGTGGTGGCCAACACACACACGGACACACGCACACAAACACACGGACACACACACACCGAAAGCGTCGAGGAATATACTTTCATTTGGAGCAAATGGCGAGGGCTCAAGTACATTGTGAGACGCATAAAGTAGACGGAAAATGGCCGCTCTGGATCCATTTTTTTGAAAGGATGGAACCAAGGGTTATCACCACGGCTCATTTTTCTTATTCCGTCGATAGCGTTTGACGTGTTAGCATGAAGGTAGCAGCTTCTTATTTACGGTGATATATAGAATTGGCTTGAAACTTCCTTCCAAACGGTTCGGCCTTTGCAATCTTATCTTATTTATGCCCATGGGATGACTTGTTGTTTGTGAGTGACGGGTCTGTTTTCCAAATACATTCTGTAAGGCAGAGAGAGAGATTGTGTTTCTTCTGTTTTCTTTGGGCAGAGATTGTGTTGTGTTTCTTTCCTTTTCTTTTCTTCAAGCATCCACCAAGAAGACTAAAATGCTCCAGCCAAAGGACGAGAGGGGCCGCTTGCGACGCTCCGTCAAAATAGGCGTTAGCGTTTGGGCTTGGGCTTGGGGGGGGCTACACGCTAAGGCCACGGGCCTCTCGAGGCAGTCCTACATTTCAATCTTGCACGCCGGGAAGGACTCGTCCTGCATGACCACCGTGCTGCTGCTGGCCAGGACCATCACGTTGAGCTCCTGTTGCCTGTCGTGGGTCTCCTGGTACCACTCCCTCATCACGTCAGTGTCGTGGGTGGGGATCAGCGTCACCTGACCACACGCCAACAGATTTCACCGTTAGAATTTTCAAAGACGTGCACGGAAACAAATGATATCAATGACCTTTGGAGTGTTTTGCCAGCGTTTGCTAGCACTTTTAAGCTCGCATTGGCACAGGCTGACTGTCAAATCAGAAAAGAGGGAATAAGAGGCCAATCCTACCTGCATGTTGTCTTCCCAGCTGGACTTCCCTTCCAGCAGAGCGTCCAGGACCAGCCGGCTGGGCTCCTGCGACGTCCGGTCGTTGCCGCTGACCACGTAGTAGGACGAGCGCACCCGCCGGAAGAATTCGCCGTCCACGTTCTTGGCGTTGCAGTGGTTGGGGACGTAAACCAGGTCCAAGTAGACGGGAGGGCAGGGGGCCGACGCCGGGACGCCGGCCGGCTTCCCGGCGGCCCCCCGAGAGGCCGAGGTGTTGCTGGCGTTCTTGGCGTCTTTCCCCTCTCTGGCGCTCTTCTTGGGAGAAGAGACCACGGCCTTGGACGCCGCCGTCTTACCGGCCGGAACGCCCACCTTTTTCTTCTTGGCCCGGTTCTCCTCGGCCTTCACGGCTTCCGGGTCCATCATGCAGACCTCGCGGGGCCCCGCCGAGGGGGGGCCGTCCCTGGGCGCCGCCGGGACCGGGTCGGCGTGCCGGTAGGTGACCGTCCTGTCGGTGGGCAGGGTCTCCGAGTCGTCCTCCGAGTCGATGTTGGCGTCCGCCGTGATGGAGGGGCACTCCTCCGTCCCCGGGGGCACGTCCGAATCCGTCTGGGAGGGGGCCGATTCGCTGACGGAGGTGGGCGGGGTCTCCTCGCACGGCCTGGCCCAAGTGGCCTTCCCGCCCGGGGGCGGGGGCCCCCCTCCCGCACCCACCTCCGGGGCTTTCTCTCCCTCCGCCGCAGCCCCCTCCTTCAGGAAATACTCCAGCGGGCTGGGGTTGATGAAGGACGGCGACAGTTCCGTCTTGGGGTGCCGGTATTCGCACGACGTGACCAGACAGAGGTCCACGTCCGTCCTGGACACGTCCGTCCCGGACGCGTCTGCCGGCGCCCTCTCGGAGGAATCGGGCGGCGGTGACGGGGGAGGGACCTCGGGGCTCCCGGGAGATTGGGCTCCACGCCTTGAATTTTCGCCAGCAAACGAGTCGCTCCCCAAAAGGTTCCCCTCGGCCGAAAAGCATAACGACGGAGGCGACGGGGAGCCGCTTCCGGGAGATGCCTGGGCTTTGGCCGGCGGTGGCCAGATGGGGCCCGGGCCGTGACTCTCCCAGGTGGGGGATGCCTCGGGGGAACTGGTCCGGGCCGCTTTCGGGCTTTGGCCGCCTTCCGCGGGCGAAGCGGGGCCGACGTCGTGGCTCTCTTCCGAAGCCGCCCGGCCGAAACGGGGACAAGGGGGGGCCGGCTGAGCAAAAGGGCTCCCCACCGGGGACGCGTCGGCCCGCACGCCCATCGGGGGCAACTCTGTCATTTGGCAGGGGGTGGTCACGGAGGGGCTGGACTGGGACGCCTCCGACGGGGTGCCGGAAGCGGCGCCGGCCCAGTCGCCGCCCTCCCCCAGGAGGGCGGGCTTCTCGGCCCCGCAGGACCGTCCCTCGGGCGGGGAAGGGGGACCGCGGTCCGTCTCCACGGGCCCGTTCTCGGCGGACGGCCGCTCCGGGGACCCGAAGTCCGTCCACGCGCCGGGGCGCTCCGGGGACTTTGCGTCGCGGCCGCGCGCGCCCGTCTTGGTCTTGGGAGAGCCGTCCGGGGAGATGGACATGGGGCGGGGGACGTCCTCCTTGGACGGAGATGTGATCTCGGCCCCCTGGACGGCCGTGGGGGTCTGGCCCACCGACACGGACAGGGAGTCGTCCACTTCCGTGGAGTGGGGGGAGCCCACCTCGGCGTGGAGGGACGGGGAGTCGGTGGTGGTGGTCAACTCGGGGAAGGAACCCGTGGTGGTGGGCTCGGGCAGGGAGCTGGTGGCCGTGGACGCCGAGGCCAGGTGGGAAAAGACGTCCTCCGCCGCCGCCTCCTCCTCTTCCGGAGGCGTCTCTGGGGCGCTCCCTTCCGAGATGGACATCTTGCTCTCCCCTTTGAAAGTCGGGGCGGAGGGGGCCTCCGATTCCAAGATGGCGGAGGGGGCCTCCGGGGAAAAGAGACCCGGCTCCGTGGATTCCGGCTCCTCCTTTTTCAGGGAGGCCTCCTCCGGCGTGGGGGACAGGCCATCCGGCTCTTCGGGCTCGGGCGTAGTGTCCCCGTTGGACCATTGGTCTTTGTCACTGGTCACCTCCACGATCACGGGACCGCGCTCTTCCACGGGCGGCACGGCTCCGCCCTTTTCCTCCACCGGAGACTGGTAGTAGGGGGTGTGGCCGGAGGACCGGGGCGAGCCGGCCCCTTCCGGCGTCCCTTCTTCGGGGGCGGGATCTTCCGTCGTGGCTCCGCCGACACCCGCTAACGTGCTGGACAGTTCCACGGGGATGGCCAACGTGGACGGGGAGTTCTTCTCCCATTCTTCTGATGGCGGCAGAGCAGAGCGGGCAAACTCCGGAGAGGCCAAGTCGGCCATTTCCTCACAGGGGGAGTCCCTGGGGGTTGGCATCTTGTGGACGGGCGCGGGAAGGCCGGAGACCTCCGCGGAGGAGAACGCCAGGCCGGAGGTGAGCGTGGACTCCTCGTCCGAGGGGAGCGCTCGGTCCCCGACGGACGCGACGGGAGAGACGGGGGACGACTCTCTGTGGGACTGGGCTGCCGTGGCTTCTGCTGTTGCGCACTCTCCGTCCGCCGGATCTTCGGGTCCGATCGCCGCTCTCCGTGGCTCGTCCACCTCCTCGGTCTCCGCTTTCTCTTGGAAGTCCACCCCGTCGGACACCTCCTCCTCCTCCACCGGGGCACCTTCGTCTTGAAACTCGGGCCGCTCTTCCGGAGCGACGACGGCTTCCCGGGCGAGTTCCGGGGACTGGGTAAGGCTCCTCTCGGGCTCCTCCGAGTGGGCCACGACCACGGCCTCCTCCTCCTCCTCCACCTCCTGCGCCTCTTCCGTCGGCGGCAGTTCCTCGGCTCGCAGTTCCTCAAAGTCCTTGGTGAGGTCTTCCGGGGAAGACACGACGGCCCTCTCGGCGTCCGGGTGGGCTTTGGCACTTTTGGCGGCGCCGACCTTTGGCGCTTTGGAGGCCACTTTGACTTTGGCCGAGTCCTTCTTTTGGACCGTTTGTCTTTTGGCCGTTTTGGCTTTGGCGGCTTCGGCGACGGAAGCGGATTGGAGCAGATTTTGACTTTCTTTGGCGGGCTTTTTGATGACGTCCCTCTTTTCCTCCCTTTTCTTGGCGTCCAACTTTTTGGGCGCTCTTTTGGGAGCCTCCTCTTTCTTGCCCGTGTCCTTCTTCACCTCTTTTTTCTTCTCGGGGCTTATTTTGGCCTCTTTCTTGGGAATCCTCTCCTTCTCCTTCTCCTTTTCCAACTTGGCCTTCAGCGGGGGCGTCTTCTTTGCCACCGTTTCCTTGCGGCTCATCTGCTCCGGCCTGGCCTTGGACTCTTTCCCGACGGGGAGCTTCGGGGCGTCTCTCTTGGGCGGGGCCTTTTTCTGGCTCTTGCGGGTCTTTTCGCCAGACCATTCCCGGGCGTCGGCTCTCTCCCGTCCGGGTTCCTTCCGGACGCCTTTGACGGGCGACGGCCCGGGGTTGGATCTCAGGCTCTCTTTGCTGTCGGTTCGGTTTTGAAGGCGGGCGGGAGGCGCGTGGGGGTGGTCGGTGGGCGATTTCCGCGTGAAGACGGGCCGCTTCAAGAAGTCCAGGTGCTTGAGCTTGTCCAATCCTTCAAAGACGTGCCGCTGGCTGGCGTTTCCCGGGAAGAGAACGCGCACCACCTTCTCCAGCGGGTTGGCCGGGTGCCACGCCATCAGCGCCGCGATGGAGGTGGCGTGGGAGGCGGGCGGCGCGGACTCTTTGGGGTTCTTGGCCGGGTGGAGCACGTACATCTCCAGCTTGCCCACCCCCATCTTTTGGAAAAGGACCAGGGGCTCGGCGGCGTTCCCGGCGGGACGGTGCAGCGGCTCCGTCCGGAGGTTCAACTTGGCCAGCAGGCGGCGGGTGGCCGCCGCCTCCCGCAGGGCGCCGCGCACCCCGTCGTCGGGCCGGCCCTCTACCGGGTCCTCGGGGAGGTTGGCAAAGACCACGCCGATGTCCGGCGAGATCATCTTCTTGGCCCAGTCGCCGTCGGCTCCGGCGCCGTCGCCGGCGCGCTCCTCCTCCCGGCGCTCCTCCAGCTCGGCCGCCTTGCGCCGCAACATGCCGTTGAGGCCGGGCAGGTTGTCGTCGCCGGCGTGGGTGAGCAGCACGGAGTCCAGGCGGTCCAGGTGGCGGACCAGCTTCCAGAAGCAGGAGCGGCGCTCGGAGCCGCCGTCGATCAGCATGTTGAAGCCGTTGACGGCAAAGAGGGCCGAGTCGCCGCCGCCGGCCGGGAAGACGTAGCAGCAGGGCTTGGAGAGCTTGAGGAAGCCGCCCGAGGACGGCGGCTCCAGCAGCTCGAAGGGCGTGAGGATCTCGGCCGATTCCGACAGGTACTCGGCGAACTCCGACAGGCCCTCCGTCTCCGGCAGCAGCGGCGGCGTGTTCAGCTTGACCTGGATGAAGTCCTGCAGGCTGTGGCGCTCCAGCTGGGAGTTTTTCCAGTGGCCCCGATCGGGGCAGGAGAGCGTCAGGCGGGCTTTGTTCTCCGGGTGGACGCCGCTCAGCAGCTCGCCGATCTGAGCCGGCCGGGGAAGCCAAATGACCTTTCAGTACTCGGCGCGGTGCTTTGCGGCCGGGAAAAAAACGAGTGGGAGGTCACCTCTTGGTCGGTGAAGATGTCGATGAATCCGGAGAAAGAAAAGGATCCCGACTGGAGGAGGAGCTCGCCGGTGCTTTCGCTGCATTGGCCCGCCAGGACCAGGAGCTTGTGTCCGGCGCAGTCCGAGATCATCAGTCGGACCTGAGGACAAACAGGTGGACAATTCCAGAGGGCCGGGCTCCGCCTCCTTGGTCACCTGACGCGAACTCACCTCGCTGCTGACCGTGTCGTCGGAAGGGTTGATGAGCACCACCGTCTCCAGGACGTTGCTTTTGTGATGAAGAATTCTCTGGCCTGCCAAAGCAAAAGGACACTTTTCACAATTTGACAGCCAATCACCACAAAGATATTCGATTCTATTCCACAATTCGGCAAATTGCCCCGCGAAAGACAATGTACCGTGGACTCGGTCGTGGCGTTTCCACGCCCTTGGTTGTCATGCCAACACAGCACGCACACAACCAATTAAGCATCAGTCCCCCCCTCCCAGCGGGTCCCTAATTTCCACTGCGTAGACTTCCTGTCGGAGACTCGCACGCCATGCATCACGCGAGACCAAATCAATGCGGGAGGCAGCGGACCAAAAATAGATGGGTGGAACAAAACTCGACCCTCGGCTCTGAATAAAAACAGGATGAGGCGCGCCCGCCCCACTATTAAGCGGCTCCACGGCACCCCCCCCCCCCCCATGTCGTTTCCGTGACAATTGAACAATTTACCTTTGACGTCGGCGGAGAAGCGTGCCGAGTGGCGAGAAACAAAGAGTTTGAGTTCCTGATCCAGATTGCAGTCCATCAGATTGACATCCCATGATCGGATGCCTGTGGGGGAAAAAAAAAGAAAAAAGAGAAAGCATCACAAAAATGCATGATTTCTGAAAAGGATGAATGCATGCAGGTGGATTTAGGAATTGTTTACAATCACTGGGACGCACCCACGGAACAAATGCAATCAAATCAAAATGAAAGCAATTGACGCGCTCCACCGAGCGGAGTCACGGCGACGCCCGCCGAGGTCGCCGCTGGTGATTTCTCCTCAAAACAAAGCGGGCGGGCGTCAGGGTGGGGCGGCGCCAAGACGGAATTGAATTTCTAGGCTTCCATCTTCCATCAGATGTTCATTGACTTTCAACATAGCTCATCCTGGTCAAGGATTAAAAGACAGCTACACACAGAGGTGCTAATAAAGGTGCTCATTTTGGGGGGGGGGGGGGGTCAGGTGGGTTCTCCTGGAACCCGCTGCGAGACAGCCGATAGGACTCCAAGGGAA
This sequence comes from Stigmatopora nigra, assembly GCF_051989575.1. Lineage (NCBI taxonomy): Eukaryota > Metazoa > Chordata > Actinopteri > Syngnathiformes > Syngnathidae > Stigmatopora > Stigmatopora nigra. The sequence goes on from NC_135524.1 coordinate 308,757, forward strand.
ATCCAATCTTTCCATTAGTAGGTGGTGCCAATCGGAAGGCTTCCGACCCCGCCCAGTGGGCTGACGGCGTAACAAAAGCTAGCTATCGAGTTCAATCGGGAAATTTGAAGGTTGGATGACAACTTTTTTTGAGAGGGAGGTGTTAAAACCAAATCAATATGTGCCTGCGTTCCTCGTGGCTTCCCGTATGGACCGCAGTGCGGCCCGAGCCACGCCCACCGGCCGTTGGAGAACGAGGGCGCCAGATGCAGGACGAAGGGGAGGAAAGGGGAGGAAAGGGGAGGAAAGGGGGGCAGTACAGGAGAGGGATGCTCCCACGGGCCACACGGAGAGTCAACGAGTTCATTACAAGGTGCCGTGTTATAATGATGATGAAGAAATCCATCCATCCTATGTGCGTTTGCCAGTAAATGACAAGCAAAACAAGAGCGGCGACGACATGTTGCTTGCCTCCCTTCCTCCCTCCATCCCAGACATACCCTTTTCGATGTCGGCCACGGCGCACTTGAGGTTCCCCTCCGACACCAGCTCGCCCAGGACCACCAGCAGGTAATATTTGGAGTCGACAAAGTGTCGCGCGGGGGGGCTAGCCGCAGCCCCCGACGACTCGGTCCCGGACTCGCCCCTGGAGTCGGCCCCGAAGTCGGTTCCCGAGTCGGGCGTGGCCAGCCTGCCCAGCGCGGCTGCTGCGCTCTGCACCTGCAGGGCGGACATCTTCGGAGCTCGTTCGCTCGCTTTCTTCTCGGCGATGTCAAGTCGACCGCCACTGGAATCGGACTAGACAAGAGGAGAAAACGAACAGAGGAAAAGGGAGAGATGAATGAGATGACAGAGGTGAGGTGAGGAGAGAGGAGAGAGAGGAGTGGCTCCGACTTCCTCTCAGCCACGACGATCAAAAGCCCAGCATCCCCAAACAAGTCTACTCTCTCTCTCTCTCTTTCTTTCTCTCGCTCTCTTTTTTTTCTGCACACTCACCGCACAGCTGATGTCACCGGCATCGAATCAAACGCATCCTCCCGGAAGAGAGCTCGATGATCACAACGATGACGACGACGACCACCACATTTTGACTCACAGAAGCCCGTAGATGCTTTTTTGTACATTTATTTGGAAGTTCCTGAAATGAAAAGAAATCTAAATACAATAGGCATTCATGTCACTGTCCCGAACCGATAGTAAAACCTACCAATCCATGTAAATCGTGATGAAATGAGATTGGGGGCAGGTTTGGATTATTGACTAGGTCCCCCCAACCCCCCTAAATTCCAGCCCGATTGAAATGTATCCATCGGTCATGTGTCCCGGCAACAAGTTCCCAAAAAGGGTGCCGTATAGTCTATTAATTCCTAATATGACAGCACCCCCTAGCGGCCACTCTTACCAAGTCATATTCCTGACTCACAAAGGTCCACCATCTTAAGTATATGTTTCAGGTGAGGTCATCTCGAACATTTCTTGCCTTCTGTTTAACAAAAGACGCTGCGTAGCATTTCTCCAATGATTTAGCTCATTTGAATCCTCCGCCCTTTTTTTCCTTCTAGTTTGACACTGGGCGATTGCAAAAGACAAAAGGCCAGCGAAGCACGCGTGGAGAGACGGTGGTCTGAGGAAAGACGGAAAGGTTGTTTGCATTTGCAAGACAAGAAGCCTCCGGCTGTGAAATCCAAGCCATCATGTGACTGGCATCGGCAGCATTTTTCCATAAAAGCCAGCATTGTTTATCAGCGTGTTGCTGCACCGCTTTGCATTTTTTTTGCGGCACCCGTGGGCCGTTAAATATGCAGGCAAATTACGGAAAGCGTGAAGGACCAACATTAGGCTTGGGGGCGAGAAGGAAGAATGGCGTTAGCGACCTTATCGTTGACCCCATTTCTCAACTAGAAAATGCTAATTGGGCGCCCTGGTGGAGGAGTAGTTAGCAAGGGTTCTCCGGTCCCGTCTCAAGCTAGGGGTGACTGGTGGTCTTTCTCGTTGAACCGTCCGTCCATCTCAGAACGATCTCATCTGAATGAGGTTTTCCGGCGACGGCTCCGCCGCATCGCCGCCGGCGGCGGCGCCATCCACCATCACGGCGACCGGGCCCGGCCCACGCTGGCTGGCTTGGCTCCTGGCCACGGCCTCGCACGCCTCCAGCACCTCGTCCGACTCAAAGTCAAAGTCTCCGTGGAGATGTGGGGTAGCCGGGGTCCGTCCCGGAGCCTCCCCGGCGGCCGCCTTCTGCCGGTGAAGTCTCTGCGCCCACGCCAGGTCGTCCTCCCGTAGGGCGCGCTCCCACGGGCAGAGGTGGACGGCCACCTGGAAGGACCTGCGTGCCTGAATCGTACAAAAGACGGACAAAATGAGTGGTGGGTCAGATGACAGTTGGGAACATCGTGTCTGTATCTCTTTTTCCCAAATAACATGTATTTTACTTGAGGTATTTTGACTTGAGTTGGAGCAATCTTGAGTGCTGACTCACCATGTCCACTTCGCCCAAGTCCAGCTGGGCACGGCCCAGCGTCTGCCAGGCCTCCCACCACACCGTCTTCAGCTTGACCGCCGTCTCGGCCGCCATGACGGCGGGGAAGACCTGGCGCGATATCGTCAGCACCTGCACAAAAACAATGCATCGTCGGACCGTTTGTATTGTTCACTTGTCAATTCTTTAATTAATTGTATTAATACACCAACGAAAAATGGTCCCGTAGTCCACAATCGGTCGCCGGGCCGCAAGTTTGAGACCCGGTCGAATAGGAATTTCATAAAATGATTGAAGAAAAAGCAAATATTTCATGAGTTTACCTGAGCTTTCATCTCATATAGCAGCGGGTCATCTGGGGTCAACTGTATGGCCTCGTCCAATTTCTTGACGGCTTCTCGGTGCCTGAGGAAAAAGAAATAACAATCAAGCTTTAGTTTACACCTGCGAGAGTTGCCAAAATCATTCTAAAATGTCTCTCCTAAGGCAGATATACATTTTGTTAGCATGGCTAGCGTTTTAATTAGCTTGCCGTAACATACATTTAACATGTATTAATTGGAATATATTTCTGTCCGGCCATTGTCACGTAGCCAACTTAATTGTTTTGCACAGCTAGCAAGCACGTCAGGGAGCGAGCTTACCTGTTTTGCTGAGCTAGCGCGGCGCCCTCCTCCTTCAGCGCCTGGCTCTTGGCAGCGCAGTCTTCTAGCAAGGCCACCCGGCGGCGTTTGACGGCCCGTTGCCAGTCTGGCCCGCTCCCGACGTTGTCGTCGCGGTCCATGGCTTTCGGGACGCTGGAATCCTCGAAGTGTTGCGTCGCCGATTTGGACACCTTCTCGCCAGCTTTCCTCTTCCACCCAAATGAGGCCATATTAAAGAACCTTGTGCTCGCTTTACCCGACGTGGCTCTCAAATGTACAAAAGTTCAATCGTCGTTAAGATACCAAAATAATTGCTGTTGAATCACATTACTGTATCATAGCACCCGGTGAACGACATTGTTATAGTCGAACGCAGTCAAGAATATCAACAACCAGCAGTACGCACGCGCAACATTTCTTCTTGAGGGTAAATAGCGTGAGCATACACAATAGTGGAGCTATACCGCCACCTAGTGTTCAGTTAATAGCTGCCTCTCGCTTGTTATTAATATTTATACATAGTAAAGATTTTATTTTTTTTCTTTGGGAATTTTTACGAAAATAGGAATGTGCTACTGCATATGATTTTGTTCAATTTTCAGTATTATTTATTTGACTGCAAGGATGTATTGACATAATATGCACAAACATGTATTAAATGTGGAATAAATATGTAAAAATATTAGAACAAAAAACCTTGACTCGAGTCACTGGGTGCTTTGACAGTGAGCAAGGAGAAGCGTGGAGACTACCAAATGGTTATTCCCAGAAAACAGGGGGAAATTTCCATTAGTATTGTGAATGTTAAGTTACCCTGGTTGGTGATGACGCAGACGTTCACACGTCTTTATCCGAGTCTTTCTCGTTTGTCATTTCCCGACAAGGCTCGCGCCGTGCTTTCTCCCGGTCGGATTGGATCGGCGTTGCTTCTGGAGCATCCGAGGCCAGCCTAGTTACCGTCTCTCCTTTGGCGGCCAGGATCTCTTCGATGTTCCTGATAGATGACAGTTAAAATAGGAATAAAAAGCAACAACAAAAGGGTTCCAACTAACCTTTTCCCTTTCAGATCTGAAAACCAACCCAAATTATCAGCGATGACGTGGTGATTTTTGCATTGCGGACAGGTCACGATCACCACACCGTTGTGATAAGCTTGCTTGGAGATCTTCTGCGTGGACCTGGTGGTGCATACCTGCAAGAAAAAAAAATGTTATTTTGTATGGCTTGGAAAGAATAGTAGTTTTTATACAGTCTTTCATCATTTCAATACTAGTATTGCGAAGGTGGAGTTATAGCAAGTGTGAAAAGGAAAGATAACGGGGCTTTTACGCATACTTCGATACTATCGTGGCCTCTACAATGACAGTCGTCTCAAATGTTTATTTACAGCAAGAAAACGAAAAAGCCATGTGTACCTTGCATGTGTACACCAAGTGGTAATGACTCGACTCTATTTTCCCGATAGCCTCACTCGAGAAAAATCTCCAAGCAGGCGACGGGAAACGACGGCTTACAAACGGCTGGAGCGCACGGGAATGAGATCGGCGAAACGAAGAAAGACGCCAAGAGAAACGCGTCGTCGAGTTTGACGTCCGCAGCGACGACAAACGAGCTAAACAGCGGCACACCGCCATTATGGTGACGTCACGTTGTTTACACTCTGCTTCTTTTAGTATCCCCTTCATGGCATTTGGCCAATACCCTGCACGCTCTTCACTGCCATCTTTTGAACTGGAGTGGCTATGACATGCCGAACGTCATAATTGTGACGTCATTTTGTTTACACTCTTCTTTTTGTATCCCCTTTACGGCACTTGGCCAATACACGGCACGCTCGTCACTGCCATCTTTTGAACTGGAGTGGCTATGACATGCCGAACGTCACAATGGTGACGTCATTTTGTTTACACTCTTCTTTTTGTATCCCCTTTACGGCACTTAGCCAATACACGGCACGTTCATTGCTGCCATCTCTTTAACTGGAGTCGCTATGACATGCTATTTTTTTAAACACTAAAGCGCTCGTCCGATTCAATCCGTTTCAACTTTGAAATGTTTTAATAACTCACTTTAGTTACAATCAGACTGTGATAGCACCAATACATACAATAGGTAGAATATGTAGCATAATTCATTGTATAGTGTATAAGTGTAAATATTGTCAATGTACATCTATTTTTTGGGAGTTGATTGGATCATATCAATAAAGATACATTCCAAAGTCACATTTTTTGTCAGAAAGCCAGATGCAGCGGCCTCCTCCCTACGCGCACGGCCATACCGCAACTTTTGGAATGTCCCCGTGCACGCGGGACAGCTTTATATTTGGACTCCACCACACACACACACAGACACACAGTCCGGTCATGTGTCATTTAGACAATTGAGGTTTTCTCGCTTTCGGTCTTTTGCAATGTCCAATTTCACGTGTTCTTCCTCCCACGCCGCACGATCATTTGCTCTCTTTTGCTGCCCGTGTTACGTTTTGGCACAATAAAGTCATGAAATCACAACGGCATTGCGATCTTTTTTTTCACGACTCTGTCAAAGAAGTACATTTTTACCAACACATAAGGGCGTCGAGGGCATTTCAAAGCTCTGACCCCATGCCGAGGAAAACAGGAAGTGTCGGTTAGACTTTGGCGGACAGGAATGTTCTGTAGTCGGACCCGCCCCCGCCCTCCCGCCCAGCCCGGCCACGTCTGGGTGGGCGTCCGAAAATCCCGAAGAAAAGGAATGATTGGCGGATGCTACATACGTTTCATTGTGTGAAGATGTGAAAAGGTCAAACATGGCATCGCCGTTGGATGACATCACAATGGTCGCCGTGTCCTCTTCCCGCCGATGGCCAAGAAAATCTTGAAGAAAGACAGACAAAAGATAGACGTTAAATCTAGTGAGCATCCGCCTCAGCCACAATCAATCGCTGGACACTAACGGCTGAAGCATTAGTGAGATACTTTTGGGAAAAGTAAGATCATGGCAAACGATTAGATGTCTACGACTGTCGTGGATGGCTAGCGCTCAGAAGGAGGAGGAGGAGAGCGCAATAGTGGGATGGTTTGGGCGTTCACACACACTCACTCACACACACTCACAGACACACACACTCTGACTTTCTCTCAGTTGAAGGGACGATGAGGAGCGTCTACCACGTGTGTCCCAAGTGAGAAGAGAAGTCAAGTCGTGGACGTGTGCTCATCCTTGCGGCCCATTGGACCACCTGCTCCAGGTACGTCACATAAACAACAACAACAACGCATGCCAGCCGGTTGTGTAGAAAAGTCAAAAGAGTCACATATTTTACAATCGCTCTCGTCAAGTCATTTTGTCGCACAGGAATTATCCGACGGAGTCGATTGAGGGCAAAATGGCGGCCAGAGTCCGTCTGCTGCTGCCTTTCTTTCTCTTCTTTCTGCTTCCTGTCACGGAGCCCCGTCCCTCCGCCAGTGACAACCACTCCGATGCAGGTGAGACCAAACTTTTTGGGAGTGGTTTTTATCCTTCCATTAACCGGCGACCCATCACCTCTTTGTATTTTCGTCTCCTCCGTGGCGGGAGAAGTCAACGAATTCCGAGAATCTTTTTTGGTCAGAGGGTGTCGACACGCTTCTATTTCCTGTCGATGAGCCACCGTGGGTCATTGCGAAAAACAGAGTTTGTCGTTTCAGCGACCGTGGCTAGCGTCTCGTTGGAGGACAGCGACGACGACGATGAAGACATGGAAGAAGAGTCGTCGGAGGAGGAAGGGAAAGACGGCCTGGACCAAAACCAAGAGCAGATGGATGATCAGCAAACACGTCAGCATCTTTTCTTGGCCACTCCCACTGAACAAGATGACAGCAACAAAAACTTCTTCTCCCGATTAGCGTCCCCGCTAGCCTCGTCCCCTCGCTGGGTGTCTCCGGACAAGCCGCTTCGCTCGGTCCCCGCCGGCAGGACGGTCAAGTTTCGATGCCGGGCCGTGGGGAGCCCCGCCCCCACGCTGGACTGGTTCAAGGACGGAACGGATCTCCGGGGAGAGAAGCGACTGGGCGGCTTCAAGGTGAGCCTGGACGTCCCATCGGGCGGGCACTTTGATATTGAATGTGCCGGAATTTTAGCGGGGCCAAGGCACCCTGACCCTGAGGGACGCCGTCCCGGCCGACTCTGGGAACTACTCGTGCGTGGCGTGCAACGTCCACGGACGAATCCAACGCCATTTCAAGTTGGACATCGTCGGTAAGGTGGCCACGGCGGCGACGGCGGCGGCGGCGGCGTCGGACCCAGCCAGCCGGCACCCAAAGTAACGGCCGGCGCTCGGTGGGCAGAGCGCTCCGCTCACAGGCCCATCCTCCGGGCCGGCCTTCCGGCCAATCGGAGCGCTCGGGCCGGCGAGGACGTGCGCTTCTCCTGCCACGTGGACAGCGACCTGACCCCTTACGTGGAGTGGATCAAGGTGGACGAGGGGGGCCTCCCGGACGGAGCCGACGGCCGCCCCCCCGGCCCGGTCGTCAAGGTGCCACCTCGTCCGGAGGCGCCGACTTCCATTTTCCGCCGACTTCCATTTTGCGCTTTTGCCTTCAGGAGGCCGGCGCCAACGCCACCAAGGAAGAGCTGGAGCTCCTGACGCTGAGCAACGTCAGCGGCGCCGACGCGGGGCGCTACGCATGCGTGGCCAGCAACCACAACGGCGCCTCGTACCACTCGGCCTGGTTGACCGTGCTGGAGGGTGAGCGCCGGCGCCCCCCGTCCCCCTCACGAGTCACGGCCGTGACGGTATTTCCGTGTGGGGTCCAGGGCCGCTCCCCGAGCCGCGTCTCCCCCCGGGCTACGGGCAGATCTTCTTCTACTGCCTGGGCTCGTTGGCGGCCGCGGCGCTGACCTTCGGCGCCGTCATCTGCAAACTGTGCGCCGCCTCCAGGAGGCGGAAGCTGACCGTCCACAAGCTGGCCAAGAGCGTCAGGCTGAAGAGACAGGTACGGCCAATCTCTGACGGAGAACACCGCCTCGTCCTCGCCGGTCACGGCCGATGTGGCCCCCGCAGGTGACCTTGGGGTCTTCCGAGAAGCCCCCGCCCTTTTCCGGCGGCGGGACGGCGCCCGTGGCGGCCGCCTCCCCGGAGTACCAGCTGCCTCACGACCCTCAGTGGGAACTTCCCCGCGAGAAGTAAGTGGCGCGCTTTTGACTTTCGGGCGCGTGTGTCGTAGTCCCCCAACGTGAGCTTATTTGTCGTCCGGCCAGGCTGACGCTGGGCAAAGCGCTGGGCGAGGGCTGCTTCGGGCGGGTGTCCTCGGCGCAGGCGGCGGGGCTGGACCGGGAGCGCCCTTGGCGCCTCACCCGGGTGGCGGTCAAGATGCTGAAAGGTGAGCGCCTCCAGGCCCGCTCGCCGCTCTTCCCCCACCTGAGCGCCGCGACTGGCCAGCAGCGGACGCCGGACCCGGGGACTTGGCGGACCTGCTCTCGGAGATGGAGATGATGAAGAGGATCGGGCGCCACAAGAACATCATCAACCTGATCGGCGCCTGCACGCTGGACGGTAGGGTCAGACACCGGGCGCCGCCGGGGCCCGCCCCGGCTAACCGCGTTCTTCGGCAGGGCCGCTTTACGTGGTGGTGGAGTACGCCGCTCGGGGGAACCTCCGCCAGCACCTGCGTGAGCGG